>NC_133802.1:24846635-25446635 GCF_043250625.1 Sebastes fasciatus
GTGACTTGTTCCCAAAAGTCCAGATGTGCTTGAGATTAGCTCTCAAGTATTGAAATTTGTGACTCAGCCCTATTTTATATAGGAGAACTAATACAATATCTATCAAGGTTGTGGTGTGTTACGCACCGTCGGGTCTCTTGTAATTTTGTTTATGTTTTTGCTGCTTCAGGATCACCAGACTGACATTTGGGAGCGTTGCTGCTGGTACTGTAGACCCCCTTGCAGAAGAATGGCCAAAGAGCAGAAACCAAGCAAGGCAGAAACATTTGTACTGGCTGGATCGAATGGTCACAATGGCCAACAATGGCAGACTGGACTGAGTAACGCGGTCAGTCATCCTTCAGGCACAGACCACATGTCGAAGATGGCCCGCGTTGCTTCGGATGTGAGGCAGAAGTGTGCGGCCTACGTGCTAGCGCTGAGACCGTGGAGCTTCAGTGCCTCGCTCACGCCGGTGGCCCTCGGGAGCGCCTTGGCGTACAAACTGGAAGGCTCTGTGGACTTGGTCATCCTGATGGTGTGCGCGGTGACCGTCCTAGTAGTCCACGGGGCAGGCAACCTTGTAAACACCTACTATGACTTCTCCAAAGGGATTGACCACAAGAAGAGCGACGACAGGACTCTTGTGGATGAAATCTTGGCACCGCAGGATGTCGTTATGTTTGGAGCCTTGTTATATTCTTTGGGGTGCTTGTGCGCCACTCTGCTCTATTTCCTGTCTACACTTAGACTGGAGCACCTAGCCCTTATTTACTTCGGGGGACTGTCCAGCTCTTTTTTATACACTGGAGGTGAGTAAAATATTAACTTGAATCTCTTGGATTGCTGCCTCACTTCATCATCTGCTGCCCCAGTCACTAAAAGCACACACGTCTTATTTAAGCTGCACTTGGCAACGTTGCATGTTAGTGGCTCCAGATGCCAGCCAAAATAAGAATCTGCGTATGATACCAGGAAAGTGGTCACTCCGTTATATGTTGTTACCAAAGGACAGAAAAACAAACACTGATAAGTACATCTTTTATTTACTCATGGCAGTTGAATGATCAGTTCACCCAAGACATATAAAAATTAGGGCTACCTATTGATTAAAATATTTAATCGTAATTAATCGCATGCTTGTCCAGGATTAATCACGACTAATCGCACATTAAAGGGAAATTTATCAACTTATCAACATGGGAGTGGGCAAATATACTTGCTTTAAGCAAATGTATGTATATATTTATTATTGGAAATCAATTAACAACACAAAACAATGACAAATATTGTCTAGTAACCCTCACAGGTACTGCATTTAGCATAAAAAAATATGCTCAAATCATGACATGGCAAACTGAATCCCAACAGGCAACAACAGCTGTCAGTGTGTCAGTGTGCTGACTTGACTATGACTTGCCCCAAACTGCATGTGATTATCATAACGTGGGCATGTCTGTAAAGGGGAGACTCGTGGGTACCCATAGAACCCATTTTCATTCACGTATCTTGAGGTCAGAGGTCAAGGAACCCTTTTGAAAATGGCCATGATAGTTTATCCATGCCACAATTTAGTGTAAGTTTGGAGTTTCTGTTGTAGCCTCACTTTGCGATTCAGGCCAGTTTTGTTTTGGTGTGTTTTTGCCTAAAAATGTTTTCCTCATATAGTTTAAAACGTAATTATAGGGGAACTCTACAAAGGTGTATTAGGGTCATTGTATGTAAAAAAAAAAAAAAACGGGTAACGCCAGTTTTTTTTCTCTCGTAAATTTACTACTTTAATCTTGGAAATTCTTTTCCGAGTTTTTTCTCTGAATATAACTGGCCGGCTTTGTAATTTTTTTACCTAATTGCCCTAATACTCTGTCACACCGTCGTAGAACTGCACTGTAACAGATACAGATAAAGGTCAGTTTTCCTTCTCATGATTAATGCTACTCATCCTGTATTACCAGTTGCATAGTTGTCTTTTTCGAGTCTGAGAAAATAACCCTGATGATGTCATTGGGGTTATCTAAGCTTGGGCTTTCACTCTACAAATATAACAGAAACCCTGTGTTACAACCTGTGGGACTGGAGTTGGAAAGACTGTCTTTACCAGGCAGAATGTAAAGATGATATTTGTTGCATTATGGGATGTGTAGGTTTTTAAAGGAATACTTCACCCACAAAATGACCATTTGTATATGAATAACTCAGCCCGTGTTACCTTGCACGGCTCCATAAATTAATAGAATACAAGCTTTTAATCGTGGATTATTATTATTTACAAATGAGCACACACTTCTTAACCTTTTTCTGTCTAAAATAAATAGAAATGACTTGAAATGAATTATGAAACGGCCATTATGAAAGACAAACTCTACGGAGTCTCTGCAGCATTGATTTCGTTCATCATCATTTTTTTTTTCTCCAGGCATTGGCCTCAAGTACGTGGCCCTGGGAGACGTGGTAATCCTCATCACCTTTGGCCCACTGGCGGTCATGTTTTCCCACGCGGTGCAGGTCGGCTACCTGTCAGCGCTGCCGCTGGTTTACGCCATCCCGCTGGCCCTCAACACAGAAGCAATCCTCCACAGCAACAACACCAGAGACATGGACTCTGATAAGCAGGCGGGCATCGTCACCCTGGCCATCCTAGTAGGCCCCACGCTGTCCTACATCCTCTACAACCTCCTGCTCTTCGTCCCCTACGTCCTCTTCTGCATCCTCGCCACCCGTTACACCATCAGCATGGCGCTGCCTCTGCTCACGCTGCCCATGGCCTTCCCCCTGGAGAAGCAGTTCCGCAGCCGATGCTACGCCAAGATCCCCCAGAAGACGGCCAAGCTCAACCTCCTCATGGGACTTTTCTACGTGTTCGGGATAATTCTGGCACCTCCTGGCAGCTTGCCCTCACTGTGATTAATTAAATCTGATATTTCAAAATTTTGTTGTTTTAATACAAACTAGTTTATGTACCTCTTTGTATTTGTACGAAGCTATCCGAGGGCTTTAACTGGCTTTAATTTATTGTCATATTTATATGTCGAACAGATTTAGTTTAGGTCCTCCTCTGTGACACTGAAGGCATAATCAGACATATTTTTTCAGTATTAAGCCTGCTGTAATGTGTTGATGAACGTAAGAAGTGTTGGTGTCATTTTGTAGAGGAAGGCAACATTTTCATCATCTAAGGACACACGGTTAACCTACAGTTGCCGTATTTGTTGTTCTCCAAGACACAGCAAAACACCGGTACCTAAAAACATCAATAAACCATTATTGTTATATTGTCAACATTGTACTCTGCTCGGTACACGCTGTTAATTTGTTCATTGAGATTTTTTTCTTTTTTCTTTGGAGAGCCAAATAGTATTTCATTGGATTGTAATAAACTCACTGACGCTGATGTCCCATGTGTTCATTTGGATCAAAGTTCACTTTGATTGCAATTTGATGACCAATATTGGTTTAAGGCGAGACACTACAGGCAAAAACCGGTCTACTACAAATACAAGCACTGGTCAAGAGAGATTTTGGGCTATTTTGCTTCCATAACATCTCAAGACAACAGTCTTCTTTCAGACTAGTGGAAAGAAAACTTCCAAAATGCACATTTAGGTTTTTATTTTACTACTTTGTCTATTGCGCGTCTGTAGATTTCTCCTAAATTCACCCAAAGTTAGCATTAGATAATTCCTCATTTGCATATTTAAACATACAATTTCAGAAAACTTTTAATACAAAAAATAATTGTCTTGATGTAAGTAATCAACTGGGGAAGTTTCATGGCGATATCTATTAGTTAAATTGTTTACCCTATTCATGGGTTGTCTCCCCTCAATGTCATTTTAATGAACAGTGTTCAAATCATTTTTGATTTTAATGGTAAAAAAGATTTCTGAGTTTTCATATGAGATGTAACAGTACATGAAGGGATAAAGCAGCACCTTTATCTCCATTCAAAATCTGGCAGTTCAATGGCTGTCATATGGGTTGCATCACTGGTTTCCAACATGGGGGTCCCGACCCCCACTAAGGGCCGCCAAAGCTGCACGATTTGATTTTAAGGGGCGCAAGACCACTTTTAAAAAAAATATACAGATGGCCTATATCTCAGAATTTCATTCCTTTCTGTGAAGAAAACTAAATGAAGTTATTTTTTTACTTGGATTATTATTTAAGATATTAAAAAAGACTTGAACACAAGCTAATATGTTCACAGAGCCTTCCCTCTCTGTTAAACAGCAAAACAACCAAAGAACTAATAGAACAACGACCAAGCGTCAGGGAGAAGAAAACACTGAATTTGTCAACAAAAAAAAAAAAGCCAATTAAGTATGTATGATTGTTAGAAATAAAAAATGCATAATACAGACAGAGAATTGTATTAAAAAGTCCTAAAAATAGCAGGAAAACTCATCTCTGATGCAACATTCACAGGAAATAATCTGTCAAAAGTTACACAAACTTCCTACAGTTAATTGTACAGTTTATCAGTTGTTGTTCTGTACTGTTATTGCTATGCACTGAATATAATATGAAATATCAATAAAATATGTCCCTTACTCAGGGGTCGTCAGTTTACTCAATGATAGAAAAGGTTTCCCTCAAGGAAAAAGGATGGGAACCCCTGGTTACACAATCAATGTAACATGACAACATAACAATAATGGTTTGTATACTTGTTTCATTTGATACGAACATAACTCAATAATTGAATAGAGTCAATATAGATGAAATAGCCCATAATATAAGATTATATTAAATTTTTTTTAAAACATGAAATTAAAAAGTGTACATTTACAAAAACTCTGGATATGTGTAACATGGTATTTGTCAGCAGGGGGCGCTATTAAACAACCATCAAGCCCAACATGCACAGAAACCTTCACAGACTGTGTAGATCCTGTTAAATGCAGTATTTGTGGGGTCACAACAATCAGTTCAACTTGTAGTATATTATGTGTCTTCAAAAAGCAAAACTTGTATTAATTAAAAAAAATAAAATCAATTCAAATTATTATGTATTAATTTAATTAGGCTATATACTGCACGTTTCATTGACCATTTTCATTTGTTCTTTTTTGTTACTCTCCTGTAACATACAGTATATTATTGTTTATGTCATCTTATATTATCTCTTAGAAACTCCCTAAAACATAAAACACCTTCTGAAGAAAGTAATTTGAAACAAAAGAGCAGAAAGCCCAGAAGCTCTATCATTATCAGACATTACAGTATATATTTTAATGTAACATTTCATTACTTTGCATGCAACATGTGTGGTGTGTCCTATTGATTGTCCTTTATTCATTCACTGCTTTTGGAAAAATAATTTTTCAGTAGTTACTGTGTTTGAGTATTTAGATTCAAATTTTGTATTAGGGTTTCATTGAGAAGCTCCTAAGCTTAATTTTAATAATTATCTGCTGCTGTGTGGGTTTCCACCCACAGCCTTAAGACATGTGGGGCAAATTAATTAGAAATTAGAAATTGCCACTCCCATGTTGTAAATGTTGTAAATAGTTCATTAAGATTCTAATAAACACGTTAACATGAGCCTGTGTCTGTGTTTCATATATAGATATAATATTAATATGATCATACTGTGAAATGTAATTGCCGTTATGGCTGAGCTGTGATTCCTTACAGACACTGATGTAACACCTCCAGGGGCCTGACAAAGAAAGAATTACAAGTGATGATTTGGGGAATTTTTAAATTTTTTTAAAGCTGTTTTTATATACACATTTTCCATAAAAACAGGTGAACAGGTTACAAGTAATTTTTTTCTTCTTTGATTTCAATTTTAAATGATTTGTGTAGATTCTTGTTTTGCACATTTGCACATTGCAAAGTTGAAACGTATTCTATATTCCTACAGAGTTATAAAAGTTATATCATATTCCTATGGAGTCCAGACTGTTAAGCAATTATTTTGGAGGTAATATACAGTGGTTATTTTTGAAAATTTGTTCTCATTACTGCAATAGTTCATAGTGAGTATGCTGCTTCTGTTATGCTGCAGAATGAGAAGGGAAATCAAACTGTACAGATAAAATGGCATTTATCATCAGCAGGGAGGAGTAGAAGGAAGGCCAGAATAGCAGTAATATGGAAATTTTTTCTAAATATTTTCACGAAGAATGTATTTCTCTCATTTCATGTTTGCATTGAAAATGCATATGCAACAACAACAAAAATCTACTCAATCTTGTGAAGGGCTCATTGCATGGGTGTAATATAGCCTAAAAAAGGTATAAAATTCAAGTCTCCTTCAAAAAATAATCCAAGGGTTTGTGCAAAATTAAATCTAAATTTTAATTTAATCAAAATTTAAATACCTTTATTTCAGTGCTTGAAGTGGAAAAAATAAGTGTCAGTACTCTTATTCACATGTTAGTGTGTGTATCAGCAATCTCTCGCCACTTATTCCTATATATTCATTATTTATTTAAGCATGTTAAACTGTGTCAGTCATAATCAACTGTGGTTTTATTGCTATATTATTATACTTGGGCTATGCATCTTCTATAGTAGGTCTATAATACTCCAATAATATTCCAACTGGAACATTACACGGTTAAGGTGATGTGTTTGTATATTTACCCATAGTGTAGTGATGCTCCTACATATTATGCAGCAGTATAAAGAGATGCATGCTGAATTTTGACAGTGAATAAAAGGTACTAGGAGATATCAAGTTTGGTAGTCCTCCCCCAATAAAATTTGAAGTTTTTTTTGACATGGCAATAAATATTTAAAATGACCAACGCATTGCCACTGACATGGGTCTTCATCAGAGTATTGCCATGCAAAATAAAGCTATTTTAATTTTGCACAAACCCTACAGTGTGCCTTGGATTATTTTTGAAGGAGACTTGCATTATATACTTTTTTGAGACCATATTCCCCCCAGGCAATGAGACCTTCACAAGATTGAGCAGATTTTTTGTTTGTTTGTTGCATATGCATTTTCAGTGCAATGCAAACATGAAATATACAACTAGTCAATATGATTAAGTTAAATATGTAAGTAATGAATTGGTAATGTGATTAAGTATTATAAATAATGAATTGGTATTCTGGATTGATAACAAATTTATAATTTGATAAGGATAATTATATCAGTAATTAATTTATATTTCTGTATGACAGAGATAAAAGGTAATAATTATAGTAGACAAATTTAGGAAAATGTAATTAGAGTATATGTATGGCTCAATAAGGAAGCTGGTTAATTATTAATGAATGATTTATGGAAAAGGGGTGGGATTAAATAAGTTTGTACTTCTTCTCACTCCTTTTCAAATATGTATATAAAGGCATCAAGTGTTTGACAATTTGTTTTTCTTATGCTTTTCATTGTATGTAAATACTACTTCTTTCTGGCTGTCCACTTGTTGGTATGATCATTCTCTTTTTCTTTAATTTTCTGTATTCTACATGTTCGAAATAAATTTTGAAATGAAATAAGAGTATTATAAATACATTATTCATGAAAATATTAACAAAAATATGTCCATATTACAGCTATTCGGCAACATAACAGAGGCAGCATACTCACTATGAATTATTGCAGTAATGAGTACTAAAACATAAGGACTAAAAGATAACCATTTAAAAAAAATAAGATCTGTATACTACCCCCAAAACAATTGCTTAACAGACTATAATACTATTTCTATGGACTCCATAGGAATATGATATAATTTGTATAGAATACAGACCATATTCCACTCGTGCAATGAGCCCTTCACAAGCTTTGAATAAACACAGTACACCTGATGCACTCAAAGAGCTGCTGTATGCGATTACCACAAAAACCCAGCAAGCTACTCCGTTATCTTAAAAAACAAAAACTTCCACTTACCTCCATAACACTCTTTTATTCAATCTAATTACAAAAATTTCAGCAAAGCATATCTTACCTGTGAAGATGATTCTTTTTATCTGCTTGAAATCAAACCTACAGTTGAATTTGTTTTGCTTATAACGAGGAACACGTGAAGGCAGCATTAGTAGTGACGCAACGCATGGGCGTGTTGTCATGGTGGCTGTGCGCTGCAAAAACCTTCCAATATATTTTATGTACTTATTTGTCCTAAAACAAGCCATGTCAGCGTTGACGGTGAACAACGACATGGAATTATATTTTACTTAGTCTTGACAAAGGCCCGGTAAGTAGCTAGCTAACCTACACCATGAAATAAGTTGTTTTTTATGCCAATAAGTGATGGCCAAAACATGAGTTAGCTAGCTAGCGTCAACGTTAGACAAGCTAGTAGTAACGCATAATCCCAATTTAGTTCACAATATTGCCAAGTTATTGTTACCCAGAGCGTCTTTATATATGTTATAGCGAATTGATAGATAATTGTACATTATATGTCACTTCTCTGAAGATGATTTGCCTGTCAAAAGAGATTCCCAATTCAAAACTGCGTTAAGATTTTGCTGTATTATGGAGGGCGATAGGAAGCAGTTTGAGTTGATTCTTACAGTATGTGTTCAATCTAGAAACGGGCATTTGAGCTCTAAGAAGAAATGTTTGGGGTTTATATGTATGCCGATGAAGCCGATTAGTGTCATGTAACAATATTATATAAAAAAGTCTGCCCTCTTTTGTAAGAACCCTTCACATTATCAAAGTGATTAAAAATTGGCGCATTTTTGAATGAGGTTTGGTGTGACGCTGTCTCCACATTAGAGATAGTAGTATCTGGGCTTTGACTTGACTAGCAAGTGAGCTAACTTCGGTGTCATCTGACTAGTGGGCTAGTAGTGAAAACAAAAGAGAAGCCAATTAAGTATGTATGATTGTTAGAAATAAAAAATCATAATACAGATAGAGAATTATAATAAAAAGTCCTAAAAAACCCCCAGGAAAACTCATCTCTAATGCAACATTCACAGGAAATAATCTGCTCAAAAATTCACACAAACTTCCTGCAGTTAAAAAAAAAACTAAATTAAGTTATTTTTTATGATATTAAAAAAGGGCACGATGAAGACTTGAACACAAGCTAGTTATGTTCACAGAGCCTTCCCTCTCTGTTCAACAGCAAAACAACCAAAGAGCTAATAGAACAATGACCAAGTGTCAGGGAGAAGAAAACACTGAATTTGTAAAAAAAAAAGAAGCCAATTAAGTATGTATCATTGTTAGAAATAAAAAAAAATGCATAATACAGACAGAGAATTGTATTAAAAAGTCCCTAAAAATAACAGGAAAACTCATCTTTGATGCAACATTCACAGGAAATAATCTGCTCAAAAGTTACACAAACTTCCTGCAGTTATTGCCTTCAATATTTGGTTTAATTGTACAGTTTATCAGTTGTTGTTCTGTACTGTTATGGTTATGCACTGAATATAATATGAAATATCAATAAAATATGTCCCTTAGTCAGGGGGTCGTCAGTTTACTCAATGATAGAAAAGGGATCTATTAGCTAAAAGTCTGCCCTCTTTCGTAAGAACCCCTTCACAGTATCCAAAGTAATTACAAATTTGTGACGCTGCCTCCACATTAGAGATAGTATCTGTGCTTTGACTTGACTAGCAAGTGAGCTAACTTCTGCTATCTGACTACCGGGGTTGTTTTTACTGTACATGTCACCATTAGACAAGCTGTCAGTCTGTTGTGTTGAATGGTAGGAACAGTTGTTGTCACCTGACTTGAGCTAAAAAAAAAAGTACAGAAGTATGTGAGCATAAAGTGAAACCGATTTCATCCATGATATGAGCACTGTTTGAGAAAGTCTTGAGAGTCTACTGGTTAAGGACTGTGACAATATGCTGTATGAAGAGCTCTTGTTACACAAGGCCTAACCCTTTACACCTGTCAACTTTCTGGTCATTTTGGTAGTGATGAAGCAGAGCCCAGCAGCAGTTGTCACACACTGGAGCTGCAACTGGACATAGTCAGGATTGCTCTCTCTCAGCCACACCTACTTGGAAAGCAAAGTTTTAGTCATCTGCTGTTTCTTTGTCTTGTTGTCCCTGCTTGGCGCCACAAATCTAAATCACAATAAACAAGCCTGGAATGCTTGCTGGCTTACATCACAGACATGGCTAGTGTTTTAGAGAAAACAAGAAGTTGATTGAGAAGAAATGGGGAAAATATTGAATGGAAATTATCAAGGTAAGAGTTTTTACACACTTGGGATAACTTTTTTGGAAAGGGGTTTCCACTCTCTTCATCTCTCTGTTAAGGTACAGCGCCTGTTTTTGTCTATTTTAGCGCTTGGTCTCTGAATAGACCTTTTCTCATAAATTCTTGGTATGCATTTGTCTCTGCACATGTTTCTTTTTAGCAGTTTAAGACTGAAAGGCAAATGAATTCCTCCAGACTCTGTGTATAGGGCATATTTTTAGAGACATTTTTAAAAATGAATTAATGGACACCACAACGATAACTGCAAAGATAAGATAAGTTAAGCTTTCATTGATCCCTTAAGGGGGAATTTGGGTGTTGCAGCAGCACAAGGACAGTACAGAAGCTAGCTTTTGGATTATAGCAACCTTTTGTTTGACTGAGGAATGCTAACTGTGTTTCCACGTCACTTTTCAAACATGCAGTGTGTTTATCAAGAAAACTATCCGACTATAATTTAAAAGGAAAAGTCATTCCTGGCTCACAGACATGGCATGATATTCCAATGTGGAGCTTGACAGTACCTGTCACTACAATAGAGTGATAGCTTTACACACAGTAACCAGTATTCTTAGCCGCAGGCTAAAACATGTATTTTTTGACTGAGGTTACAGAAAGAAATTAAGCTATCTAGTGGAGAGTAATTCTTCTTGGTGGAAAAAAACCTTTGAACCTGATGCACGTGAAATTAAGTGAAATGTTTTAGAATTAGTCTAGATTAAAGTTTTAGTAGGCAACCGCTGATAATGAAGACGGAAAAGAGAGTCTGCACACTAGATAATGCTCCCATGAACAAAGATTTAATTGCATGGGAGCATTATCTAGTGGGCAGACTCTGTGCAGACCGCCTTTTACATATTCTTCTGTCCAGTACCTAGTATTTATCGTCTGGATGTACATGCTTTTTAAATATTCCTTTAACCAGTGATATTGATGCAGTTATACAATACTGACAGCAAGGTAAATATTCTAAATATAGCGTGCACTTAAACGGATATCGATTACGTTAGGTAAGTCTTTCTTTTAGGTGTCTAAAATATGTTTTGCTGCCGGCCCCGTCCACAGCAGTACATTGCTTTGCTTCCATGTGGTAACTCCTGTCTGTTTCTCCAAACTGGGGGCGTGCTGACCGTCATCTACTGTAGGTAATACACTGACTATGGATAAGTACCTCATACAACCCCACTTCAAAACACCTGAACTATCCCTTTAAGGTTGGCTAATATGATATATACTATCTATATATACAGTATGTATAGCATGAAACGATAGAAATTTGCAGACAGTTTTGATTTGAATTTCCAGGTAAGGCACCATATCATGATATACAGTATATCATCGATATCAAAATCAAACTTATCCTGTGAAGGAAGATTTTATCTGTATGGCCCACCCCGAGCGTTGCTTAATGGTCAGTTGACACATGTTGAAGAAGGGAGACTTGTTTAGGATCTTCCCAGCTGGACTGAGGATTTAGACCAGCAGCCCTCTGGCTACAAGCCAGTCCTGTAATAGTTACAAAGATGACAGCTTCCTCTAGAGAGTCATTTGGTTTGACATGGACGGAGTAAACGTCATTGATCTCTGTGAGAATATTTGGTGCCTGTGGCAGCAGTTTGTTAGAGGATATAGGATCCAGTACCTACAGTTGAAGCAGCTGGTCCTGATTAGATTAAAGGGTAACTTCAGTATTTTTCAACCTGGACCCTATTTTCCCATGTTTTTGTGTCTAATGCACTAATGGCGACAACAATTTCTGAAATTGGTCCAGTATTTAGGGAGAGCGCTGCAGACAGCAGCTGCTCACAAGCTGCAATATGGTGCTCTCGGGGCAAGACGGTCATTTAAGTCCACTAAAAGTGCTTGTTTTTGCCATGACGGGCTCTGATTGTTATTATAAGTGTCTGACAACATTATGGAAAGAGTCTCGCTCAAGGAGAAGTCTCGTTCTGAAATCTGGCGAGGTGACGTGTTGCCGGAAGACATCGGTGGAATAGTGGAATACATCCATGGGGGAAACGCGAGTGCCAGCCGGACAGAGTTTGTTTTGTTGGAGTACAGAAAGCATAGCTTAGTGTTATCTACAAGATTTTCAATGTCATGGCTGAATATTTAGATGATCTCGACAATGTGGATGAGGACTTTGAATTCGATGGCCGCCCGTATTTATTTGAACCAGAGTATACGGATATTCAGATTTCACAACGAGACTTCTCCGTGAGCGGGACTTGGACACAATAACAAACAGACCGGATCAAGAGAAAGGTAGGAAAAACGTTTCTCTGTAGGCTCCTCTCACCTATAAACAAAAAACATGGGAAAATAGGGTTCAGGTTGAAAAATACAGTTACCCTCTAATATTATATATAAGTGTGGTAAAGGGTGACATGACATCGTGGTGAGTCAGGTTTGAATTCACAAGGCAGAGTTGATTTGGGCTTTATCCTGAACAGTAAGGATGGCTTGCTCAAGTAGTCCAGGCCAGAGTACACAGGACAGGAACAGAGTATTTGACATGGATTTGGCTGTTCCCTCTACTCTTTTGTAATTTACTAGAGGGTCCAAACAATGTTTGGTTACCTGCCAGAATGATTGATTGATCATACACACCTCACAGCTGTGTGCCAGCGTCTCAGCTTTGTGTTTTTCCCCCAGCTGTAACCATTATCTCAACGGTCTTCCCGGTCTGATGACTGCCATCACATGTGTGTGTGTCACTGTCTATTTGAAGAGGAGCTGCATGAATGAATGCCCCCTTTTGTACGATGTAGACCAGCAAGTCTATTACACAGACAGCAGCAGCTTTGTTTACAAGATGGGAGAGTGGTGTGATAAACTTCATTATAAGCCTGCAGGTCTCGACCACTTCCTAAACCCCCCCGTTCATTCATTAGCTACTCATGTCCTGGTAATACCAGCTGTACATTCATGTGCGTGTGCCAGACAGAATGCTGTTTTTGGCAACCATATTGTAGAGGTCTCCCACAGCTGTGGACACATTAAAGAGTATTGTTCAAGGCTAGGAAAGCATTGGGAAACACACACACTTCCCTCTTTCCTGTGTGAGCCTGCAGGAGACTTTGGGCTGGTATTGCCAGCCCACCAGCAGTGGTTGCACAAGCCAGTTTGCCACTGAAAATGAGGATCATGGCAGGTGCCCATTCATCAAAATCAAAATCTCCTCCAGCCCCTTCCCTATTCCTTTCCCTGTACACCCCCCATACAAGCACCCAAAAAAAATAACAACACCCAGACCCTCCCCCAGAAACATATTGCCCCTCCCCCACCCCTCTGTCCTCTGCTCGTCTGCTCATTGGCAGTATAGCAAAGCTGTCCCCGCTATGAAAGACAGGGCTTTACATCCTTATGTAGAGATTTGATGTGTTTGTACATATTGATCAGTAAACACAGCGTGTTGGCTTTACATGCGTGTCACTGACGCTCACGTCCGTGGTGATGGAATATAGCATCAGAGGAGTCCTATGCGGAGCAGAGCCCATTGGCCAGCTTTTATGCGAGAGCAAGGGTACGTCGACCTGAATGCAGTGCTTGTCGGGCAGCCGCTCTCCCTGGCTGTCCTCATCCCTCTCCGCTCCTCTCCTCCTCCTCCACGGTGGTAATCCTTGCTGACACAACGCACAAAGGACTAAATGCTGGCCGCATCCTCCAGCAGCAGGGCTCTCTCCTCTTCCTCCAGCTCTGATCCTTTACAGCCAGGCGGCTCGCCTGTACAGCAGGACACTGTTTCTGTACGACTGCTTGTATATCACATCTCTGGAATACCGGCCTGGCTGCCGTCCTCCTCCACCCCCTGTATCCCCTCCTCCTCCTCCTCCTCCTCCGGTTCATTCAGGGAGTGCATCAGAACAGGGCTTCATCCCTGAGGAGACGTTTTTTTATCTCGCTGGAGCTGGTGGGACCACTGGTAGCTTTTTTCACCATCTGATGCGTTTATGTAGCAGGAGGTAGGAGCTGTTTCCTCTCCTTCCCTGATTTTTTTGCTCTCTCTATTCACCCTACTGCACATCACTATACCAACAGGTAAACCAGCTAAACAGGACATGCTTTATTTATCAAGTGATGCAGTTTCCGTCAATGCTAGCACGTCTGTGATGATGCTGTTATTATTTTAAGATAGAGCTATTGAAAATTAATCAGATTTCGAAAATAAGATTAGCCATACAGTGTCCTTCGTCTTGAATGAAATATGGCTGCTTCATAGTGGACAACTGTGGCGATTTCACTGTTTACCTCCCAGAAAGGTAAAATGATCACGTGCAAAGACAACATGCATGCAGTCGGTATAGGTCCGTGGCCACGCTGCTACAATTGTGCCACATGTCGTTGCAATCTGTAGTAAAGCCAGTAGACATACTAAGCAGACGGGCAGACATCTGGCTGGCTTGGCTGCCGCTATCACTGTTTGTGTAGCAGACTGGTGACCATCAAAAGCTAGTTTAAAAGAAGCTATTACAACATTAGGTACAACATATATGACATTAACTATATCGTATAGAGTGACATATTTTATGGATATTTCACATTATATTCAAAGCATAACAATAACATTGCAGAAAAACGGATAAACCGTACAATTACCCCAAATAGTGAACGCAGCGATTTGGATGAATTTTGAGCAGATTATTTCCTGTGAATATTACACCAGAGATGAGTTTCCTGTTATTTTTAAGAACTTTTAATACAATTCTGTCTGCTGTTTTTTTTTTTTTTTTTTTACAATCATACATACTTTATTGGCTTATTTTTTGTCAAATTTAGTGTTTTCTTCTCCCTGACCCTTGGTCATTGATCTGTTAGGTCTTTGGTCGTCTGTGTACTTTTTGAATGCAGGACGAGGCCGTTTAGCAGAGAAGGGAAGGCTCTGTGAATATAACTTGTGTTCAGGTCTTCACCGTGCCCTTATCCTGTTTATATGTTAAATAATAATCCAAGCTTTAAAAATAACACTTTTATTTAGTTTTGTTCACAGAAATGAATGAAATGCAGAGATATACTGTAGGCCAACTGTAATAGTTGTTTACACCCCTTAAAATCAAGAAGTTCTTGTGACCCCCCCTTGAAGGTTTGGTGACCAGGTTGGGAACCAGCGACTACAGTGATGTGAGAATCAGTACCAAAAATATTTTAATCATATAGTGTGGGTGTAGGGTTTCATTTAAGGAAGATGATTGCATTGCTTAGATATTGATTTTCATCTTTCAAGCCCTGAATGAAATGATCCTATCCAGGCTTAGTTTAGATAAGATTAAACGATGTGTTTGTTTCGGGTTAAGTCAGTACAAATTGTCATTGCACATGTAGTAACATGTGACTCAGTATTGACTTTTGAAGTGACGTTTGACTTGAGGTCTGAGCCTGGACTGATAGAGCACAGCAGTTTGGATTTACAGTTGTTTAAGCTCATTTTTACAAGAGACTGGCCTTAACAAACACAATAAATGATCAAATCTTCCTCACACTGCTGATTATGTGACATGACAATGCCCCTACAAAGTAATGCATTTACCTGAAACACAGTACTCTTGTGTCTTTTGGAAGTTATTTCTTCACCTTACGCAGCCAGTATGCTGTTTTTTTTTTTTTCTTTCCAGATAAGGCATCAGGCTCGTCCAGTCCTTGAGCAACATCTGTCAAAAAATCAACTGAGCAGAGGAGAATAGAACTACATGTTCCAAAACAAAGAGCAAAGTTCACAGCAAACCAAATAGTAAGACTGCCAGAACAGGGTTCACTCCCCTGTTAGTAGGACGACTGCTTCATAGCGCTCAAGGTTTCAGATGGTGCTGCTGGTTGACCTGGGATAAAAGGCTTGTGGTGTCACGGCACGCTGGAATCATACATCTTCTAACATGTTCAAAAGCGGGCTGAAGATCATGGGGCGTGAGTATGATAATCCACAATAATTTGATAATCTCAGCATGGTGTCATCAAACGTACAGTTAGTGTTCTCAGGGTATCGTGGTTTGCTGTGGTAGCGGTTTTGTAAAAGGCTGCAGGGATAAAAGTTTGCTGATGGGAAGAATTCTGCTGGTATCCAGTTGCTTTTTAAATCTGTTGTTGCGACCATTAAGCTTTGTAGCGATGCTTTTGGACAAAGCTGACACATATTTGAAGATGTCTATACATTTTGGATTAGTTTAATTATAAGTTATCATTATTTTCCACACTCCACAGCGCTTGTTTGAGTGAGATTTGTGAAAAGGAAGGTAGGCCAAGCAGAAGCCTGAAATGGAAAATCTAATTTTAGGCCTGTCGCCCACTCTGAAGAAATCTTTGTAAATGTGTTATTTACTCAGGGTCCTTATTGATTTTCCTGAAAGTCCTCTGGCCACCAGATGTTTCTGACACCAACCAGTTCCAGCAGGCTTTTACTCTATTTCTGATATTAAGGCTGATGAGGCTAAAGCCATAGAGCTTCTGTGTAGATTGCACTTTGCTAAGCATTTAGTGGCAGTGATATGAAGAAAAAACCAGCACAGGCAAACAGCCTCTTCATATTAGACATGAGAATGAGGATATAAGCCAGTCAGACCACGTGTCAGAGGACATACAGCACAAGTAGGCCTCTGCTGCTCCACACAGTAGCACGTATCTGATGGCACTGGGTCCGCCAGTAATAACACTCCTGATTCATTTTCCATTTTGAAGCTGCTCAGTGACTTTTATCAGTGTGTGGATCTGGGTCTGTCTGTATGCTGGTTACGAATTTTAATATATCTGCGTAGTGAAGCCATCAATGTGGGTCAATGTAGTTACTGCCTGCTGATTTTAAAGGTGTTAAATTCGAAATCCAGAGCATTATTATAGCAGCAAACAACTATTGCCTAAAGATATATATATCTTTAGGTAATAGTTGTTTGCTGCTATAATAATGCTCTGTGATATAGAGGACTTATGTCTACCTGAGCACAGAATGAAGTCGCTCTCCCTCTGTGTGTGTTGTAATCCAAGCTTCTCTGTGCTTTGTTGACATAGCCGGCCCGGTGGTGCGTGCTTTTAGTGCATGTTCGTGCATATGTGTGCCCCACTGGCTAGCTCACGGCCGCTGCTTTGCACTGCTCTCATACGGTGGTCACAGCTGAGAACGGCGTCCCAGCCAATGTCGCTGTTGCGGAAGTGTAGCACCCACCGTTTTTTAATACGAACAGTGATGATTTCCTCCTCTTTACAGAAAGCACAAGCACAATGTAGTCTGCTGATCATAATTCAATTTTGAAATACATATTTTTCAATGATTTCCACCATATTTGTTTACAGATTTTAAATATCACAATTACATTGTCAATTATATTGATGTTTAAAACACCATGTCTTGCATTCTAAACCCTTGAACCTTCATTAATGTAATGCGCCTACTTTATGGAAATTACATAATATTCCTGAGCAATTCTTGAGCGTTTGTTTATGGTGTGTGTTTATGTGTGTTGTGGCCAAACGCCTGTCTGTTTGTTTGTGTGAAGGAGGTTGACGTTGCCCTCCCAGATTGGCCCTCAGCAGTGTGTGTGTATGACGGAAGCCAGCCCATCTGTTATTGCAGGCAGAACGCTGTAATCCTGCCTGTTTCAGCCTTCAGTGTAAACTGTTAACTGTGATTTATTGAATCGTTACGATTTCTAAACCAGCTGACTGTGTCAAGGTTACGCTTAGTTAGTATTCAGTTGAAACTGCTGGTGCAACATGGCGGAGTCCTTGAAGAGGGGACCCGTTCTATAGAACGTATATTGATAAGAGGTAAAAGTCAATCGTTCGTTCCTTTGCAACATCATTGCCCAGCAGCAGAGCTACGCTTCCGCCATTTTGGACTGAAAGTACTACCTGATGCCACTAAAATGTTCCCCTAAAAAGTGCCGTACAAAAGTAAAACAAAATTATTTCTTATCTATTGTCATATTTTACTGAAATGGCCTGTGTTGAACAATAAAATATTCTAAATATGATAAGCGTTTTCAGTCCAAAAGGGCGGCTGTTGTCAAAAAAAACACCTGAGTTTCGCTCTTTGCTTCTATACTCTTTGCCCGTTCCCTATCTAGATATAAACGGCTCATTGTACGGCACAACGATTGTTATTTTCAGGTGATAATACACTAAAGAAAATATAGTTTTTAATATTATATTCCTTTTCTGCCAATAGATCCCCCTAATTGTTACACACTAGTCCTTTTAATAAAAAAATAAAACAAAAAGATGTTTGATCATGTAGTTTACATGTCCCGTAGAGCCTAGCCGTCTGGCATGCAGTCGGCTGCACATAAAACCCTAAAAATTACAAATAAACTTTGCAGTCAAGCAAAACTAATATGCAGCCTTCAGCATCAACTTTCCCTTTTGTGCCATTCTGTGTTAGCTAGCTTGCAGACGGTGGTGGCACGCCTGTGTGCACATGTTGACTACACAACTAGGCGGGCCAAAATTTATTGAGAACCTAAATTGATAATGGGGGCTGGATAAAAAATTTGCAAGCGGCTGGATTTGGCCCATAGGGCCTTGAGTTTGACACATGTTTTAGGTATACCCATGAAGCTGCTAGACTTTGCTGTTGCTGCAGATAACATTACACACAAGATATAGAAATGCATGAGTAAACACAGAAGTGTAAAAACAAAAATTAAAAGCTGGAGTGTGCACTGTTCAGACCACAGTCTGCAAAGACAGCTGCTGAGTTGTGATTTTCAAAGCTAGTGAGGCTGCTTTACTTTACTTTAGATGTTCTCGGTCCCACATTTCAACAAGAGGTAATAGCTTTGTTGGTATGTAGTAATTGCTCACTGCTGTTTAGGATGCAATTTTAGGATTCACTCTTATTTTCTAGCAGTGGCTGTCTGTCATCACCTAACAATAGCGTGGATTGGGATTTAAGAAGATGAGGGTATTTTTGTCGCCAAGTGAAGCTTGAACCGTGTATCCACCCTTGGCGTGTGCATTTGTAAGTGATGTTATTGTAGAGGCAAGATATAAAGCTCACAGTAAGAAATGGTGTCCCTGTAGATGTTGTTTGATGGGAGCTTGTTGAGTAAGTAGAGTCATCCCCTGAATCCCCTGTGTTGAATCTACTTGTCGGTACCAGTCCTTGTCTGTTTAATGATGATTAGATATCAGTTTGTTCGACCTGAATCCTCTCTGGAACACACAGTACGGGGGCAGCAGAGGTGGTGACGTGGGAGAGGCGGTGGGTGTTTTAAATGTAGGTGGTAGGTTTTTCTGTCTGTGTCTGCACAACAGTTCCTCAATCCAGAATACTAGGTCATAGGCCAAATGTTGAAGTGAGGCTTTTCAGTTTGTTGGAGTGTGGTTTAAAGGGTAACTTTGGTATCTTTCAACCTGGACCCTATTTTCCCATGTTTTTGTGTCCAACTGACTAATATAGACAACAATTTTTGAAACTGGTATCAACCATGTCATACTAACTAGTCACGAAAGAGGTTAAATAACACTCCAATCTTACGTTAAATTTTGGCGAGGAAAAACTGGCATGGCCATTTCTAAAGGGGTCCCTTGACCTCTGATGTCAAGATATGTGAATGAAAATGGGTCCCACGAGTCTCCCCTTTACAGACATGCCCACTTTATGATAATCACATGCATTTTGGGGCAAGTTATAGTCAAGTCAGCACACTGACACACTGACAGCTGTTGTTGCTTGTTGGGATTCAGTTTGCCATGTTATGATTTGAGCATATTTTGTTTATGCTAAATGCAGTACCTGTGAGGGTTTCTGGACAATATTTGTCATTGATTTGTGTTGTTAATTGATTTCCAATAATAAATATATACATACATTTGCATAAAGCAGCATATTTGCCCACTCCCATGTTGATAAGAGTATTAAAGACTTGACAAATCTCCCTTTAAGGTACATTTTGAAAAGATAAAAAATATGCGATTAATTGCGATTAACTATGGACAGACATGCAATTAATCGCGATTAAATATTTTATTCGAGTGACAGCCCAAATTTTTTTATTTACCTTTTGCTTGATCTGGTCTGTTTGCTATTGTGTGTCTTGCTCGAAGAAGTCTTGTTCTGAAACCCTGCGTCGCATCCACATTGTGGAAATACTCTAAATATTCAACCGTGACAGTGAAAATCTTTTAGATAACACAAAGCTACGCTTTCTGTTCTCCAACACAACAAACTCTGACAACACCGGCACTCCTCACTCTAACTCTCACTCACATTTCCACAGTTATCTTCCGTTTTTATGTCATTCATCATGATTGTATAATCAGTTACTGGTACATGAACTTGGCATTTTCTACATCCATCCACACCCAGAATGCTGGGAGGAGGGAGCTGCGTAAAAGCCGTCCGCTGCTCTCCAAAGCTCCTCTGTTTGATGATTGGCTGGGATATTATTTCAGTGCATAAAAGAGGCTAAGCTGTCATTTCTGGGTAGAAAATGGAGTATAAGCAGCCTGCTCTCCCTCCTTTGATCCCTTACATCCCATATGTTTTCATGCTGAAGCAGATGACTTTTATACCAAAATGACATTGTAATCTTGATAAGCATGCAAGTGTAATCTCAGCCGCATTAAAGACATCTGTCCGCCCTATTATTGAAAGGGTTTGTTTTAACTTAACCCTGTGACTGAACTATTAAGCTTTATACTAAAAAAACACATTCAATTACCAGATAAAAGGAGGGTTTTTGACAAGCTTAAGGCTATATTCATAAAAATGTGGATAGACTTTAAAACAATATTTGTTGAAAGTTTCCTGTCTACACCAGCATTTATAGATAATTTACTACATTTTTGCTGTCCAAATAAAATGCTTAAGTCTCTCCCTCGTCCCTGTAATTTAGCATAATGGTGGTTGTAAACAGGGAAATGATGGATTAACCACCATCTGCTGAGGAATGTGGACAGATGTATTGACTCTTTATGACAAACATGGCACTTGATTTAAGGGTAAGCTCCATTCTGTGAACTCAGACTGTCTCTGTAATTACTTATGTTGTGTTACAACACAGCCAATCACATAATAGAGGTGCTGTTCTTGCTCTGTCTATTGATAACTGTACACGTATCAAATAATGATTTGATTGAATACTGATTTTAATTCATTAGGGATAGTTTGAGTGTTTTGAAGTGGGGTTTTACGAGATACTTATCCATAGTCCATCGACTGTATTACCTACAGTAGATGGCGGTCTAAAAGAAAGGCTCACCTAAAAATAAAAAATCAATATCAGTTTAAGTGTACGCTATATTTAGAATATATTCGCTGGTTTACCATGCTGTCAGACAGCCCTTTCCAACGGAGAACTGAAGCTATTGTATCAATCTATGCTCTCGCCAAAGCCACCAGACTCCATTGAAAAACCCCCCAGTGATTTTATCTCGCAGAACACAGGAGTTGCTGGTTTATGCTGCTACCTCGATGGGTTAGTTTGTTTATGCTATTGTGTGACTTTGATGAATCCAAACTAACTAAAGTCACACAATAACACAAATAAACTAACCAATCGAGGCAGCGGTAGCCCAGCCAGTCCTGTGTTCTGTGAGATCAAATTACGTTTTTTTCAATGGAGTCTGGTGGCTTTGGTGAGAGCATAGATGGATACAATGGCTTCAGTTCCCCTTTGGGAAGGGCTGTCTCACGGCAAGGTAAACTGGCAAAAATATTCTAAATATAGTGTACACTTAAACTGGGGTCTTTCTTTTAGGTGACTAAAATACGTTTTGCTGCCGGCCCCGTCCACAGCAGTACATTGCTTTGCTTCCGTGCGGTAACTCCTGTCTGTTTCTCCAAACTGGGGCGAGCCGTCCTTCATCTACTATAGATAATACACTGACTATGAATAAGTACCTCATACAACCCCACTTCAAAACACCCAAACTATCTTCTTCCTCTACACGACAACACGTGTAGTGCTGTTTGCATGGGGTGTTGATAGACAGCAGGAACTGGATTTGAGCCTGTCTTTACAGTGAAAAGTGACGGCAATTAGGATATGTGCTTTGTTTAACTTTGTTAAGGGACTGTGCATATGTCAGTGTGTTTTCTTAAACACTGTTTTAGGAAAGAAGCATAAACACAGGCAGACAATCACGATGTGCAATCCGTGGGCTGTAATTTAAAAGCTATATTTGTTGGTACTAGTAGATACGGACAAATGTTATGCACTGTCCTTCAGTTTTACAAGCCTGCAGTTTTCCTTTTCTGCAACCTCACAAACATTTTTTGTTGTGTAATTAGACACAGAAATAGCACTGCAGTATCAACAAGGAATGCTTTGTATTTATTTTAAATCTTTAATAATTGTAATAGTGAATATTAAAATTCTGACCACATGCTATTAATAGATGTGATTGGATGTCTACTGATGGTCATGCTACTCAGCAGAAGTTCATTTCTGTGTTGCTGACTCAAGCTGCCACATGAATCCTGCTTCCTTCCCGTATTAGTTGTTTCTAGGCATTCATTCATAACAAAAGAGTCATCAGTTAAGGGTGTGAATGTGTGAGTTCTTGTACGTCTGTCCTTGTGATGAGATTTTGACTACATTAGGACTTCTTCAGATTACTTTCAGTCAGTTTCAGAGATTCAGGAAACGTCCATACAAAATGCCTGAGATGTGTACAATGCTACATGAGCACTTTTTACCTTTTCATATCGTTTTGCTGTTGGTAAATGTCTACCGCTTTCGTTTGCTACTCAATGAAGAGTTCAAACTCTTTTGTCCAGAACTCCAGTAAAAACAGGTTTGTTATGTTTGCTTTAGGATGTTAGCTTACATGTTCACAACTTGCACCTCATGATCGCTCGTTTGGGGCTAGGTTTAAGTAGTTGAGTGTTGTGGTTCACATGAATGAAGCTAGTGGACTGTCTAGCTAAGGATGTAAGTACAAGTGTGTGTGTTTGTGTGTGTCAGGTCAGGGCTTGATTAGCGCAGCAGGGCGTAGCAGTCGTGTCCAGCTGCTCTCTCCAGAAATGTGCCATGACACACAGCAAGGCCTTCAGTGAATGATCCACCAGTAAAGAGAAAAACACAGCTCTGAAATTAATGAGACATATGGCATGTTGCTTTATGAGTCCCTCAGCAGCCACTGGCAGACCTGTAGTCAGACAACACACAGGTTGTGTGATTTCCTTGATAAAACGCAGTGGAATTAACCCAATGTTGTCAAAGTGTCAGGGGCCCCCCTTGTCTTCACCTACAAAATGTCACTCAAAGAGACATGTACCAACCAGGAAGAGTTTCAAAATGATTGCAGAGACACAAAATGACCACAAAGAGACACAAAATGACCACAAAGAGACAAAATGACTATAAAGAGACAAAATGACTATGAAGAGACACACAATGACTACAAAGATACACAAAATTACTGCAAAGAGACACACAATGACTGCAAAGACACAAAATGATTGCAAAGAGACACAAAATGATTGCAAAGAGACACAAAGTGCAGTGTCCTACTGTGCTTTTGCTGCTGTAATTTCCCCAGGTTTCACTTAACTTTTATCTTCTCTCTTACCTCCAGTCACCCCTGATCTGTTCCCGGAAACACCCCTGGTGCCGTCCCTGACTGCAATATCGTCGGCACGAGCCAGCTCCGTCCCTCAAAAGCCCCGGAGGCGCAGCAGCAGCGGGAATAACAGCGCTGCCACGTCCCGGCCTTTGCGCTCAGCCTCCAGGCCAGCCCCCAGCAGAGGCAGCATGGAGGTGGGCATGCGCGTGGTGCGTGGTCTTGACTGGAAATGGGGAAACCAGGATGACGGCGAGGGCCACGTGGGCACTGTGGTGGAAATCGGGCGGCAGGGCAGCACTACCACACCAGACAAGACGGTGGTGGTGCAGTGGGACAGCGGCACACGAACCAACTACCGCACTGGCTACCAGGGTTCCTATGATCTGCTGCTTTTTGATAACGCTCAAATCGGTAAGCATTCATGACTAAAACACTGGGTCAACTAGAGCTGGTTCTAGTTTGAAATAAAGGGACCCCTTTGAAAATGGCCATGGTGTTTTTCCTCACCAAAATTAAGTGTAAGTTTGGAGCATTATTTAACCTCTTTAGTGACAAACTAGTATGTCATGGCTGGTATCAATGGATTCCTTAGGTTTTCCAGATTCATATGATACCAGTATCTTCACTCTAGTTTTAAAACTGAGCCAACTACAATGTCCGAATAGCGGGAGGGCCCGGCGGCAGCCCATGTTAACTTTGACAGCCCTGGTTTTTCATAAAAAAAAAAGATAAGTTCAGCCTTTCTGTTTAATCAAGTTGCAGCTGCCTGCATGCTCTTGATTATAGAAAACAAAAGAATGCCATACTCAAATTCACATGCCTACGTTTGCTGCTGGGGTCATGAGAACTTGGGACCTTAAAATGTGGTCATTGGCAGGACAACATTGAGAACCCTCAGACATCATCATTATTGGTTTCTGTAGTTTCACAGCAGAAACCAAACGGATGTTCATTTTTAGCACAAATTATCAGCTTTTAACTCACATAACCTTCACAAAGCCTATTTTGAGTAGCATGGTACAGTAAAGACTATCTTCTCATCATCAGCTCTATTCTGGACTTGAATGACACATACAATAATGCGGGACTCATTAGCAATTTTGCTCCATTTAAAGCGACATTTTTCTGCCTCAGAAGCTTGCCCTTTAATGGAGCGAAAGAGGAGGAGGAGAACAGATGAGGAGCTAGGGGGGTGGGGGTATTTTTGTCATGATGTTTGTGCTTCAGTTCTTCCACATCTCATGATACGAGCCAATGTGATAAGTAACATTGGTAAGGATGTGACATATGCCTTGACTGCTTCAGTGACTTACATATAGGAGGTACATAGTAGTTTATTACTTGCATCTTACTATAGAAACCTCAGGCATGTTGAATTTATAACCCCACTCAACTTTCTTCAATGCCTCTCCTTCCCCTCCAGGCGTGCGTCACTCCAACATCATCTGTGACAGCTGCAAGAAGCATGGCATCATGGGAATGCGATGGAAGTGCAAGGTGTGCTTCGACTATGACTTGTGCACCCAATGTTACATGAACAACAAGCACGACCTGAACCACGCTTTCGAGCGCTACGAGACGGCACACTCCCAGCCGTGAGTACTGCACTGCCACTTCCCCCAGCACAATTGATCCTCATTTAAATTGTTTGCAAAAAGCAGTGACGTAGGTTACCAAGGTAAGCTAATCAATAAGGTTATGCATAATGTGAATGCTAGCACTAGCTGAGTCAACGTTAAGAAATAACTGAAAGGGTTAGTTTTTATTTTTTTAAGTGAGGTTGTTTGTATACTCCCCGCGTTCTGCGAAAACAAAAACAGTAACTTAACCTCGCAGAGCACGTTAGTTGCTGATCTACCTCTGCATTGATGGGTTAGTTTGTTTGTGTTATTATGTGACTTTTGGATCTGAACTAATGGCGTTCCACAGCAGTACATTGCTTGGCTTCTGTGCCAGTACTCCTGTCTGCTGCTCCAAACTGGGGGCATGCCGACCGCCATCTAAATTACTCTACGTAATTCACTGACAATAAGGACGTACTATATATAAACTGTTTATGTAGCAGCCTCAACGTGCAGAAACCTACGTCAAGTCACGTGGACGCTAAAACATACATACTTTGACCAAAATTTGAATGTTTGGATTTGAATACATAAAGAAGATACAGAATAACATAAAAACTCAAAAATAATGGACCCCTTTAAGTTTCACATGGTAAACTAATAACAAAACTTAAATTAAATATACTGCCTGGCTGTGGTCAGGATCTGTTGTCTGTTATCCGGCCAGATATTATCAGGGTTTATTTCCAAAAGACTATTTTTTTCAAATGGTCGGCTAGCCTTAAGTCAGCTTATTCAAACCACACTTGGCCTTGCGGTGTATAAATGTTTAGTGAGCTGATTCCAAGTGTCCTACGAATCCAGATTAGCTGAGTTCTCCCTTCAGAATCCACTCTTCTGCATCAGTTCACAGTAAAGCCCCAAACTGCTTCAGGCACCGTCTGAATGTCAGCTGGATGGCCCGTTCTCATTTTAACGAGGTGATATGTATGACCCAGATTTCTTCCATAGTTTAGCCTGGTCCAGGTCCAACATAGTTCCATTTATTTTTCTTTGCCTGCTGTCCAATGAATGGTGCAAAATAGGGGTGAGGATCAAGACTTGTTAACTTTGATTTGATTAAATCTTCTAATTAGCTATTAGGTGCAAAAGTGGTAGTGGTTATTATTTTTAAGAGTTTGCAAACCACAGACAGCACAACGATTTCACAATTTTTACATGTCTTGTTTAATTTATACAGCAGCGGAGGAAATGAATTGTTACACCCCTAGCTCAAAATCTTGACCTGGTCATAACTTGAATCCAGTATCCTTGCCATCTCTCTCTGTCTTTGGTTTCACTTCCTGCTATTACTTCCTGTGATCACATTCTCACTAGATATGAGAAATGTCTTTATTAAAGTCTTTTTGGATTTAGGTTGAGTCCTCATTTGATTTGTGGACCATTTTGACTCTGGTGGTCGGGGTGGAACGTGAGCTGTGCAACAATACCAGATTTGGGCTTTAGGTGAAACCTGGCCTGCAGTAATCATTCAATATTCTGACGGTAGATGGAATCTCATTTCGTCCCCCACCTCAGTTTCTCTTCAGAAGTATTGATTTGTCATTGAGGCGCAAATGTTTGGCTCAGCAGTGTCCTTCATTATAAACACCTTGATGTGACCCTCCAAACCGGTCAAAACAGGTCACTGCCCCCCCATCTGTGGACGCTGCACAAATACTCGCTCATTCTCACTGAAAAGACGTTTTTCATTTCATTGAACTGGGGGAAATGTTTTTGAGACATGTTGATTAGTATAATGATTTCTAATTATTTACAGTATAGTACAATTTCAGTTTTAGGATACCTTGAATTAATACATTGAGAGATGAAGATCAGATGTGTTTGATCACATTGGTTAGAAAAGATATCTGTGTATAGCAAACTGCCTTTGTGGATAAATGTGTCAAAAAGTGCTACTATGAGCATCCACATCTTTAATCTGAGTTATTTAAATGTTGCCTCAGTAATCAAAAGCAAGTGTGGTATGTAACATCTGAGTGAGACGAAGCTAAACTTAAAAAGAAGAAATAACTGAAAAAATATTCCCTACTTTTTTTTAGTGGTGAGGCACCTTTATATCCGTGCTACCATTGAAATGTATGTTAATTAATACCACAGCCAAGACTAAATCCTACTGTAAGTATTTGCTGTTGTTTAGTAGTCTTATACTGTAAGGATCGTTTTATAGTTTAAGCGTGCGACATTGGTTGAGGCCACAATAGAAGAAGAATAGTAATAGTAATAATAGAATAATAGAAGTGGAAGTAATTTAAACCCCTCAGTATGAATGTTGCATATAGATAAAATAATCTGTATAAAACTAACAAGATTAAGATTTGAAAGACTATTGTAGGATACCTTCAGTACTATATTTCTTAAATGGATGAATATTGCCTTTCAAAATACTTACAGCCCTGTAATTAGTTTCACTAATCTGAATGATATTGAGAAAATGTAGCTCCGTTTAAGACGTTTGTCTGCAGCACTTCTGAATGGATTGATGTCACTGATAACACATAGGGCTTGTCTCAGTTATTGCTTTCAAGGAGATTATTTTTATTGAATCTGAAACATGATGGTATATTTAGATCCGTAAGTGGCAGAAAAGACAGCTGAGGTCAGTCAGCCAGCCATGATGTGAATTAAATCTTCAAACATCACTGGTCCTAGCTTCTGTCTAGTATCATGTATTTATGACTTTTTAGACGATGCTGAGGATGTTGGTTTGGTGTGCATCATTGACTACTCTAAATGTACAATGTTCTATATTTGGTTAATGACAGCAGTGTCCTTTAGAGTAGACTGACTTCTTTATGATTTCCACTCAGTATCCAATCATTCCTTTTAACTTCTTCAATCCGTGTCCTATTTGCAATTATACACCCCCTGGAGGTGACATTAAAGGAACAGTGTGTTACATTTAGAGATATCTATCGGCTGAAATGGAATATAATATTTATACGGTTGTTTTCTTCAGTGTATAATCACCTGAAACTAAGAATATTTGTTTACATTTCATAGTTAATATTCGCTTGCATTTGCATGGATGTATTCCACTATTCCACCGCTGTCTTCCGGCAACATGCCACCTCGCCAGATTTCAACACGAGACTTCTCCTTGAGCGAGGCTCTTTCCATAATGTCAGACACTTATAATAAAAGTCAAAGCCTGTCATGGCAAAAACAAGCACTTTTAGTGGATGTAAATGACAGTACCAGCTTGCCCCAATAGGATTACATTGCAGCCTGTGAGCAGCTGCCATCTACAGCACTCTCCCAGGTTGAAAAAAAACCCAAGTTCAAGTTTCATAATATTCAGTTTTGTCTTCTCTCTTCATCTTTTTATCAAATGCATCTTTGCATAATCTCACTAAATATGGATTTGTGATTGTCACCCAGCAGTGAGAAGGGGTGTAAATGTGGGAGAACATCACATGAAAGTCATTTCTTTTCTTGTCAGATGAATGAAATAGAGGAGCACTCTACAGTATGTGCTGCTAAACGCACAATGTTTCTTTATTTCCAGACCACACTGACCCATATTTCACTGACAGCATTTCAAAAGACTAATTTATAATCTGGCAGTCATGGGACACACTTGATATTTGCCTGGAAAGACAAATTTAGCTTGGTTTCATAATGAGTGGGGCTTCTTGTTGTGTCGGCAGCAGACTGGGATTTGGGCTTAACATAGCTAAGAGAGACTCCTTTCATGTGGACCAAACATGTGTGAGGGTTTAGAGACTATTTAAGCAGGGTAGATCTATTTGTAGTTCACATACTGTAGGCAGAAACGCTGTTGGTGTCCTGAGGGGACAATGGGAAGTTGTCGACACTATAAACTGCTGCAGCTCACTGACACTCGAGCTGTACCATCACAAACATGGTGTGAGACCTGAGTCGGATGTACTAGTACACGAGTGTCCCATTGTAATTACAACAGATTTAACTGGATTAGCATGCTCAGCTGTGCGGATTAGCATGATAACATTTTCAACTTCCTAAAAGACATGTTTGATAACAGGTGTTGGATAGGGAGCAAATCAAGGTGCTGCTCACAAAGCATTAAGCTGTGTACCAGTGCTGCATTATTGAATAAGATTAGTGGTTACAGATAATAGATGGATGGATGGATGGCCCCGCCCTTTCAGATGTTTACACTACATTGACACACGTGTGTGTATGCTGACAGTGCTCAGGGCAGCATATGCGTGCACCATATGTTTACGAGGAGATGGTGGGTGTGCAGCTGGTTAATCGGCTCTTCAACACACAAACAAGACACACGCAATTCCAGGGAACATATCCGGTCAACTCAATGCTTAATCCTTCCCTTGCACATCAAGCTACACTGTAGCATTACATTTAAGGTTATCCAACCCAACCCCACTACTGACCTGCAGAGCTTTCCAGAGCTTTCTCTGTCTTCTAGCCACCTGAATTTGGTTCTAGTGGGCTAACTGGAATTGCTATGCTCATTTCTCGTCTGAAATATATGTATAGATCTTCACACTTCTTCCTCATTTCCACTCCCATCACAAAACTGCTGTCTTCTTCAATGTATTTGAAAAGGATTTCAACATTAAAGATTCCTTTATTATTACATCACAATTATACAAGTATGAGAGAGTAAAATTATTTTGTTTTGGCTCCTTGACCTTGCAGCATAATAGCAATAAAAACAAGCAATAAAAAGGCATTAAAAATGGTAACAATACAATAAAATACAATACAGTAATACTATAATTATATAAATAATGTGCATATGCTATGGTTTGGGTGCTTTGGTAGGTGAAGTGTGGACTAAAGCAAAGAGTTAGACTCAAGTCAATATTCTAATGTATGATTGAAAGTTGTGTTTCCACAGTAGTGAAGGTACCAGAAACACATTATAGTAAATACTAGGGGTGTAACAATCGATCTGGATCGATATATTGATTCAATGATCAACGATCCAATATCATCGATGCAAAGTGAAAATATCGATACATAGCATCATCTTTAAGAGGCGTCTTTATTTTTATTCCCATGGCACATCTGTGTCATTATTTTCGTCCAAGTGCACCTCCTTCCTTCCTACAGAGCCCAGTAGTAAAATTGTCAAATCATATTTTAGTTGCTTTTTGTGAGTTAATATAAATGTAACTGATTGTGTTAAATAGACATATGATTGCTCATATCTATCGCAGGCCCCTGAATTAAATTGAATCAAAATCGTTTCGTGGCAGACTTTGTGATATCAGCAAATAGCGTATCGTTGTCCAGAGAATCTATGTAATATCGTATTGTGATGAAACTTGTGATTTACACTCCTAGTACGTAGACTAAATGCAAACAGGGCTGACATTTCAAACCAGGGCCATCTTACTTCGAGGTGAAATCTCTGAAACATCATTCCACCCACAACTGGTATCATTACACTAACTCATAACCTCATTGTATTTTTTTTTTATGTGAATTCTTATTTTCTTTTGTTGGTAATTCGATATATTTCGTTGCCTTTCTTTCAAACATTGAAGCTTTCTTTTGTCTGACTGTTGACCCAGCCATCGAGTCAATGGGTGTGTAGGTGACGTTTCGCCTAACAAGATTAAAAATCTTGATCCCTTGAAAGAGCTGTGCTTTCTCAGAGTAGCTACACTGAGAAACAACATGAGGTCCTGTTTCCAGGAACATCTGTCAGTTTACATCCTCTTCACTATACTTAGTGACCAGCTATCCTGTCATAAACAGTTCTATAACTCTTGATACCTAAATCAATGTTGCGCCATGAATTCCTCGAAGCTCTAAAAACTGAGCAACCAATTTAATACATTGAAGAAATGCAGAGAAAATGTGTTTGTCCAGACATTTCTTCTTGTATCTCTATTATATATATTTAGATGCAGACATTTAAATATTCAAGCCTGTAGATGCTCTATACCTTACCCTGGGGTGGCCTGATTTTAGATCTGCTGTCTAGGGATTAGGCTCAAAGCTCTGTTTACAGATAAACACCATTCTCGTCACAGAAGCCCAGTCCCATGAGATTTGTCGTCAGTTGGCTCTAAGATCCAAATGTCCTGCTATAGCACTCAGGAACCTGGAAAATCCAGCCAGTGACGGAGGATGAAGTTAGCCAAAGCTAACTTTAAGGAAAGCCCCAGTGCTAGAGAAACATGTTGGAGCAGCAAAGCCTCGATGAGGCTCCCTGAGGACGACAGCTCTCACAAGGCTCTTTTTCTTTTGATCACTTTGGATTTTATATGACTTTCCAAAAAGCTGTTTGCTTTAAATGGAAGCTGGGATTTGATCTCGTCAAGAAAGTATGGGAATAGGTAGCTCCTTTGCACCAAGATCTGATCAAATCTTTACCATAAGGTATGTCAGATTTTGAGGATGTGACTGTCTGTGTGTTAAATAGTCGTCGTGGTGTAGTAGTAGATAGTGTTGACACTGATGTCAGTAGCTATTGTATGCATAGACTTTCTAAATGTGTTTTTTGAGTTTAGCCGTTCACAGTCCTGAAATCCTATCAGAAGAAAACCCTTGTCTTAAGGAGCGTACATCCTGCACATCTCTTGACCACTTGTGGAGCAACTGCCACATCGTTTAGCAAACTAATGTTGTCAGTTAGGTGGAGGACGCACATATATATCAAGACATAAAACAAGTAGCACTTTGTGCATTATGTATTTTGGCGAGAAATTGTAAATGTATACAAAATAGGGCTGTCAGTCGATTAAAATATTTAATCGCGATTAATCGCTTGATTGTCTATAGTTAATTTCATATTAATCACACTTTTCTTCTCTGTTCTGTACCTTAAAGGGAGGTTTGTCAAGTCTTTAATACTCTTATCAACATGGGAGTGGGAAAAAATGCTTGCTTTATGCAAATATATGTATGTATATATTTATTATTAGAAATCGATTAACAACTTAAAACAATGACAAATATTGTCCAGAAACCTTCACAGGTACTGCACTTAGCATAAAAAATATGTTCAACATGGCATAAAATGGCAAACTCGAGCCCAACAGGCAACAACAGCTGTCAGTGTGTCAGTGTGCTGACTTGGCTATGACTTGCCCCAAACTGCATGATTATCATAAAGTGTGTATGTCTGTAAAGGGGAGATTCGTGGGTACCCATAGAATGCATTTTCATCCACATATTTTGAGGTCAGAGGTCAAGGGACCACTTTGAAAATGGCCCTGCCAATTTTTCCTCGACAAAATTTAGCCCTAGTTTGTAGCGTTATTTAGCCTCTTTCCAGAAACATTAGTATGACATGGTTGGTACCAATGGGCTCTAGTTTCATATCAGTATCTTCACTATAGCTTTAAAACTGAGCCCACTACACACTAACAATTGTAATTTGTGTTAATAAAGAAATTAACACATTAACGTTAACACGTTATTATCGCGTTAACTTTGACAGCCCTAGTCTATACATAAAAATGTTATCAATAAGACCTTCAACATTGTCTTAGATGGTCCGTAGAGCAGTTTGTTCAGCTGTGTCTCCATGCTCTTATCACAGAGTGAGTTTGGCACCGAGGCAGAACCTCCCGCGGATCATCCTCAAGGGAATCTTCCAGGGGGTTAAAGTGGTTCGTGGACCTGACTGGGACTGGGGCAACCAAGACGGTGAGTGATGTGTTTGTGTGGGGGGACTGTTCTTAACCACTAACTCGATGCTGCCAACTCAGCAGGCCCCCTACCTTCTCCTTGAGCATGGAGCTGTTCCTCTTCAAAGTGTTTACCATCCACAACCCATAATAACATTCTAACCTCACGTCTCATTAACCCGCAAAATGTCGTGTTAGTGTGTGTCTGCGTGCATTTATATTGCCAGTGACTCATCTGAGTCTGTTTCACAGATGTGCATGTGTCTTTACTGAGTCCATTTATCTTCTTTGTTTTTCTTTTTCCAGCCCTGTGTAGTGGCATAAACTGAGAAGCCCCTTCACCTAAAATATGTTGCAAGTGTTGAGAAAGTAGAGATTGTGTTTTTTGTGGCTTCCATGAATGTCTGCAGTTTTCCATTATGTGACAAACTCTCTTTCAGATACAGACAGCCCACACTGGCTGATGTTTGAAATAGTTTAAATAATAATTGAAAGCAATCTCACACATTAGTGGGCTAAATTAAAGCCCTTGAATGTTCCTTTTAGGGAAAGAGGGAATGCTAATATGTCTTTATGGTTCCTGGTGGGGTCGTCGTTGTCTCTGAGAATAGCAACGCTCCCGTTTCTGGGCTACAGCAAATGAGTCAAAATGTCCTTTTGGTGTCTTTGAAATCAATGCCCTGGGGTTTGGTTAAGTCACTCATCAGGCTTAAATGGTGTATGCTGTGAGCACATACAGGAAGCACTGAGCATGCTCAGAAACCCCCAGCCCACCATGTAGTCTTACGGGTCACTGGTTTAGCCGGTGTGGAGAGGCACTGAGGCAGCTTGATGACTTTTAATGGCTTAACAAGAGTGCCTGATGTATAGAGGCTAAAATACGTTTTGCTGGCCGCCCCGTCCACAGCAGTAACTCCTGTCTGCTTCTCCAAACTGGGGACGTGCTCACAGTCATCTACTGTAGGTAATACACTGACTATGGATAAGTACCTCATACAACCCCACTTCAAAACATCCAAATTATCCCTTTAAACGACTGAGTTGGCTCTAGAAATTTGAAGTGAATGACACTTGTCAGCTTATGTCTCTACAGGGAAAATGTTTCTCCCACACCTCTGTGTCTCTCATCTCATTTGTCTCAAATGTTTACATTGTGCTTGTCAAATTTTGCCATGTTGACACATTTTTCTCCTGATCGAATCACACCAAACTCCACTCTCTTTATCTAACGAATTTTCTTTCTTTAATGAGCTGATTTTTCTTTCACTGCCTCCATCTCCCCCTTCTCCCACACACTGATGCATTATTGTTTCTTGCATATTTGTGTGTGTATGTGTGTGTAGGCGGGGAGGGTAAGGTTGGGAAGGTAGTGGACATTCGCGGCTGGGACACAGAGTCTGGTCGCAGCGTGGCCAGCGTCACCTGGTCTAATGGCACCACCAATGTCTACCGAATGGGCCACAAGGGCAAGGTAGACCTCAAATACGTGTCTGACGGCCAAGGAGGCTTCTACTACAAAGACCACTTACCAAGGCTTGGTAAGATAGACATATTCCTGTTTCAAAGTATGCTCAAAGTCATTTATTTCTCAGTTGTTTAAGGAATCACACTGCAAAATTAGGAGGGAAGCAGTATATTTGACCAATATTGGCCTTCATTAACAATCTGATTGCCGTGCCCAAATGTTTTGTTTTGGCCACTACTCAAAGATATTCAGTACTTACTTTCATAGAGGAGTAAAGAAACCAGAAAATATTCACATTTAAGAAGCTGGAATCAGAGAATTGACTTATTTTTCTTAAAAAATTACTCGAACCAATCAAAATAGTTGCCGATTGATGTATTAGTTGACAACTAATCGATTAATCGTTGCAGCTCTAATGTTTTGTGGTATTTGACACGATGTGAATATGAATTTCTGCAGAAAACATGCTTGAAACTTAAACTGCAGTTGATGCTGGCTTTGAAAAACCCTCATAAGTCTCCAACATTAACACCTGTCCATCCAGGAGAGCACGCGGAGCTGCAGCGCCAGGAGAGCGCTGAAGGCCACTCCTTCCAGCAGGGCGACAAGGTCAAATGTCTCTTGGAGATGGAGATCCTGCGACAGATGCAGGAGGGCCACGGAGGGTGGAACCCCAAAATGGCTGAGGTATTAACGTCTTCTCTCCTGCCAGAAAGACAAATCCAAAACATATTAACAGACAGCTTTACACAACTCCCTATGTAGGACGGAACCTGCCAACATAAAATAAATAAATAAATATGTCATTAAATGTAGCAAAAATAACATTGAAAATAAATGTCGTCATTAATTAATTGATAAAATGTGACATAAATTGATATTTCTGTTTTATTTATTTACATATATTTATATATTTTTTATTTATTTAATATTTATTTTAAATGTCTGTATTTATTTATGCATTAATTTATTTATTCCTGCACAATTTTCCCTTTGCATTTCGCCCTGGGAATGAAGACTGAAGTGCAGCTAGCTGGCTAGCATATAGTCAATCTATACACTCTGACCCCCTGACACACCTTGAATGACAGCCCCCTCATTTGCATAATGAGGCAGAAATGCATAAAAGAAATGTATAAAGAAAAGAGTACAGAAATAAATAAGTTTGGGGAAATATATAGGGGGTGAAATGCAAATGGAAAAAGGTGTAGAAATAAATAAATGAATAAATGCCTGAATATATAAACAAATACAAACATTTTAAAAATAAATAAGAAATACATGCACAAATACATAAATACATTTAAAAATGTATAAAAATAAATACATAAGTAAGTAAAAGGGAAAAGTAAACAGAAAAGTAAATAAATATGGGAATTAATACAGAGATAAATAAATAAAGAAGCAAATTGAAACAGGAATATCAATATATGTGACATTTTATCAATTAATTAATGGCTACATTTATTTTTAACATTATTTTTGCTGCATTTAATGACATATTTATTTATCGAGTCATGTATTTATTTATTCATTTATTTTTGATTTTGGCAGGTTCCGTCCTCCATAACTCCCTGTTGAGTTCCTCTATAATGTAGAAGTACAAAGGGAGCTTCCCCTTGTTTTCTCAAACATGTTTTAATGAACTCTTTGTACTTTATGCATCATATGTACTCTTATGTTTTAGCCAAACATGGCCTCACAGTCAAAACACACGTGCCTCTTGAGCCTGGCATACAGAATTTTTATATAAGTGGCTCAGATGGACGTTAGCGTGCAACAGAGTGAGAGGAAACAGAGCATCCAACTCTCAAATCACAGCTGCTGAAGGGAACATTAAGGTCACGGCCATGCAGAGGGAGACCCTGGGTGAAACAGCCTATTTGTGTTTGCAGTACATTTGCCGGATCGGGACTGTTCATAGAATCACTGACCGAGGAGATGTCAGAGTCCAGTACAGCAACAACATCCGCTGGACTTTCCATCCTGGGGCCCTCACCAAGGTACTGATAAGCTTCTGCCAGAGGATCTTACATTGTTCAGAACTTCAGTTTAACAGGAATGTAGTTGGATTATCAGTATGTTTTCAGCTGATTTTAATCTTAACAATTTGTCTTTCTTTCCACTAGGTGAACACTTTTGGAGTTGGCGAACTAGTGAGAGTGTTGGAGGACATCGAGAGTGTGAAGAGATTGCAGGCTGGCCATGGAGAGTGGACAGACAGCATGGCTCCTGTATGCTCATTTAGCCTGATAATAGATGCTAGCCTGATAATAACTCTTCATGGTATTTCTGGGTTTGTTATGAAAGGCTGAGTTCATGCCATACTGTGAAAGCGGTGTGGATTCCAGTCACAAGACTTGGACTTGAGTCAGAATTGTGTTATGAATTCTTAGATGAAAGTTAAGATGACTTTAGAGTTGACTTGACAAAATCAGGAAAGACTCGTAACTCAACCTTGACTTTCACACCAATCACTCATGACTCATATTTGGACTTAAAGGTTAACTTCTGTATTCTTCAACCTGAACCCAATGCCCCATTTTTTTTGGCTAACTGACTTATAGCCAAAATAATTTCTGAAATTGGTCCAGTATTGAGGGAGAACGCTGTAGACAGCAGCCATAAAATGAGCTGCGAGGGCAAATGAGCAGCGTCGCTGTAATATTACGTTCACTAAACAGTGCTTGTTTTTGTCATGACAGGCTCTGATTGTTATTATCAGTGTCTGACATTATGGAAAGAAATTGTTGTCACTTTGACACAAAAACATGGGAAAATAGGGTCCAGGTTGAAATATACCAAAGTTACCTTTTGACTTGTAATGACCATCCAATGATCTATATTCTTTACTTTATTTATTTACTACACTAACTGTTACTAAAAGTGAGAGACAACATTTTAAATGGCATTAAATGTGGTGAAGGGTGAATAATAACTTAACTCTTGACTTGGGACTTGACTCTGGACCTTCGTGTCTGGATGTACGACTTGACTTTTCTCACCTCTGTATTCTGGTATCTTCAGGTTACCCCCTGTGTCGCTTGCTAAGGTAAAGCCTTTATTTGGCAGACCTCCCTCTGAATTAAAAGTGACCTACTCCATTGGTTGTGCGTCAGGAATCAACCTTCGTTTAGAGCCGCTTCCACGAAGCGGCCTGGTTATTCACCTAAAGAGGCACAGAAATTGCTGCTCTAAAAACCATGAATAGTTCCTGGTGAATTTCCGCTCTTTATTTCTTTATTTGTCCCTGTCAAACCTTCTCACTTGTTTTTTAACTTTCTCACCGACCCACGCCACATCCACCTTATTCACTGTTGTTTTCCTAGGTGCTTGGCCAGGCCGGGAAGGTGTTGAAAGTATATGCGGATGGTGACCTACGGGTGGCGTTTGGGGGCCAGACGTGGACGTTCAACCCGGCGTGCCTCTCTTCCCAGTCTGTGGAGGTGGACGCCAACCTCATGACAGCCGAGAACCCTAACGAATCTGGAAGTAAGGCCTCTGCCGGGACGAGGGGGCTCATCTCTAACACTCCAGCTTTAACTTCTGCATGCATTCATTCTTTCATCCTCCCTGCCCTCATTGCAGCTCTGCCTCTGCCATGCATGCTTTCACATACAGGCTGCAGTCACGGCTATTCCCTGTCTGTCTTTTTTTCAGCATGTGTGTCAAATGTTCTTCTTTATAGCATGTCCCGATCCTGCGTGCTGACAGCGAGAGGCTTTGGCAGCATGAAGAAGTTCCCAGCAGTCTCTTAATCATGACTAAATCTGTTATGTGCACCTCTGTGGATGGGAGCTTGACAACAGAGGGATGTGTGTGTGTGTGTTTGTGAATGTGTGTGTGTGTGTGGTCAGATTGCACCGTATGGAGGGTCATTTTCACTCATTCCTGCGGTTTTGCATTGAGCTCCGCTTTGACAAACCCATTAACCCGTCGTGTGTCTGCTATCTTATCCCTCTGCAAGGCATTGCGACACCATTTCTAATCATTTTGTTCACACTGGACGGATTTAAGCTAAATTAATCCTTTTGTCTCTCTTGTCTACCTCTGTCTCTGTTCAGGTACTGTCATCTCAGTGTTGGAGAAGCTGCTGTCTCAGTCCACAGAGCAGGACAATCCCAGCCGGCTGGTCATTGAGGCAGCACACGGCAGTGCCAGCAAAGTGCGGGAGTTGGTGCAGAAGTATCCTGACAAGGTTAGTGCAGCACTCCTTCTCTTTGCTGCAGTCTGCTGCCCGTTCCAAGAGCTCTTTCCACCAGGACACCAACACTGGGGGCGGGGAATTGAAGTGCCCGAGTGCCTTTTAGGTCATGTTCAGACCTGGCATTAACATGCGCCTTGCGTGATCCGATCACAAGTGGACAGCTATAAGTACGCCTGTTTACACCTGGCATTAGAATGTGTCTCCAGTGCCCACTTGTGATCAGATCTCACTTCCCCGCTCTATATATAGAAAACATATATCTGTCATATCATTCAGCTTAGACAGGTGGTACAATAGTAGGAGTGAGAAATCTAGATAAAGTCTTCTGTCATGGTGCATGTACTTTTGTAATATGATATGGTACATTTTCTGTAAATTTGATGGAGAAGATAAATTAATTAACTTTCTGTTTTTGCCGAATATAGTGAATGAAATACCTGACACATCAAGGTCTTTATCACATTGATTGAGAAAAATCCTGTTAATCCAATGCAGCTTTATTACAGTCCTGCTAATTGATTTGCAAATCGCACCGGCTTAAAATAACCAGAGACATGAATGGAATACATTCTACTCAGTGATGACTACACTGCTTATTGGGATTATGTATAGAGTGTGTGACTAATGTGGTTGTTGCTCATGCTCAGATTATTTCCAGCCAGTCCATGTTCAGCTCTGTCAGTGTCCCGGCTATCGTCGCCTCGAATGAATCTTCAACCACGTTTGTGTTCCCGGCAGGTGGATATAAAGAACCAGGGCAAGACTGCACTGCAGGTCGCTGCTCACCAGGGCCACATGGAGGTGGTGAAGGCTCTGCTGCAGGCCAACAGCTCTATAGAGGTCAAGGATGAAGATGGAGACACTTCGTTGCATTACACTGCCTTTGGGTAAGGACACACGCACACACATTTGAGTGTACAAAGGTAAGCCTCTGCTCCACGTGGCTTTAGAAAGACCTGCAGACTGACAGATGGACAGTTCAGTTGTACTTGTCTCGTTTCCTTGTAATGTGATAATCCATTCACAGAAGTGGCAGCATTAAAGTGTTTCCTAATCAGTCGGCTATATCTCCGCCTCTCACCACATTAACACATGCTCTTCTATACTTGTCGAAAACAACTTTGCTGGCTTGCAGCAGTGGTACACCATGCAAACAAAATGTCAGGGTTTAAAAAATGGGTTATTTGTGCAACTTAGCTTGAGCTTTGTGCATCTCCCAGTAGGTTTTCAGAATAAGCCTTTGAGATTTGATGTACTGGTTTGAATTAACTCACTGTTCAGACATGTCTTTTTTCTGTTTATGGTGTCTTTGGGTTTAGTAATCAGGCAGAGATCACACGGCTGCTGTTGAGCAAGGGGGCAAACGTCAACCTCCTGAACAACTCCATGTGCACGGCGCTCCACATCGCCGTCAACAAGGGCTTCACCGACGTGGTGCGAGTGCTGACCGAATATTCGGCTGACGTCAATCTCCAGGTGAGAGGGCCTAGCTTGCCTAATACCTCCTTTGATTGGGTTAGTAAAAAGTGAAACTGGTGGTTACTTCTTTTTTTTATATCTGTTACTTATTAAGTCTCTCGTGATTGTTGGAACAGTGGAAAAACAAAGATGGTTTTGCTGAGTTTTATTTTGTTTCTGTCGAGTTTGAATGAAGTGTATTTTACGATGATGAGTGAGTTAAAATCACTATTGTCTGACTGGAATCTGGTGGCTTTGAGGTGAGCATATTAATAGTATGTTTTGTACGTTAATAAATTATAATAATTGTCCAAATCCCTGTTGATTATATTCATTATACATGCATATTAATTTCAACACGCGCCACATAGCATCGGGTGTCATGTTTCCATCACTGCCGATCGGAGCTGCAGCCGATAAATACCCGTGACTACTGCAGAGTCGTTTCTCTCGGGACTGAATGCAGATTGTAACCTTTCCCACTAAAGACAAAAAACAGATGTTAGTGGGTGTTTTTGTTTTTTTCGTCCAGTGGGAAAGGGGCTTAAGTGAGCTTCCGTCAGTCATTTGCTACACACGTCATGAGCAACTCACAAATTGCTCTTCCAAGCAGTTGTAAACACACAAATACAAACATTTATAGTAGTTGACTGTGATGCTGCTTCATTAGTGTGTCTTTTAGGGCATTCTCCAGACTGTCTAACACGCCTGCAACCAGGCCCTGAATTCACTAACAGCATCTTTTTTCTGCTTGAGTAGTGTGGCTACTCAGCTATAAACACGGAGTAGCAGCCCGCTGTTTGTTTTTGTTTAAGGCCACATACAATGAGAATGTACTGCAGCATCCATCACACTACTGATATATACCGATCAGCCATAACATTATGACCACCTGCCTAATATTGAGTAGGTCCCCCTTTTGCCGCCAAAACAGCCCTGACCCGTCAAGGCTTGGACTTCCACTAGACCTCTGAAGGTATGTCGTGGTATCTGGCACCAAGCCCTCAGTAGTAGATCCTAAGTCCTGTAAGTTGCGAGGTGGGGCCTCCATGGATCGGACTTGTTTGTCCAGCACATCCCACAGATGCTCAATTGGATTGAGATCTGGAGAATTTGGATGCCAAGTCAACACCTCGAACTCGTTGCCATCCGCATGATGTAAAAGAAAACGCGATTCATCAGACCGGGCCACCTTCTTCCATTGCTCCGTGGTCCAGTTCTGATGCTCACGTGCCCATTGTAGGCGCTTTTGGCGGTGGACACGGGTCAGCATGGGCACCCTGACCGGTCTGCGGCTACGCAGCCCCATACGCAACAAACTGTGATGCACTGTGATGACACCTTTCTATCGGAACACGCATTAACTTTTTCAGCAATTTGAGCTACAGTAGCTCTTCTGTTGGATCGGACAACATGGGCCATGTCTCAGCAGGACTCAAGAAGAGGCCCAAAACCCTGTTTAGTTCTAATATGTGCAACAGCCTCACTCACTGTGATGTTTCTCCCCCAATCAGGATTCATACGGGGACACGCCGCTCCATGACGCCATCGCAAAAGATTTCCGCAACATCATCGAGATCCTGGTCTTGGTGCCCAGCATTGACTTCACACAGCAGAACAACCGAGGCTTCAACCTGCTGCATCACGCCGCCCTCAAAGGAAACAAACTGTGAGTAGAGATCATACTCAAAACTTTCTGCATGTGTGTTTTAAAGCTTGGTTGTGACCCAGACACCACATATATTATAAGAAGTGACATTAGATATTTAAACCCAAACTTTTTCAAGAGAAGTCAGGTGTCTCTCTTGGCACTTCAATATAGTTGTGATTTCATCTAGCAGGATTAGGATTAGCGCTTTTTGAGAGGGAGAAGATTTTTTTTTTTTTTATGAAAATATCAAAGTTCCTCCATGTATTGTATTCCTCACTGAAATTGTGACACCAATAGGGAGCTGATGAAAGATTAGCTCGGCCATTTTACTCTACTCACTGAAGTGCTTGAGACTGCCTCACTGACACCTGTCACAAAGGCTCCATTGTCCTCTAGCTGTGTTGTTTTTTTAGGCGGTGCTTAATCACAAACTGGGCCTTGACGCCGACGACCAGGACGGCAGAAACACAGAACTAAATGTCCTCACAATGATAAGGTTTCATCCCTCAAACACCAACTCGTCTGTCTGGCTCCTTTTTTGGTTCCATGTTGCATCCCATCAGCTCCAGCACACCCAGAATAGCCAAAAGCGAATGGTTCCCTTTTTTTTAAGATAAGATAAGATATGATATTCCTTTATTAGTCCCACAGTGGGGAAGTGTAAGTATCAACTTCTACATTTTAGAAGTTATCACAGTTCTTAGCAGCAATCTGAATTTATTTTAAAATGTAGTCTGGTGGCTTTGAAGAGAGCGATATAACGGCTTCAGTTCCCCGTCTGAAAGGGCTGTCTGACGGCGAGGTAAAGCAGCTGTGGACGGGAGCAGCAGAAATATTTTAGCCACCTAAAAAAAAAAATCAATGTCATTTTACACGATATTTACAATATTTTCACCGCTTTACCCCGCCGTCAGACAGACATTTACGACATGGAGCTGAAGCCGTTATATATCGCTGTCTTCAAAGCCACCAGACTCCATTCACAAAAACAGTGATTTTACCTTGCACAACACAGGAGTTGATGGTCTACCGCTGCAACGATCGGTCAGTTTGTTTGTGTTATTATGTGACTTTCAGATCCGAACTAACATGGTGTCCACACAGCATTAGTTGCTCAGCTTTCGTGCCGGTACTCCTGTCTGCTTCTCTAAACTGGGAGCATGCCAACCGCTATCTAAGTTACTGTATATAATGTTAATACACTGACTATAAGGATGTGTATATATACTGTGCCATTAGCAGCGTCATCATGCAGAAACCTACGTCAGGTCACATGGGAAAAAGTTTTCAGAAGGGCTTGAGGAAAAAGCATTTTAACGCTAAAACATGCATACTTCGAAATTTGAATGCTCGAATTTGAATACATACAACTGGGAAGCTACAGAAATATAATAATATAATATAAAAACCTCAAAAAATAATGAGGCTTTAAAATCAAATTGTTATGCATTAGCCTACACAAATTACGTATATAATTTATACTTTTTTTATCCCATGATTCAAACAAACCTCATTAGTTGTTTGTCCTTAGATATAATATTCAAAGACTGTTTACATTGTGCACTGTGCAGATCTAATGCTTTACTGCAACTGACCTGTATTGGTTTGACCTGTAATATTATTTTCCTCGCTATTTTCAGCAGTACAATTAATTCATTACAGTAAAAATGCTTCGAAAACCACCATAACAGGTGATTCTTTCACATTATTTATACATCAATTCTTATTTATTTAAGTATAAATCTGACCTCAGTTCTTTGCAGTGCAGTTGAGGTCTTGAAACACGTCAGGGTAACAAAGATCAACTGTTTGAAAAACTAATAACATAGTAAGTCTCCTCACAGGCCTGAGTGACGACTTAGAGTTGATATTTTTCACAGTGTACAAAGTCTGCCACTCCAGGTCTTTTACGGCCTCATATGAACTTTCCTTCCAAAATTATAACAAAACCATGTAATGGAAAATTGTCCCTGGCTCTTTTTAAAGAGGTGCCATGAAGGAAAGGAAGCAGGAATGAAAAACATCACCATAAATGTCCTCCTTGAAGCGATGCCACTTCATTCACGGTTTCAATTAGAGATTATTAAAGTGCATTTTATGTAATTTGGTGGATAATATATTCAAAATTTATATTCCAAAGAGCGGGAGCCCTGTTATTGTCGTTAGTAAAGATTTTCAGGCTGTGAGTAGAATACCATAGTTTGGCTCTCCACCATCTACTTATTCCAGTCTGTCAAGTACTAAACCAGTGAAAATTTACCATTAGTTAATAAATTTTTCTCGTTAAAGGAAAGCTTTGAAGTGCTAAATTCTGCCCTCCCAGTGACCCATATTTCCTCATCACTCCGACAACCAGTCCCCTCCACCTTGAAAATGATCCTACAGAAAAATCAAATCCGTGCATGACGGCAGTATGTGGACAAACGTTGACTGAGCAGGAAAAAAAAAACGGCCAGTCGGCCAGCAAGTGAGAGAGAGGAAAAAGAACGGGAGTGGAGGCCGGAGTAGACAGTCATTTAATAAATGTCCGATCTGTTCTGGCAAGTGTCATATGTGCAGTGCTGGGAGTTTAGGCTGCGCTCCCCAGCATTCATTTAGCTTGACATCAGCCGCTGCGCCAGAAGTAGAGACAGAGGATTTACAGTGTTCAGAACTGGCTCGGTTCACCAGTTCATTCATATATCATCAGCAGGCCTGCAGGGCATTCATACAGTACTGGTACTGTGTGTTTTCCTTGTTTGTCCTGGCTTACATATAAATACATTTAAATGTACAGTTTGAATGTCTGAGGCCATAGACTGTATGTAAGAAGTGGACGTAGTCACCGTGACGTGTGGACTGCCGTTTTGAAGCCTCGAGTTTGGTATTTTGGACGTCGCCATCTTGTTTTTCTGCAACCAGAAGTGACACAAAAGGGTGGAGCTAAGAATAAGACATTTTTAGGAGACCAAAATGTTAAAATTAACTTTCATGAACTGAAAACACACTGTGAAAGGGTTAAAGTTGTAAGATGAAAACACGGACAACTCCCAGACCGGACAACGCCGTGGTAGTGACCTGTCAATCATAAGGTGGCCAAGCCCTAAAGCATACCCTGCTTTATGGTCTATTTGACTCTAAATGTGACCATAATTTACTAAATGAACATCATGCTGTATTGAAGAAGACTTGAAACTAGATATTGAGACCATAAATTCATGTTTACAATGTTTACTGAGGTAATGAATCAAGTGAGAAGTAGGCTCATTTTCTCATAGACTTCTATACAATCAGACTTCTTTTTGCAACCAGAGGAGTCGCCCCCTGCTGGCTGTTAGAAAGAATGCAAGTTTAAGGCACTTCTGCATTGGCTTCACTTCTCAGACCCGGAGTTTGCCTACTGGCGTAGGCATTGGATTAAACACATCTCATCACAGTTTATCTCCTACTTAACATGAGAATAATCTGTATTTATTGGAATTTATAGTTATTGTGGATTTTTGCTTAATATGCTCTTTGATGTTCCTCCACTGTTTAGTTCCAACTAAAGGGTTCAGCGTTAATTTTTTTTTTTACTTGCCCGGTTGGTCAAGTGGGTCAGAAATCTACTTGCCCCTATACAAATTGTTTTATTTATTAGTGGTTATCAAATAACAACAAAGACTAAAGTTAAGGGATGCACGATATTGATTTTTTTTCAGCTGATACGTTAACCAAGAGTTACCTGGCAGATACCGATTCTATAACTGATAATTGCTTTGGCTTTTAGTTTACCTAAGATATTAGAATTAAATGCTTTGACATAATCTCTGAAGTCAGACAATATATTGTCATGTTTGATCCGCCTTGCTCTCAAACTTGCGGCAAACTGTGCAATACATACTGTAGTTAGAGTTTTGTCATCATCCTCTCTAACGCCACCCAACTAAACTCCTGTTTCCAGGATAATTTAAATGCTTGTTCTTCAGCTCATAAACTTTTTCTCGTGAGTTGCCCGATTGGTAGTGTGCATGTGTGACTCTCAACAGAGATGAGAAGGAAGCGAGATGGCTCAAGTTGCATGTTTAGTTTATTTATAGAACACATTTAAAAACAACAAAAGTTGGCCAAGTTGTGCAGCTGTGCTGTCCTACTTCCATCATCACCTCCGGAAAAAAACCAATGTGTTTATTACTTTTCGGGCAAGTGAATTGCTAGATTTACTAGCTCAAACTGGCATTTTACTTTCCCCGGGCAAGTGGACAATCCTTATTGTTGAGCCCTGAACTACCAAAATACGATCTTTCCCCTAGTTGGTCAATTGATGATTGAAGAGTTACTGTCCTCTGCTTTGAAAATAAAGATCATCCATAAAAGTAGATATTTTGGTTTTGTTTGATGCAGCACTGTTTAGAGTTCCTGTGAGCAGCTGTGGCCCCTACGTTGTTGTTTTTTATGACAGAAAGATGAGAATGTTTTGTTTATTAGCGTGTTTATTTATTGTGAGGAAATGGAAAATGAGGGCTAGAGGCCAAGTTCACAAACAGTCCTGGGAAAGAAAAGAAACAAGGCAAGCGGCCAGATTTCTTCTGGATGTTTTCAGCCTGACAGAAGAAGCAAATGGGTAGTTGGGATATGATGGTTAGTCTGTTTACTGTATTTACTTGAAAAGAGAGAATATTTGCTCTCCTGTAATCTCAGCTCCTCGTAGCTTCTTTCAACAGATCCCTTTTGTTCCCCAACAGTTTATTCCGTTCTATTTACTCCTGTCTTTCTGGAGTTACATTGTGCCTTTTGACAGCAAACAGTCTGACACACACCAAATAGATTTCACAGCATTCTCACTCTCATAGCTAATTACACATGAAATCAAAGTCCTTTATTTTTCATTTCTTCTCTCACTTCTTTCAGTCAGAATTAGTCCTCGTCATGGTACATTTCTTCTGCTTTTTTCAAGCTTTGATCAAGAAGCGAGTTACAAACAAGCGTGATGCAAACTCCCAAAAATAACCAAATGATGACTCCAGTCTCCAGAGAAGTCATTACCAGTGTGCCCTCTAGCTGTGTGTGTGTGTGTGTCTGTGTGTGTGTGTGTGAAGGCATGTTTGTTCAAAACTGCCCGAAAAAACGTCAGCCCAAGTCTGAATATTCATGAGCACACAGGAGTAACGATTATGGAAATAATGCAGAGAACTGAGGCGTACAAAGGTGACACGGCTGTGTCTACTTCAGATCTGCAAGTGTCTTTAGCTAACGAAGGTGGAGACGACTCAAAAGCAGGAGTGATATTTTCCTCCCTATCAATACCTTCACCACACACACACACACACACACACACACACACACACACACACACACACACACACCCCCTTGGAGCTGCATTGCAGGTACAAATGACCTCCAACACAATGTCTCCCCAACAGCCTTCATCCTTATTAATACACCCAGAGGAGATCCCGACCATACGTGACTATACATGTAACAAAGCAGCCTATGCCCTCAGCGGGCGAGCCCTCAGTAACGCATTTGATATGTAAGTAATTAAGTAAAATGTTCTTTATATGGCACTTTTGAAAACCCAGGTTACAAAGTGCCTTACAAAAAGGATAAGTGATTAAAAGAACACAAACAACACAAACATTACAACAGGAGAAAATAGCCCAATTAAAACAAAATAATAGAAGCATCACAACTCAAAATAGAGTACATGACTCAAGCACAAAAACACTTAGAAAAAAGTAGGACCACCCCCTCTTAGTTGATTAGTCGACTAATTGGCCGTTTTGGTCTCAGTCGACTAAGATTTCTTTAGTAAATTAGTCCTTTTTTTCATTATTTCATGCTGAATGACTCCCTAATCAGCCCTGTCTCCTAAAAATTACGTTCCCATACAACGAAACTGCATTGGGAATTATGTTTTGAGGGAAACGTGTTTTACGTTTGTTTTTGACGTATCACAAATACTTTTCTAAGTACGACAGTCCGCAGAAATCCGTGTAGGGAGGACGTTGGGGTGGTGGATGGGTCAAACTAACACAGGACTTTTACCCAGGAGGGCACTGTTTGTGTCCCGTGTGAAACCAAAAGTCAGTGTTCACTTATTTGAATGTACATCCGTCGAATAAATAACGTAACAGACAGACATATGTTAAGCCAAACCTTGATGTATTTGACTAAACCTAACCAAGTAGTTTTCTTTGCGTGTTTAGTTTTTATTTTAATATTATTTTAATTTACCTCGAAATGTATGGGAACATAATTTTGTAGGAGACAGGGTTGCCCTATTGTATTGCATGTTTTGTTTTAGTAATTGGCTTTTTTTATTGCTGGATATGAAGTAGCTTGGGTTGTATTATTGGTTACTCAGTGATTATGAATTGTATTGATGTTCTGCTGGATTTCTGCATGCTGGTTACTGAGCAATGCATTTACGTCCTCTGGTTGTGGAAGATGGAAGTCAAAAAGTGAATGTTAAGCTGGAAGCAATGAGCTTCCCTCGTGAGTTGTCCATCATACTGCTTCACTCTGATATATATTTTGATTCACACCAGTCTCGTCCATCAACGTCAGCAACACGAGTGATCCCAAACAGTGAACTCCAGCAGAGCTAACATTAGAATCAGCCTAACATCCATAAAGGACAGGTTGGGTCACGTCGCTCCGTAGCCTCCACGGTGGCCTGCCAGCTTCCCGGGTGCTCGCTGAGGCTGTCAGCTTCAATTTCACACGTCATAAAGCCACAGGCTCAGCGATAGAGCAGAGGACGACTCGACAGCCAAGCCAGACACTGCAGCATCGGCCCGTTGGTGAATCACAGAAATTAAAAAGTTTTAATAATCTCACTTCACTGAATGCGCAAAACTAGATGGATGCCAAAGAGGATGGTTAAATTTTTTTTGCCTTGAAAGTTTAATGTCTCAGTTGTGTGGAGCTGTGAGGTGTTTATTGTGATATTCTGTCCATATTATAGCACACATGGTTGAATACTGAATATGATCATGACAAGCTTTAAGGATAGTGATTTACTATTATTTAAGGCTTAAAGGGTAATTTTGGTATTTTTCAAACTGAACCATATTTTTCCATGTTTCTGTGTCAAACTGACTAATGGGGACGACACTTTTTTGAAGTTGGTCCAGTATTAAGGGATAACGCTGTAACCGGCAGCTGCAAAACGAGCTGCAAGGTCAAGTGAGCATCGTCAACGTAACGTTACGTTCACTAAAAGTGCTTGTTTTTGCCACTGGCTCAGATTGTTATTATAAGTGTCTGACAACATTATGGAAAGAACCCTACAGAGAAATAATGTTTTTCTTACCTTTCGCTTGATCCGGTCTGTTTGTTATTGTGTCCAAGTCACGCTCAAGGAGAAGTCTCACTGTGAAATCAGAATATCCGTATACTCTGGCTCAAATTAATCAAATCCAAAGACCTCATCCACATTGTGGAAATCATCTAAATACTCAACAATGACACTGAAAATCTTTAGATAACACTAAGCTGCGCTTTCTGTACTCCAACACAACAAACTGAATATTCCAACGTTGTCTTCCAGCAACACGTCGCCAGATTTCAGAACAAGATTTCTTCCTGAGCGAGACTCTTTCCATAATGTCAGACACTTATAATAACAATCAGAGCCTGTCATGGCAAAAACAAGCACTGTTAGTGGACGTAAATGACAGTGCCAGCTTGCCCCGATAGCACCATATTGCATCCAGTGAGCAACTGCCGTCTACAGCGTTGTCCCCCAATACTGGACCAATTTCAGAAATTGTTGTTGCCATTAGTCCAGGTTGAAAAATACCATAGTTACCATTTAAAGCAACAATTTGCGTGTAACACTAAGGGTAGGGGAGTATTAAAGAAAGGGTTAGTCGTACATCAGGAGTTGTTTGTGTTTAGTGTGAACTGGCTGCCTCACTGTTCTCTTGTTAGCGGCTTGTTAGCAGTTCAACAACAGCTGCGTCTCTGTCCAAGCTCATGTCAAGCACACTGTGGCTACACAGGATGATGTGAGCTTCATATTCTGAGAGCTGTATACAGTCTGACGCGGTGTTAGATGCACTGTCACTGTGTCCGATCAGGTTCATGCATGTAATGCTAAGCTTAAATCAACATATTGGTACGCAAGTGGCTTCTTAAATATTTCATGTGGTATCACATTTAATCAGAGAATATTAATATTCGCCTCAACAACCAGTATCGGAATCATTTTTATTCCTACTGGGCACTAGGTCGTTCTTTCTGGTAATAGCAACATGAGAGATGGTTCAGTAAAAAGCACTGGGGCGTCTATTACAGACCCAACTGTTCTTAATTTAAGCCACAAGCCTTGAGGAGTGTTGCGTGTTCTGCCTAATTGAGTCTGGTGTTGTTTGTCCTGGCGGCAGCGCCACAGAGAAGATCCTGGCCAGAGCACGGCAGCTGGTGGACGTTAAGAAGGAGGACGGCTTCTCTGCGCTGCATCTGGCCTCCCTAAACAACCACCGGGACGTCGCCGAGATCCTCGTCAAGGAGGTGAGCTGGAGACAGGAGCACATCACAGTCCTTTAAAACGTTTTTTTCTTTATTACTTTATTTTTTTTATTTTAGATTAATAAAACAGAACAGGAGTTGCACCCTCCATTGTTTTATACATTTAATTCCCCTCCTCTTCCACAGGGACGCTGCGATATCAACATCCGCAACAACCGGAACCAGACGCCGCTGCAGCTGGCGGTGACGCAGGGCCACACCGACCTGGTGCAGATGCTGGTGACCGAGGGCGCCGACGTCAACATGGAGGACGAGGACGGCGACACGGCCATGCACGTTGCCCTCCTCCGCCCGCAGCTGGCCAACGTTATGCTCAGCCCCGCCGTGGGAACCAGCAGCACCGAGGAGAGCGGCGAGGGATGCTCCTCCACATCGCTCTACTGCAGGGTGAGAACCGACGGGGAGGTGGCGTGTTGTTGACTGACTCCTTCTTTAAACTTGTTCATTATTTTTCATTTTAAAGTATTATAGAGCTGCAGTGATTGGTTTGCTAATCGATTTGTCGATAAACAGAGAAATATAACTATTTTGATAATTGATTGTTAAAGTAATTTTTCATGCAAAAATGGCAGAAAATGTTGCTTTTCTCTGTTTTATATCATATTAAACTGAATGTCTTTGGGATTTAGACTGAAAAAACAAGCGATTTAAAGACATCACCTTAGACTTTGAGAAATTGGGATGGACCTTTTTTACTATTTTCTGATATTTCATAGACCAAACGATTAATCAATTTACCTAGAAAATATTCAGCAGATTAATCGATAATGAAAATTGTCGTTAGCTGCAGTCCTAAAGTTTTATTATTTATTGTATGGGGAGCCACTAGAGTTGGATTAACTTCTTTACTTTACTACTATACTTCACCAAGTTGCTGACGATATGGCTGCCTACACTTACAGGCCACAGCAAATACTATGAATTTTATTTATTCATTTAGGATTCTTAACTGATATTATTCTGTGGTTATTGACATTACTCCTCTCATAATGGGAAGGAATTATAATGTAACTACAGCGGTTGAGTGATGCATTACTACTGAATTCTGAGCTGAAGGGCGCTTCCACTAGCCAACATTTAGTCTGTTTTAATTGAACTCTGGTGCGGTTAGTTTGGGCGGTTGTGAATGCAGTAATCGTACTCTGGTGCGGACCAAAAACCACCGGACTGAGACCGCTTGTGAGAGTTGGTCTTGGACCGTTTCCAAGTGAACCAAAGTGCAGGCTCCCTGTGCGGGCTTTTGTTGAGATGGCCACAGGTAAACGACAGGTTATCATGAGTGAAAGAGGACTGACCTGGAGTTCTGCAGAAGTCTGATGTTTGCTTGACATCTGGGCCAAAGAGAACACACAGAACCTGCTAAATAAAGTCCACAAAAAAAGTGACGTTGAAGTGATTCGTGTGCACAGTAGATCAGTGCTGAGTCAAAGTGAAGACAGCAATACTTCATAGTCTGCGATTCCCTGCATAGAAGTGGCAGCTCTCAAGAGGAAAAAGATAAATTCGCTCCTTCATACACGCCCCAAAGCAAATACATTTTTGAATTTGGTCCGCTTTAATTTGTGCGCTGTGAAACCGAACCAGACTAAATAGAGAACGACTCTGATTCGGACTAGTCAAACGGACTATTGCTTGTAAAAGCGCCCAAAGAGAGACAACACAACTTTCAAAAGATTTGAAGTAACGTCTAAATACTTGAGGCTGGAGAGAGAGTGTAAATAATGACAGAAGAGACGGTTACTAAAGAGACAACAAATAAAGGACCAAAGAAAGAGTACATGAAGCATTCAAAGAGGAGTAAATATAGTCTGAATGAGGGTTAAATAGACACTAAAAGGTGGATAGATTAAGACTAAAGGTGGGAAAAAAGGATTAAAGGTGAAAACAGGCTCATATCAGAGTAAATAAAGTCTTGAGGGATAAGAACAGACCTAATGTTGAAGCAGGGAGGGAAGGGTAAACAAAAACAGAGTGAAGGAATGTAAACGTGTTTGTTCATAGTCTGGGCGGTTAATTTAGGATAAAGGAGTTAGTTGGCTTTACCAGGTAAATGAGGGGATGAATGAGTGAGAGTAAGGAAATACGCCAGGTGGGATTACTCTAAGGAGAGGGTTAACTGAGGACTTTCCTTTATTGTGTAAACAGGGCAAGAGAGAGAAAGGTTAACTGAGGAGAAAGTCGTCAGATACGAGTGCACAAACTCGTACTATATATAGGTCAAAGCAGGCGATACAGCTTCGTTTTCTGTAGAAAAACATAATCATTGAATTGAACTCTACATCTTAATAACCACGTGAAGTTAAGCTATTCATTCTCAACATTCAGGATTTATTTTCTAAGAAATAAAGATTACCTCGTCTTTGGAGGCTTTAAGAGCAAGTACTGGCAAGAGACTGAGAACGAAGGTGTAATGAAGCGACAGACGAAGTAGCAATATAGATTTGGCAAAGACGGAGCTCTAGTTAAGATGTCTGTGATAAATTTAAGAGGACGGTGTAAACACACCATGTCATTTTTTCCCAAGAGGATGTCTTGAAGTTGGATACTTGGACCACACTCCATTAATTTAAAGAATCTAAAAGAAGTCATATGGTATTATTAATTGTCAGAGGCACATAAATTACTGACTGGATCCTCAGGTCACTCTCTAGTATGTTTAACCTTAATGTGACGCTTTGACATTTTGAATTGTAGTCTGTTTTTCTCTGAAGTACGTATGTGATTATTCACTAGAGGCTAGTAACATTAAACCATCATTAATTGACTTTTGTGGCCACTTTGGGTCAGCACAACAAGCTGGAAACACAACACTGACACATTACCACCTTAAAGCTGGGTTAGGCAGGATATTATTGGCATCATTGGGCAATAATTCCATAATAACCTTCCAGCATATTGTAATTCAAGTGCTCTGAGAGATAACTAGACTTCTGCACCTCCTCATGGCTCTGTTTTCAGGCTTTAGAACATCTAACCCGTGACAGGAGACTTTGGCCAATTACAGGTCATTTCAGAGAGAGGGCGTTCCTATTGGCTGTTCTTCAAATGTAGATGTGCGTGCACTTCCCTTCAGGTCACCATCTGAAAGACGGATTCAATGGCGGACAAATCCTGCACGAAAAGTTGTCTACACAGCAAAGCAAACCCAAAATATGATGGATCAAAAAGAGAGTCTGACAATATTCTCAAAGTGTTTCAGAGATGGAGAGAAAATGTTGCTAATAGTTTAGCCTTCTGTTAACCACAGACACGGCTGCGGCCAGCGCTGTGAGCTAGCCTCACATCCACGGTAGCTACGGCAGTAGCTTGGGGCAAGCATCATTTTCTCTCCATCTCTCTAATAGTTTAGCCCTCTGCGTGACCTCACTGCTCAGACAGCACAGACAGCACAGACGTGACGCCTACGGTTAGCAGACGGCTGAACTATTAGCATCACTTCTCTCCGACGCTGAAATGCTTCACTGATAGTGTTGCTCGCTAGCGCCTCGAATCACAGTATGTCATCTCAAAAGGCTTTACAGGCCCACAAGTTCGCAAAGAAAACAGGACGGTAATTCTCATAGAATTGCCGCTATATGACAGCATCAGGATCGCAATCACGATTGGGATGATGTTTGAAATTAAGGACTAGTGCTCGTACTGGTTACTGTATGAAACGTAAGCATATACCCGTGTTTGTCTGCTGGGAGGGGTTTAAGGACAGAGAGGGGAGCTGTTAAATGTTAAGAAACACATTTCAGTGAACTATTTTCGTTATTTAAGAGAAAAAACTTTCCAAACGAGTCGCCATGTTGGTTCCGGTTTGCAAGCTTGGAGCGGCAGCCCACGAGGGAAAACGTTCGTCTAATCAGGTGCCCAGTGTCGAGAGTGTAGTGGCAGCCCATCAAGCGTCCAATGCGTGTCCACACCCTGTGGACACGTACCATGAGAAACAATGGTTTTGCTGGCGACACATCTCAGTTTGATCAGCCCATTAGGTGATAATTCTCTGTGGATTCATCACTACGAGTGACAAGTTGACAACCCTCACATTATATATAGTAAAAAAGTATTAATTAGAGCAGCTTTAAACATCTGATTGTAATATTGTAACTGTATCCACCCACTGATGAAGAATTATAATGTCACAGCATCTCTTTTAATCTCCGTCATGCTTGTCAGAGAGCCATTTACTCACTCTACAGAACTGGTTTAATATTCCTTATTAAGAGACCTCAACTCCTGCTGCTTTGTGCAGCACTTTTTATACAACTGTTACATTCGTTGGTGTTGATATCATTGCACCAATGAAGAACGTTCTTTCCAATCTACATGACCGCAAACACTGCAGCTCCACTCGACATCCTGGGCACCTGCCAAGCAAACACACACACCCATGAAGGTGGCCAGACTTAAGTGCTCAGGGCTGTTTTGGCCACCGTCAGCAGATGAGTTATTGAGGGAGTTCTTCAGTGCTGATTAGATTTGGGTTTATGTATCAGCCTGAGCTGGATTGCTCTGGTTTTACTACCATTTCCTTTTTGTTGCTCGCCACCAGCTGTGTGCTTGACTAAGTCTTCAAAGTACTTCTACCATTTCCACAAGATCACGTCTTAGCCCTAGCAGGAGCATGTTTGTAGAGGTCTGCCTCAGCATCATGTTTGTTTGAACTGCAACTCTCTTCTTCTGTCTTTCCCATCCTCTCTTCCCATCATCACAATGTATATCCACAGCTGAGTGCTTCAGGTCTTCTGGGGAATACCGAGCTGAGTGTTGGCGCAGCTATCGCTTGTTTCCTAGCGCAGGAAGGGTCTGACATCAACTACGCCAACCACAAGGGAAAGAGTCCCCTGGACCTGGTGGCAGACAGCGGCATGCTGCAGCTCATCAAGAGCTTCTCTGAGAAACACAGGTCTGTAACAGCAGCGCTAACATTCATAATGCCTTTGGACGATATTACTAAATATGATGGATTAATTCAGTCACTTTAGAGATGAGACCGCTGGTCTTGTGCGTCGTTATAGCTGTGTGTTGTCTGACAGGTTGCAGCGTCTGCAGGCCATCACATCTGGGCAGGGCCTGAGCAGCGCCAGCCTGCGGCGGGTCCACACTACACCCAACACCATGACCAACCTGGTTCTTCCCACGCTGCCGGGGCCCAGCGAATGCCTCATCTGCTCCGAGCTGGCTCTGCTGGTTCTCTTCTGCCCTTGCCAGCACAGCGTGGCCTGTGAAGGTGGGTGGAGATGGTGAAGTCAGTGGCAGCAAAGGGCCACACTGTTACCAATAGGCAGATCATGTTTTTTTTGTGTTCAAAGAAAAGCATAGAGCATGGCCTTTTTTATATTTAGACAATCTCAGAATGTTTCTCTACTATTTGCTTCATTTTCTATCTTAGACGTTAAATAACGTGGACAAATTCTTTTTACTGTTGGTGCATTTATTTTTGTTGTATTCTCTGTGTATGTTGTCTGTATCTCCTTGCTGACCTGGTTCTTGTCTAAACAGAGTGTGCCCATCGAATGAAGAAATGCATCAAATGCCAAGTAACAATCACCAAGAAAATTAGGCAAGGTAAGAAGAATCCTCTCATTCTTGTTATCTGGGATGTGACCGCTTTTATTTCTGGGTTTGTTTTTTAAATACAACTTTTTAATGTTGTAGTTTATTATCTGTATGTACTGTATGTAGTTTTTATTTCTTTAAATTTAGCTTTCAGTGTTTTGACTGATTGTTGCCTTAATGTTTATTCCTGATTTTAAAGTTATATATGCACTGTGCATGTTTTTGTGTGGACATCCCATGACTCTGTGGTAGCAGTGATCACTAGTCTTGAGGCGTCAGTGAGACGCAGCTTTGGATGGTAGATTAAAGCTTTGTTTATACTCGCGTGAGGCACCGTGGCGCGGGCCTCCAGAGATGCCACGTGCGCTACGAGCATGCACAAAGGCGTTTCTGCTCAATGCGTTGTTAGTGGAAAAATAGAGATCTCCTGCTTTTAAAGTATTGAAAAACAAATTGGCCATCTTTCTAATTCATTTTGTTTTACTTCTCAAGTTAAGTTATTTTCTATTATCTTATTGTGGCATCATGTCTGAAAAGCCCCCCCCACGCAGCAGGTGCCTAGTCAGAAAAATTCAGAGGGCTGCGACAACTTGCTTTGTGCTTCAAGCGCAATACGTGATGATGTCATTTTTGGCTCACGCACCCTCGTGCCGGAAATACTACTGTGAGCATAAATTCAGCTTATAGCACCTGTGTCTGTCGAGGACAAGCCACCAATGAAATTGTCAGACATTTTGAGTCATGCTACATCCATGGTCAGTTGCTGAAGCATGCGGCCTTATTATCTTTGAACCAGTTGTACAGTGAAAACCGCAGTTTCAGACAGTTTCATCTCGCACAGCTTTCATAAATTTGACTTATTATCAGAAAACTACACCTACCTACAGTTATTGTTTGAGTCTGTAAATTCAGTTCTTTATTACTTTGACATCATTCACATTGATGACCCCTCCCCGCCACAGACCAAACGGAGGTGGACTGCAGCCCCGGCACCGAGAACTCGGAGCAGCACAACCTGCTGGAGCAGCTGCAGTCTCGCTACCGCCAGATGGAGGAGCGGATCACCTGCCCCATCTGCATCGACAACCACATCAAGCTGGTCTTCCAGTGCGGACACGCCTCCTGCATCGACTGCAGCGCCGCGCTCAAGACCTGCCCCATTTGCCGGCAGACCATCCGAGAGCGCATCCAGTTATTCGTCTGAGCTCCTCTGTCCTCTCAGCTCTTAACGACCCAAAGAGGATGTCGGATGGAGAGAAGTGAGGGTGGGAGGGAGCAGCCGTTACCTTTTTGAAGACCCAGTGACCCATATCTGCCTGTCGCACCCTCCTGCTCATCCATCACCTCACCTGATCGAATGCTCACTCAGCCCATAGGTTGCTTTAAGCTGTTACATCGCTGAGAGTCCACTGTTTGTTACATTTTGAGTAGTTTCCTCTCGAACAGCGCAGGCAGGAACATCTCCATAACTTTACCTTCATTTTTTTGGCGTCAGAACTGATGTTCCGCCGAGCCCGACGAGATGGGGCGAGGTAAAGATGTGAGGCGATGCTGCCCCTTCTTTGAGTACTTTGATTGGTAATCTAGGAGAAAAAGGTCCCCCACTTATTGTTTTCCTCCCTCCCGCCCAGCCTCCACCTCCTGTAATCTGTCCTATCTTTGCTGCTTTAAGTGGATGTCTGTTACCCATCATCCTCTCTGGCTGTCTGGCCTCCTTTGTTTACAAGGCTGCGCAGAATCAGTCCCCGTCTTCTCGCCTGTCCTGTGAGTTACGTTTGCTCTCATTTGTACCGATCTCTTAATAATCAGTGTTAGTCTCTGCAGAGGGAGTTGGTATAACTAAAGGCTCTCTATATAGTCCCCAACCACTCGCCTGTATGCAAGGGGAAATACACACTATATATGCATGAATATATGCATATTGTAAAGCTGAAAATGACTGTGTCGTCATGGGTGATTTGTCGTTGTTGTTGTTTTATTTCTCTCTGGTTACATTTGTGGTTTTTAATGTACCGATCAGTACAGGTTTTTATTTATGTGTGAAAGGTGGTATTACTTAGTAATGTCCTTTTTTCAGTTGGTGTTTGCTTGGCAAAAATTAGTTTTTGTTTCTACTGAACTTCACCCCAAGCCTATGTCCTCTACTCAGGGTATCAAATCATTGAAAGCACTTGTGATATCCATAACAGGTTAAAGAGCCCGCCCCCCTACCGCACCCACCATTACAGAGCTACAGTGTGTCGGATCATTTTAACGGGGGTCGCTAAAAGAAAAGGTCATAAAGTTGTGCATTCTCAAAATTCACTTCAAAATGTCATTCTCATTAGTGAAATGAATGTTTGCAGAAGAGTTTCTGCAACAAAACTGACATTTTCCTCCAAAAAAAAAAGCAAAACAAAAGGTTTGTGAAGCATCCCAGAAGCACCAGTCAGCTTTAAAGCATTGTGTTGGTCTGCCGGTTTGTTCCTGAAGACCGCAGTCTGTCTGGTGTAGAGACCCCAACAAGCAGCGAATACTCGTGCTTTGTTATAATTCATCCACCGGATATATTATACGATATAGAATCAGAAGGGCAAAAACGTGACATAGTTGTGTTGCACCTCTAGTTCAACGTCTACCCTCCCCTTTCTCCTCTGGAGTTCTGGATTGTACATCATCTTCATCCTTTCTAATGTTTTGGTGTGTTTTCTTGAAGGGCTTATGCATATAAGAAAAAAAAATCCTATCTATTTTAATCGTTATTTAATTTTTATTTTCTATATAAACTTCCAGAGACAGGAGTTTTTTTTGTCTTCATTAGAGCCCAAATTTTGGGAGAGCCAATGTTAAAGATGTACATTTGAATGTCGGGGAAGAAAAATGTATCCTGTCTCACTCTGCCTTTTTTAATGTGTAAAGAAAAAAAAGATGTAAGAGAAGGAGCTAGAGAGACTGAGACGTGTTTACCGCGAGTTTTACTTTGAGGAAAGAACTTTTACATCTGTGCCAAATCGCATGAGGATGTGCATGGGCATGCACGCCCGAATTTATCTAGACGCACTATGCTAAACCCCTCCCAGCTCAAGTGAGGGTTCAATTATTCCAGCAGTGTGAAGTAAAAGCAAACGTTCATATTTTATTATGTTCAAAATAAGAAGTGTTATCTCAGCAGTTAGAAGTTGAGCTAATGGTGTTAGCCTCCTGACTTTAGCTGTAGTGCTCTGAACCTCCTCATGTTCTCAATGACAAAATTACCAGTCCCATATTGTTTGGAGCTTTTTACGAGTATATATATTTATATTTTGTGAGACATTATCAATCAAGAGACAAGTTTCATACAGAAATTTCGACATTTTAAGGATTGTCCATTGGTGTTTTAAGTTGATGGGTTTACAGGCAAAGGCAATAATGTTTTAGAAAAACGGGAAGATGTTTGAGTTCTTTCTTTTTCTCCACCTTGAGGAGGTCGCTGTGAGGGCGGGAAACAATTTATGTATAAAAACACAAAATGTTACTATTGGTGTTTGTACAGTTCAGCTCTTGGAGTTCTGATGTTGGCCTTACTGTCCATTCCTCCTCTGTTGATGTTTTTTCAGTTGTATTCTGTACAAAAATATTTTGCAATAAATATGAAACGGTTTTCTAAGGACTTGGGGTAGGTGTTTTTGTGTTGTTTAATTATTCAATTTTTTTCAGGATGTTATGAAGCGAAATTGTTTCATAAATGTGCAGAGTGACCCCGGTGTGACACCGAGCTAACCGCCTCGAAAACAAGGACCGTATCTTATATTTAGCATTGTCCACAAATTTAGGATTCCAAGGGCGTCAAATACCGGCGCTTTGTCACGGCCGTTGGCGTTCAGTTACTGCTGCAGAAGGCACCCTTTAGCTCTGGTATGAGACGCACCAAGCTTTCCATTAACTAATAGGTAAACCCATCAACGGCAGCAGTAAATACTCCGAGAAAGTGCTGTGGTGACGTAGCTTAAAGAGCGAAAGAGACACACCGGTCAGGCGGGAGGGGAGGTGAATGGGTTCAACAACATAAGGCTTTCATCCAGGAGATCGCTGTTCACGTCCCATGTGTCACCTTACAATCAGCTGTTCGTTGATGTCCCATGTTCACAACATTCAGTTTAATTTTCACTGTATAAACGTAGTAGTTTTAAGAACAACCATGTTGTTTTTTCCTAAACCTAACTACGTGGTTTTGTTGCCTGAACCTAAGCAAGTGTTCTAAAAAGGTATAATATTTCTGGACCATTCCCATCCCCACTGGAGACTCTCCTCCGCTCAGGTAAACAGGAGGCGAGGGAGCAGGTTATGTGTGCTGTAAACCATTTAGGCTGGACGGTATCGGAGCAGCGTCTCCAGTTAAATGCTGCTGTGTGCCACTTCTTAGTCCTAATTGTTTTACAGCTCAGATGGCTTTGACAGATGACTCAGCGCTTTAGCTGTGACGTCCTCTCCGAGGACAGGATGACAGCTTTGAACCCTGTGTACCTACCACGCCACTACTATCTCTCACAAATGTATTGATTTTCTTAGATATTTACAAAGCTAAAAAAGAAATGAATGTGAAAGAAACTTGTATGCATCCATGGTAACTTGTACTAATATAGGCTACAGTATGTATTGTTTGGTGGACTAAAAGTTATTATTTAACTCCAAAACATGAAAAAAAAATGTTTGAAAAACTATTGAAGTTATAAGTGTATGTCAATATTTTTTCCTTGAAAAATGACTTTTCCACATGCTGAATTATTTCAAATAAATTTTGAATAAAATTAGTTCAGATTGGTTTGCTATATTTGACCAGTTGTTATGAATCTATTCAATTAAATTTACACCATAATACTTTTATAAGGAAAAGCTTATTTGTTAATTCTTAAAGTTTATTTGTTTTCCTGTCATTATAAAGATTTTTTTCTTTTTTTATATTCAAATAAGAGTAATTATCTGTCAAATGTCCTCTTGATGTTGTTTTCAACTTTTTCTCCTTTGTATATTTTTACTGTTCTTGTTTATCTCCTTATGATTAAACTTGTGATCTGACTTTAGTAACTTTAATAAGAATAATTCTAATACAACACCACCACAACGAATTGAATCAGCTCCTCTCTGACACAATCTAAAAAAAAAAGTGGTGTTGCAGGTAAGACGGTGTTATAATTTTGTCCACCTCGTGTGTGAGAGTAGCAGAGAGTGTTAACAGGATTTGATGAGAGCACCATCTAGTGGTACATGTACAATCAAACTAATGAATATCATTTCCTGCTGTGTAACCTCAGAGATTATAATCTATAACCAACCAACAAACCACATTCTGTCCGAAAACACACCGCCTTTATGTCATTCTGAAAAGATGGTGAGTTTTTTTCTGAAGGTTTGCATTTCCTGCACCCACACATTATGATTTTTATCCATGTTATTTTCTTTAGTAGGCTGCATGTGGAGCTGGAAGTGGAGAGGAACATCAGCACCCCACCCTCAGGTCTCCTACAGGGGGCACTCCTGCTCACAGATTTGCTCCCTGAACCTCCTGAACCTGCCTCTCTGGTATCAGCATCTCCTGCTCAGTGCATTCACATCAAACACCGACACGCTTTTGTGCATTTCACTCCTTCAGCTCACAATCAGAGCACACACAGAGTGTGTTTAAGTAAAGTAAAAGTATGTTTTGGAACAAGAGCCAATGCTTTCATTGGTGGAAATTCCGCCGTTATTTTGTATGTAAAGCAGAAAAGGGGAACACAGAGCAGGATGTTTTACACAATTCACCAAGGTTATTCTTTTTGCCGAGAGGCATACCAGTGTAAAAAGACTGTTTGTAGAAAATGAGCGATTCGCTTCAAATTTGTAGTTCAGCCAACATAATACACGACAAACCTGGAAATTTGCATGGCTAATTTCATTTCATTTAACGAGTACTGCTGCTGCTGCTCCAAGTTAAAATCTGTTAACACTAATGTGACAAAAAGTCCTTGGATGATGACAAAGTTTTCACTGCTGGAAGGCAGAACGTTGCACTGTAGGCCTCTGTGATGTTGTTCCTCTTTTCTACTTTACATACAAAATAATAATAATTTTCTTTTCTTGTCTTTATTTGCATTGGAAAGTTACGCTATTTTAATATTGTGATACCTGGATTAGGTTACTGAGTAAATTTTTGTTACATTAGCTTACATTTTTGTTCTGAATGTAAGACAAGTGTGAAAAATATAAGATGTTAATTTGTGAGATTTAGAGGTAGAGGAGCTGGACAAAGCCAGGCTATAGCTGTTTCCTCCTGTGCGTCCAGTCTTCCAGCTAAACTAAGTTAACTGGCTTCATATCTATTAAAAAGTAGCTCACTGATTAATTATGTCCACTCCTTGTTTATAGATTAGTGTTTATGTAAAATGTTTCCTTCAGACCATAACTGTATTGTACAGTTCACGTAACGGCATGCAAAGTTTTTGTTCCTATAATTTCACAGGAATCCAGTAGTTCCTGACTCTAAGGGAAGAGACGACTTCTCTAACGTTACAGGGCGTTGTATGTTGAGAGACATTACAGATTATTAGTCATATTTAAAGCGCTTCTGGATGACTAATCTGCCAACTGGTGTTCTGTCACTTGTTCCTGTTTTCTTTCCGAGATAAAACCCCAACAGGGATGTAAAGATAATGGCTAATAAATGGGAAATCATTTGGTTTAAAGGTTTTATGTCTCACCCAGATGTTGAAATGAGTCAGTTAAACATACTGACTCAGGTTCACAAAACAGGTTTTGGGAACCACTATGGGCCCAAGTATGCACAATATTGTTGGCAGCTCTCTTGGCTCTGTGCCCTGAATACATGTAGGTTAACCGAGGTAAGACGCCCTTCTGACTTCTTCAGTAGATAAAGACAATTTTCATTTCAGATCTTTTCTTGGATGGTAGTGTCCTTGCTAATCTTTGTATAGCGTCAAAATCACTTCACTGGTGGTGGGACGAAAACATAAAAATGGTTTTGATGCAATAATTTGACAGTACAAATAAACCTCTATATGTTTGTTTTTTAAGGATAGGCTATATAAATGTTATGTAATTGTTATGTTTCATATGAGAATCATATGGAGGGTGATGCATTAGTTTGAACAAAAAATATGTGAAAGTGTAAGAGTAGGATTTGATGGAAGATGCCCCCCCCTGATATGAGGTAAAATGCTCCCACACGGGCATCAATGCTAATGTTAGATTTCTGAGAAAGTATGTACACCATCATCTAACACAGGGGTCAGCAACCTTTACTATCAAAAGAGCCATTTTAGACCAAAAAAAAATCTGTCTGGAGACGCAAAACATTTGAGCATTGTGATGAAGGTAACCCAGTTTATAGTCTAAGTATATAGTATATAAGTCTAATGCAGCGAGGGCCAAAGTGCAAATGTACAATGGAGTATTAGGGCCACATTGAGGGAGAAAAATCTGAGATTTCGAGAATTAAGTCATAATATTACGAGAAAAAAGTCGTAATATTACAAGAATAAAGTCGTAACTTTACAAGAAAAAAGGCATAATATTACGAGAATAAAGTCGTAACTTTATGAGAAAAAAGACATAATATTACGAGAAAAAAGTCATAACTTTACGAGAAAAAAAGTCGTAATATTACGAGAATAAAGTCGTAACTTTACGAGAAAAAAGTCATAATATTACGAGAAAAAAGTCATAACTTTACGAGAAAAAAAGTGGTAATATTAGGAGAATAACGTTCTAAATGAATGCGCTGACTATAAAAAAAATGGTAATCTTTTATTCGCACCAGTTCGTCCCTCAGTGCCTCATCACATGAACATCACAGGGTGGCGACTGTAAGCTACAAGAAGTAAGTTACACTGACACTATGAATTTACTTATACTTTATCTTATACTTATATATACACTATCTCACATCCCGTTCGCTCTTCAACTCGCTACGTAGGTTAAGTGTTTTCGTTTGTCAACCGTAATGACATTGACTCCTGTTAGCCTAACGTTAGCTCCATGCTAATGTTATGCTAATCAAGATTTCCTGATAACTATATTGATTTGGGGGACAATGAAACGGCTTGATAGCTAGCTAGTCTGGTTATTAATTATATTTTCAAATTATATTTACAGTTTGTCAACTATATAAACAATGTAATTGACGTTGAATGTTGCTAGCATAGCGTTAGCTTTCTGGCTCAAATCCCGTTGCCAAGTCGTTGCTAAGGTCCGTCCTATTTACTGGAGCAGTGAACAACGTTTCCATTGCATATGACCCTTATGGGATGGATGGATGGATGGATGGATGGATGGATGGATGGATGGATGGATAGATAGATAGATAGATAGATAGATAGTAACTTTATTAATCCCGAGGGAAATTCAAGTTTCCAGCATCACAGTTCCATAGTGCAAAACATGTTAGTAAAAAGGCAGTAAAAAAGTTAGTAGTACAAAAAAATATACCAGATATAAAAATACAAGGAGATGAAGAAGACTGTTGTGATACAGGACTATTAAAAAAGTGAATATAGTGCAGAAGAGACTGTTAAAAATGAGTATAGTGCAGGGTAACTCCAGTAGCTTAGTCTATGAAAGTGCACTGTGTGCATCATCTCTCCTGCAGACCGTCCTCCTTTGGTATGGTAATGATTGTTACAGGTATTAGCAAACCCTCAGGTGTTGAGTTACTGTATGTCTTGTGGAAAAACTTTAGATTTTAGTTGCAAAACACATGAAAATATAAATTAATGGCCTTTAGTCCGGTGGATCGGGCATTATCCCTATCCATAAGTATTCTTGAATGGTTTTCTCAACATCTCCAACAGGAGGTTCACTGCTTTTACATGAAAATATTCCATAAATTTAATGACACTTCTTCTTTTTGGGGGGAAATTGCTGTGTAGATTGAATTTATTCAGGATAATTTTGGTGATATTCTGTATTTCTCTCAATAAATCCCATGAAAACATCGAAACCAACAGTGAACTGATCCTACAAACAGGTGTAGTCTGTGTAGCCAAAGCCTGATATGTTTTATTCCTCTGTGCCATTGAGCTCCATTGTTGTTCAAAAACAATTAATGCACATCAATGAGCCACAGTGTTACACTGGGTGACATGTTCCTTCATTACCATGAACACACACACTGTAGTTTATGTTCAGTCATTCCCACATAGACATTCCTGCTGACTTGCTACAGTAGTGCACAAAATGTGTACTAGGAACTACAGTGCCCAGATGTTTAGAGAAATTATTTGGCCTTTTTTTTATATGAAATATTATTATTATTGTTATAATAATTATTATTTAATAGAACATGAAAGTTGGAAAGCGTAGAGAGACAAACGTGGGCCTGATTGATTTTGGTCATTTCATAGGATTTGCTAACAATAAGAAAAATAAAGTCGTGTTTACTGGCCCTCTCCCCCTAAACAGCGGCATCTTGAGGCTGATGTGTCCGCACATTATGCACCGCCTCTCCAGCAGTGCCCGGCTGCAAGCCTGACCGTAATGCAGCCTTCCTCTCAGCCCTTTCAGACAGAGCTATCGAATCTCATTCGGATCTCAATGTGTCCACTGGAGACACATATTAATAGCAGGTGTAAATGTAATCAGGTTAAATCATATTTAGATATTTACAATCTGGATACGAGACATATTTTAATGCCAGGTGTAAAGGGATACTAGGAGTGGGTCCCTGTTTTGTTTATCTTGTGTACGAGGAGGTTCATGCATGTGCGTGTGCACGCAGGTGATACGATACACGGTCCTACAGTACCCATGGTTTCACACTATTCCACTGATCAATAGGTGGCGGTAACACGTCAAGATATGCTGCAATGTGCCAGCAAAGGCAGGGAAAAAGACGACTGCAAGCTAGTAAACATGGATGTAATTAATGCTGTAAATGTTTTACAAGGAAGGAAAGGGATTCAACACGTTTGTTAGACCTCAAGGATGCACACAATGTGTTTTGGTGAATAACACTGGATGTAAACATAACTTTTGTTTGTTTACAATAAAACTCCACAGAGCCCCTTTAATTGATCTACGTAAGGACCCTGAAAGGAGGGAGAGAGCAGCGTCCATGAAGATAGTAGAAATTCAGTCATGCGGGACCTTGAAACAGGATCCACCGGCTGACTCGTCCCATGCTGCCTCAGATGCCAGTTTAGGATGTTGGCAAGTTGAACAGGTTGGTTGGCTCAGACATTTAATACACTATAGCCTGGTTACAGTTAACAACCAGATTCATTGTCGACCTAAGGAACACGTTGTGATAAAATATTCTTAACTACTTTACTTATATGAACAAGGGATGTGGTTGAATATGTTATCACAGGTTAGTGATAAAAGGTACTGGTTTCATTAAACTGTTTGCAGTAACTTGATGTCACACATAACCAGTGGGCAACCTCCGGGTCTGAAAAGTGAAGCCAATGCAAAAGTGCCTTAAACTTTAAAGTCTGATTGTATAGAAGTCTATGAGAAAATGACCCTACTTTTCATTTGATTTATTACCTCAGTAAACATTGTAAACATGACTTTATGGTCTCAGTTGCTAGTTTCAAGTCTTCTTCAATACAGCATGATGTTCATTTAGTAAATTACGGTCCCATTTAGAGTCAAGTAGACCATAAAGCAGGGGATGCTTTAGGGCGTGGCTACCTTGTGATTGACCGATCGCTACCACGGCGTTGTTCGATCTGGGAGTTGTCCGATCTGGGAGTTGTCCGTGTTTTTGTCTTAGAACTTTAACGCTTTCACAGTGTGTTTTCAGTTCATGAAAGTTAATTATAAAATTTTGGTCACCCTCTTCAGCATACAGTTGTACTTAACGCCACCCTCTCGTGTCACTTCTTGTTGCAAAAAAATAAGATGGCGATGGCCAAAAAAAAGGCTTCAAAACGTCACAATGACTACGTCCACTACTTATATACAGTGTATGCACATAATTCAATTTTACATGATTTCTTTTAGAATTTGGTAAATGTTCGCTACCACCAAATAAGTGAAGGAAAATGTATTATTCACCGATTGTGGTGATTTGTTTCATTCTGACAAATTTCTGGCACAAAAGTAAATAGCACCCAAATTTAATACAGAGATGAAGATTTTTCACTTTTTGCACTTTATGTTGAGCAAAGTGGAGGTTTAATAAATGATTAGGAGATCATTTTTCTGCCACTTTAGTAGTAGTGTGCTAATTCCTGTTCCAGACAAGCACACAAACAAACAAACAAAAAACAGGAGAGCTTTTATAATCAATTTGTAGTTAGATTAAGACAATACTGATTTATTATCATTAGTATTGCCTTAATCTGATCAATACTAAGACTTAACTGTCACAAAGCTTCAGCCAGATCCATGACCAGCTGAGAATCAGCTGTTTGTTACACTCACAGTAAATGTGAGTCTACATTTACTCCTGTAGCTTTATCATTATAGTGTTAAACAAACATCTAGCAAAATGTAATGGAACTTTTGGAATTGATATTTAAAAAAACATCTAAAACCAGGGTCAGTGTTTCCTCTAAGCTCTTGGTTGATTATTCCTCATGCTGACAGAATAATATCTTTGCTCCTCTTTGTCCTCTGAACTTTATACAGTTATCAGGTTTAGATGTTTTGGTGGAAAACACCACAAGATGCCGGGGCTTTTCCGTAGCTTTGGATTTAGTGAATCGACTTCCCTGCAGCAGGAAGAAACCAGCAATTCAAGATGAGGTGGCTTTGTTTACACTGTCACTAAACACCTGTTGTTCCATCAACAAGTTGCGCTGCATCGGTTGCTTTTCATTCCACATACGAATGAAAAATCACCAGCAGTTGAACAATATCTGAGGATTTGCTGATGTGGTTTGTGTCTGGAGTGGGTGGTTTGGGTGGAGGGAGACGGTGTTGTCGCTATTGTTTTGTGAATGCAGCGACTGAGTGTTCCCCACGGGGTCCCCGAGTTTCATCTTACAGCAACTCCTCCGAGAGAAAAGAGCAGATGTTGATTGTAAAAGAAGGAAGTTATTCTTTTTGAGATGGTTTTATAAAGTCAGATAAAAATCACTGACATTGAATAAGACAAAAGGAGGAAGAGGGAGGTGGAGAAGAGTCCTACACCCAAAACCACACAAACAACAGCATCAAGCCTAATGGTGAGAGAATTATGTGCATCAATTGTAAATACCACTACTTTAATAATACATGATAAAGCTTTATTTAAATGAAAAAAAAATCAGTTCCTCACTACAACACTTCATTATGTCGTTAAAGTTTTTCTGCCGCACAGCTCAAGATGGACAAAATGTCCGCAGGGTTGATATGTTTGTGAACATATACAGTACTTATCATTGATCAATTAGCCTACTGTTACTGAGGCCAAGTACTGAGGTTTTGGGGATTTTTAAAACTCGTTAAGCGCTTTACTCCTTTAGGTCAGAGGTACAGTAATCTACTCCTTTACAAGTATATTATTTAAAACAATGCTTTTACATGGCTCGATCTTTATAAGTCGTGATGTTCATTATCCATCATGTCACTTAAAGGGGCACTCAACCAATCTAATGCATAAAGATCAGTGCGCTCATCACCAGGCCAGGAAAACAGTTGCATAATGTCTTCTGTGGCTCTGAAGAGTCAGAAAAAAATAACCCTGATGATGTCATTGGGGTCAATTTTGACCATCCTTTTTTAATCTGTCTCTTAGGGCCCTTTCACAAGCCATAGTCTGTTTGGCTAGTCTGAATCAGAGTGAAATTGCTACTTTTGGTTCCTTTTCTATTTAGTCTGGTTTGGTTTCACAGTGTACAAACTAAAGCAGATAAAATAAAAAAAGTATTTGTCCTCTCCCGCTCCTGTCAATCTGTCTTTTACCTGTCCATCTCAACAAATGCCCGCACCGGCAGCCTGCGTTTTGGTTCGCTTGGAAACGTTGTTTTGGTCCACGCCACAGTATGATTACTTCGTTCACAACTGCCCAAACGAACCCCAGCTTGGCTACGATTAATAGCCAACCAAATTACAGCCACACCTTCACATTAAAGGGATAGTTCGGGTGTTTTGAAGTGGGGCTGTATGAGGTACTTATCCATAGTCAGTGTATTACCTACAGTAGATGACGGTCAGCACGCCCCCAGTTTGGAGAAGCAGACAGAAGTTACCGTACAAATATAGCTGGCTAAAATATGTTTTGCTGCTGGCCCCGTCCACAGCAGTACATTGCTTTGCTTCTGTGCAGTAACTCTTGTCTGCTTCTCCACACTGGGGGCGTGTCGACCGTCATCTACTGTAGGTAAAACACTGACTATAGATAAGTACCTCATACAGCCACACTTCAAAACTCTAAAACTGTCCTTTTTAGCAGAAATCATACATTTACTTTATCTGTGTTGTCACATGATTGTCTAACACGATGCTTATCATAGAAACCTTTCAGCCTAGTCTGTAAGTGCAAATGTGCTACAAAAAAATCTGTATGCTGTCAAAAGCGAGTGCTGTTTATGACTTTGAGATAATCTTAAATTGTCTAGACTTGTATCCCTGCTTCATTCGACTATTGGCAGTCACAGTCAATTCTTTGTCATTGAGATTAATGATACTGAGGTTTAGGGTGCTTTGTTCTACCTTGTTGTATCCCAATCAGAGTACAGCGACTATAACATAAACTACATGTAATAGCTATGAATAATATAGGAGCTTGTGTACATGCCGAGCCTGTTCAGATGAGACGTACAGTGAGCACCTTGTTTTTCTCCGTCTCCCCGTGGAGCACCTGGTTGCTATGATGGGATTCCCACTGATGCAATATCAGCCGAGCTCAGCTCAACTCTCTGGGTACGCGAGCATAGTTTAATTTTGGTCGGACGTGTTTTCGCTCACGATATAGTTATGAAAAGACTGTGAGGAGGAGCTGGTTTCTTTGGGTGTATTCCAGCCAACGTAGATCATTTTTATGTGATTCCACAATTTCCTTCCACATAAACTACTCCAATGTGACAATAAGTCACCTGAACAGCCGTGTTTGATGCATAGCCGTCTTTTAACTCCCTGCAGACCAACCCCACCTTTGTGTTCCTGCTTAACACTTCAATAGCCCGCCCATGCCACAACTTGTGAGCCCCCCCCCCCAACTCCCCTCTCCATCCTGCCCTCATTGTAGTCTACCTGCTGTCGCCTCGGCCCAGAGTGCCTCTGTTACTGCGGATTTGTTAAGAAGGTGGTCATTACATTTCCTATAGGAGAATACGGCCCATATGTAGAGGGACTCACCATAGCAGATGGGTAAACTAGATGGGAAGCAGGTTAATTAAGGCCTGATGACACCCAGATGACATGTGTTGCCCTTTCTTCTGAGATTACCAAATTTAAACGGAAATATACTGTGGGGATTTATTCCAATCTGTTGAATTCATTGGAAACCGTTTGGTTCACATCCATTTCCTTAAAAATATAACCCATTTTAAATACATTTCCCAGACCTTTCAGTTCAGAGTCACTGCTGGTCATCTCTGTCGGTTTCCTTGTACAAACTGGAGTGGACAAAAGATGTTGTCTTAGTCATGTCTGCTGCTGAAGTCAGTTTTGCATCTTGGTTTGATTTGAACAAAAGAGGTCAGGAAGTGACCTGAGTGAGACAGAGCAGCCTTGTCTCCTGTAGCAGGTACTACATCCGCTCAGTGAATGCAAAGTTATTTGCATAGGAAAATACAAGTGAAGTCTTTGGGAGTAGAGGAGTTTGACCAGTCGTTGGGGGATTCAGTTTCCAAACAGATGATGTGCACTGATACTCTCTCTGTACTGTGCTGTGAAGAAAATCAATTAATGTATTATATATATTTTATTTTTACAATTGTATTACATACTACTGGAACTTCTGCTACTAGTTTGACTTTATCCATTCTTGTGGCTAAAAGTCTTACTTTTAAGAGTTTGACAAATACAGACCGTGATATACAAGTCAATGACAGGAAAAGAGTTAGTGAGTAAAAATTACACTAACAAACACTAAGGAAAACTATGATAGCGTATTTTGGAGCCGGGGATGGGGCATAATATTCTGAGAAAAACTCAGAATTTAGAGTCGTAAATTTACGAGAAAAGACTTGGATATTCTCTGAGATTAAAGTTATAAATTCACGAGAAAAAACTGTACTGGAGTGCAGAACCAGAGGTAACAAAAAATAATGCATTTAGCATAAAAAATATACTCAAATCATAACACGGCAAACTGCACCCCAACAGGCAACAACAGCTGTCAGTGTGTCAGTTAAGTGTGCTGACTTGACTATGACTTGCCCCAAACTGCATGTGATTATCATAAAGGGGGCATTTCTGTAAAGGGGAGACTCGTGGGTACCCACAGACCACATTTTCATTCACATATCTTGAGGTCAGAGGTCAAGGGACCCTTGGAAAATGGCCATGCCAGTTTTTCTCGCCTAGCATTTAAACTGAGTCCGCTAGAACCTAGAAATCGCAAGTTGTGTTAATGCATTAAAGAAATTAGTGGCGTTAAAACGAATGTGTGTTATTATCGTGTTAACTTTGACAGCCCTAATACACATTATATATTGTAGCGGACTCTCCATTCATCCATTCTCTTCTGCTTATTCGTGGGCCGGGTCGTGCCACAAGCAGTTATGTTATGAGCCTTTTCTGTATTGTTTCCCCTTCACACTGACACAGTGACAGTTGGGAACGGTCCCTGAAAAGTGTCAGTGTGCAACCATGGTAACGCATTGTGTTTAGAGTAACGTCTTCTCAACGGTTGCTTTTTAGTGTTCGCTGTGCTGCAATAAAAGACACGCCTTTGAGATGTCAAAGATAGAAGTTGTTCGTCTCTACTTTCCTGTAACTATCTAAAATACTAGTATTTATTTATGTTCATAAAAGAACGCAGAAAGAACATGAAGGAACATGTATGTTTCAGGACCTTTGCCTCACCCAGAGGCCATCCTTACGAAATTCAATGGCTGGTGTTACCTTGGATTTGCACTTGCAAATTTGTGAGTTTTTTTTATCAGACTACTACCCCCCTTCTCTGGCTCCATAATTATTATTTTTTTTACCTACAAAGGCCCTAATATGCTGTTGTATAAAACCCTTTATTGCTACAGCTACTGCAAACCATATAGCTCATATGCTCAGTTGCTATAGCTCTGCTGGTCGACACACAACCTCTCCCACTCTCACTGAGGCTGACTGATTTGCCTCGGATGCAAATATCAACTGAAGATGTGCTGCAGTGACGATAAAGCTCAAACAGCAGAAAAAAGTTGCTTCAGGCAAGGGGAGGGGGAGAGAGAGAGAGAGAGAGAGAGAGAGAGAGAGAGAGAGAGAGAGAGAGAGAGAGAGATTTGACTTTCACTATCAGGGATTTTCTGTACACCTGGTGAAACTGCTTCTACTGATCTCATCATTCCATGGTCATTTTTCAACCATTATTAATTAAATTATTATCCGAAACATAAGATAGTCATGGTTTTTGTACACTTAATTGGCATTAAAATAGCTATTCATCATCTTAACAATTCTTTTTAGACATCTAACTGCTGTAATAATACAATTAGGCTACTACTTGTGTATCGATGAAAGTGGTAGACTAGTTTATCTATTTTCTGACATCACTGGTGCTATGCAGTCAATTTATCTACTTCCCTGAGATCATGTGTCAGCCAAACAATGCAGACAGTTTTTACTTGCTTCTCTGTGGTCAAGAAGTAGGTGTTATTTGACATTTATGCTAAATGCAGTAGCTGTGAGGGTTTCTGGACAATATTTGTCATTGTTTTGTGTTGTTAATTGATTTCCAATAATACACATACACATTAAATACTTGACAAATCTCCCTTTAAGGTACATTTTGAAGAGATAAAATAAGAATCGTGTTTTCGTTAGCTTAGTATAAGCCGTTTATATCTACATACGGAGCGGGTCCTCTTCACAGAGCTGGCTGCCATCAGACAAACCAAACACTGGCTCTAGATAGAGCCATTCAGTTTTTGTTTTTTTTGCGTCGGCCACTGTAGTTCTCCTACATACTTGGCACACGGGAGAAGTTTAATTTGGTTGCAGTCTGCAACCTCACTGCTAGATGCCGCCAAATCCTGCACACTGCACCTTTAAAACCGTAATCTCTCATTTTTACACACTTCTCTCCAGGTGTGATAAATGAACAAGATATAGCATGTAATGCTTCCAGTCTTTGTGCTGAGTTAACATGTTCTGGACACACAGAGATGAAAGTGATATCTTCTTACGCAGGGCAAGACAACAAACAAGGGTATTTCCCTAAAAGTTGGACTGTTCCTTTAAAGTGCGGGGCCCGTCTAAGGACCGGAAGTAAGCTACGACACCTAGCAATACAGGGAACGTTGCCAAGTACCGTTGGTGTTGCACCCCCTCCGTATAAATAATACATAGATGATATTAAGATTATGTGAATAGATAGGCATATTTAATAAAGTAATGTGACAATAATAACAGTTTGAATCTGTTGGGAGAAGTTACATACACACACATGTGCACACACACGTTCCTTTGAAGTGTGTGTGTGTATGTGTGTGTATGTTGGCGTGGTCTCTGTTTGCGTCCCCCCCACATGAATAGAGTCGAGCCTTGTGCAGTCGACAGCTGTCTCCTTTGAACGCCCAAAGACAAAAGGCCTTAAATCCAGCGACCTCCCTCTTTCATGTGTTCATCTGATACCGCTCTTCCTCACCTTACTGTCACTCCATTCAGCTCTGTGGCCCGGGGCTGCAGCTTGTTACCACGTTCAACCTCTGGAGTCCATGGATTCATTCGTTGCCTCGGAATATTTCAGAGAGAGAGAAAAAAAGCTTTCATTGAGAACAAAGTGCAGCTGCGTTGGAAAGAAGCAGAGCCATCAGAATGCGTCTTAGCTGCTGATGTTAGAGCTTGTGGGTTTGGTGCACTTTAGGTTAAATATTGTCCTGACTAAGACACAAACTTCAACGTACAGTTATATCCACTCTAATTAAAATAAACAGCCATTGAATAGACAGCTAAGGAGAGAGATGTGTCTTGTACAGGTTTTCTTGTGATTTTAAAAATTATTATTTCCTTGAAATACATTCATCTTTTCCCCAGAAAATTATCATAAATCATAAAATTGCAAAGTAGTTCTTTCATATACTTAAACTATACACAGAAAAAATACAATGGCAAACATAAAAAATTGTTTGATCTGCTGTTTTCAGTTTAATATTTCAAAGTGAGTGGTGACGTGAGCATATGACCGACTTTATAGTGCTGATGGGTGGCAGAGAAGGAAAATCTGTCACATGCAGCCATTTTGGTGCATTTTGTTGGTTTGAGGTATGGCGGTGTTGGATAACATTACTAAATTTGTGGCGCTGCTTTATAGAGGGATCCTGTCCCAAAATCTAGTATAAGACAAGTAGCCTAATATATATTTTTTTTTTTTAACTTTGAGCTATTAAGTAAATTTTCTAAATAAAGTTGTGTTTAAAAATATCAAATTGACAAAGAAATCCCAGGTTGACTGGGGTTCGACAGGAGCCCAACAGCAAATGTTTGCCATGGCAGTGACATGCAAAATGTACAGGGAAAAAGCTCAAATATCTTTTAGTATAGTCAAACTTTGTAAAATATAATGGACCAAATGAAAGTGGAGCTACACCTACAATACAAAACTAGGTAAACAACCCGATGGAAAGGCATATAGATTCGTACGGCATTTCCATGTGGCTTTTCTCGTGTCATTTAACGCCACGGTGTCACCGTGAAACAGGAGCGGTTATGTTTAGGCAACAAAACCACTTTGTTGGGTTTAGATTCATTGTAACATCATAAATATGAAAAACACATCACTAAAGAACACAACACTAACGTAACGTAACCACGGGTCTAGAACATCACTTTCCTGGTTGAAAGTCCTGTGTTTGTTGGACCCATCCTCCTCACCTTCCACACGCCATAAGCAGTCTCGCTCACTTTTTATTCTTGGTCACTAGTTCTGAGCATAGCATATTTACACGGATGTGTTTGCATTGCAGTCAGTACAGACTACATGGCGTTCACATGACACGCCAAAAGCAACAAAGGCTTTGTTATTGCACGCAAAATGACTTACAAAATACTGTGTCATTCACACACCATTTGGTGAGATGGGGCTGATCTAAAACTGAAAAGTTTGCGCTTTACTCAACTTCCAACCAATAAAGAGACATGTACTGAAGTATAAAATGATTTTCAGGTAACCTCGTAATCAGTGCAAAAGAGTTTTTTCTTTCTGTATGTGACTTTACTGATGAGTTCCTCCGTGAAGGAGAAGCAACGGGCAGTAAATACTACTACACTTAAACAAATCTTCTCCTCACTATGCCTCCCATACACCTCATGCCCTCTAAGGAAAAGAAGCCATAGATGAAAGCTAAAAATAGTTTGTTCCAAAGAAGAGCGGGGAGTCTTGGTGGTGTGTGATAACCCAGGCGGTCGGCCCTCAGTGTGTCCGGCTGCCTCCCATTCACTGACGGTAATTAGAAAATCCTCAGGGCAGGATCTTCTTGGCTCTCCCTGTGTGTGTGTGTGTGTGTGTGTGTGTGTGTGTGTGTGTGTGTGTGTGTGTGTGTGTGTGTGTGTGTGTGTGTACCAGCGTGCTGTTAAGTGTGTGTTTAGCCTGTGCATAAGGAGGCTGAGGCCCAACACTGTACCAGGCAAAGGTTTCCACCGGCCTGCTCTTGCATAACTCAGTGAGTGATAACAACGGTGAATTCCTCTCAACACACAGCTGCCAACATCCTTTTCCTTTGCTTTTTCCCTGTTCACGTTTCTGTCTCACAGCCTTGGATGAGCTGGAGAGTGCAAGTTGAAGATTCCCCGGGCAGCCTGCTTTGTCTCGAAGAGATGGAGAGATTGGGAGATCTTCCAGGGCAGAGGTCACGTTCATCAAGAGGTAGGTCAGCTGGGGTTAAAGCTGAAGGTGTTCTCACATGATCCAACCTGGTGGGAAACAGACTGCAAATAGAGCTTTGACTCATGAGAGATGCACAGGCGTGGGCTTTGTTAGCCAACTTTGCTCATATTTTATCCTTAAGGAGCTGGTATGAAGTGTAGTTGGAGGTATAGTGAGTAGATAGAGGTTGATCTTGTGGGTGCATTTTCTAAATTTAAGCTGTTTTTATGCAGCATTGGATGTGTTTTGTGCTCTTTTGACTGCAGTCTACTGGGCTGTTGACTCTTCGACACCAGCATCTTCCTGAATGATCAGATTAGACTCTATAAACGCACTACTATGAACAGTACACTGGCTATAAAACACCAGCATCACACCAGTATACACACAAAATATCACCTTTACCTGCACCTTCAACACTTCCTTTACCCATCACTGTTCAACGAGCAGCTGGTCTCCATGGCTCCTGCTCTCATAGGCTCTCATGCTTCTTTTTGATTGGCTGTAAGGACAAGATGAACCTACTGGCCTCAGTGTCTGGAGACTGCAGTGTTGACAGAGCGGCGCCCAAATCCAAAGGGTGTGTTTGGAGGGTTGTAAAACTCTGGCAGAGCTTTGAGAAAGCCGGCGTGCTGAATGTGTTAATTTGTAGCTCCTTCACAGTGACTCAGGTAATGTTTAGGCCTGTGGACTTTGATACTCGTTTGATTCATACAACAGAATGAAATCTACCAATCATTTACTTGCATACTGACCCCTATGAAATCAGAGCGGATTCAGGGTCATTCTGGGTCACTGCTGACGTGGCAATATTCCAGACTGGGTTGTATTTGGTATTCAGAAATGTTAACCTCCAACTTTACCTCCACTTACCCCTTCGTATAAGTCAAATACTTTATCTGTAGTTCATGATTATAGCAAACTGTCACCATTTGGTGCAGGTGTATTTCGGCAAAATTCTTGTCACACATTGAGCTCAGAGTTCTGGTTAAACAAGTTGATTTTTTTCTGGGTTAATAAATTATGGTATTGTATTGTTGCATATACTGGCGTACTCACCGATACCGAATTTTGGGCAGTATCGAACGCATTTCCGATACTGGTATCGGTATTCAATTCTAATAAAAAGTGAGAAAGACTGCTTATGGTGGGTGGGATGGGAGGTAGATGGGTCCAACAAACACAGGACTGTCAACCAGGAGACCGGTGTTTTGTTTTGTAAGTTACGTAAGTGACGTTTGTCACATGTTTTTTAGTGATGTTTGTGACGTGTTCTTCGTACCTATGTTGCGTTGTTTCTGTACATATCGTACTTAGTTTACTTATTTGAAGCCCAACTATGACGTGAGTGGTTTTGTTGCCCTCTGCTTGTACTGCACCTTCATAAACACGTGTAATATTCACGCCTCGGCGAGGCAAAACGTTACACTAACGTGCTATCCTCTGGTGGCACAATAGAGTCCAGCCAGTGCACTGTAAAATGAGTTTCCATTTACAGCTGAGGAACCTAAGCATTGTCCGCATGAGGAACTAAAACTACAGATGTTGCCGAAGTCATTAACTTTATCTACATAGATAAGATATGCAGCACTTTCACTTAAAGCGCTACATAAGCCTGTCAACGAGCAGCCAGTAACACTTTTGCTTTCGAATTACTTGTCAAGAAATCAGGGCTTCTCGTTACAGATCGGGATGAGGTTCTTGTTGGACTTAATAACATTATAGTAATGAACATAATCAGTAAGAATCTTTCCTTTTACTGCTTTTTAAGATCTCTGTTCTGATATTATCCTCCCTTGAATAATTGTATCCTTTGTGTGGGCCGGTTGGAGATCTTGATGTCTCCCTGCCCACCTCGCTGCTTAGGTCAGATGTATATTTTGGCTGTGGCCAACAGCATTAACAAGAACTGTACATTTCTCTGAGCTATAAATCTAATTTAATTGCAGCCTTTTTTACAATGCTCAGCAGTAATTTACTGCCAACAGACAGTGATGAGAAACAATGCTTGTATGAGGGTTTTATATGCTGAGGTCCTGCAGAAACATAAAACACTTATAACAGCAGAAAGTGGATTGTTAAAAGTGTGATGTGCAGTATGCGTAGAGACAAACACAATCTGTTTATTCTTCCTTGAATAGAATTACATGAAGGAGATAATGATTGCAGGAAATAATCAGCTACCACTGATGTGCTGCGTGTCACTTGCTATGTGTTTGAAGGGGCAGCATTCAGCCTGTTGCAGCAGCTGCAGCATCTCAGCACGCTGACGATTCAATCGGAATGGAAACACTGAGTTACGTCTGATGATTTTGTGGGAATTTCGGTTGGAAGTTTGCAGGAAAGGGACGTTGTTTTACAGTGAAGGGTCGCTGGAAAAGTTGTTCTGACATGTTGATTGTTTTCAGTTAAGCAAATGATGCAGGAAGAGCTGGGGAGAGTTCTGGGAAATGTGGTCATATGGTAATTACACTAAGGTGTAGCTGTTTATTTGATGATGGTATATAGATTTTTAAAAAGCTACACTTGCATGTTTAACTACATTAAAATTGAGTGACCTCTGGTTTTCTTTAGCCACTTCATAATGTCTGATATAATCTTTGATTTAGTTTTTTGTCCTTGCCCTCACCCTGACACGCAGAGGAGGTGGAGAGTGGAGGAGGGTTGTGTTTCTACCTTGGTAACTGGTCCCAGTGGGGCTGCTTCCTTGCTGTACCTTCACCTGAACCCTGCCTCCCCAGAGAGCCTCCACATCACAAACATGTCTTGCATCATTAGCGGGACCTGCTGTTACCCTGCAGGCAGACCCCCATGATACACTCTGTGGGAGAGATCAGCCGTTACCCAACACACAGTGAACGTACTGCACATGTACAGAAAGACGTAGCTTTAAACGTATTAGAATAAGGACAAACCTTCACTCATGTCCATTATTTAACTCACAGTGTGATGAGGACTTCTGTAATGCTGAGGGTTACACTAATATTTATTTCCTATTATGAGAGGATTTTTTTAATACTGACATGAATACGAGTCGGCAAGAATCATAAGACATTTCATATCATCTTAAAATAAAATATGTCTGCATCTTCAATCAATTGTATGACACTTTAGAAATCAATCCAGTCCATAGTTGTTAGTAGTGCGCTATTTCCTGTCCTATTATGGTTTATTATTTAACCCATTAATGGTGTGTATGCAGTATATTAAGCTCACAAATTCTCATATATCCGGGACATCTGATGATAAAAGTGAAGTTAAAAGTAATGAAACGAAGCAGTTTAACCAAAAAGTCCAGTTTTACCTGAAGAGTTTTAGAGGCTAATATAAAAATAATTCAGCAATTTACCAGAGAGAAAAAAAACAAAGTTTGAAAAAAATATAGTTGTAGTATTTTCAATAAACAGTTTCATATTGTCCTTTTCCACTGCAGGAACCTATCCAGGAACCCACAAATGTTTTTAGGGAACTCAGGGAATTCACCTGCATTTCAAATGGAGGAACAAGGGTCTTTTTAGTTATTTAGTTCCTCTGCTGTGGTTCCTGGTCCCCCAAAAGTCCAGAGGTAGCACAAGTAGCATAAGTGAGTAACACTGAGAGTCCCTGATTGGTCAAACTTAAAGCTTTAAGCTGCTACAACAGCAGCAGCATTCATTCAGACAGTATATACTGCCTGCCGGTAGTATCAATATTGGGACTAGGGGAGGAAATTTCTTGTAATGTTTATTGACGTTCAAAAAATCATGAAGTCGACTTCCTGTCAGTTGTGCATCAGTCAACTACAAGAACAATGATGACTCTGTGTCCTGTGTCTCTGTTGAGTCGTCACGATTGTTCAAATGTGGTGTAAATACAAGCAGGATTGAACAAGAAGGACTTTTAGTTCTAGGGACTCCTTAGTTCTTGGTGCCATTTGGTTGAACAGTGCTAATTGTCCAGGCTGTTCTCATACACCTCAGAAAAGTAATGCACTGTAATTTGTATACAGCATATCCCACGAAATCAATTTGCATGTAATCCAGGAAGTATAAAGAGCGAAAAACGCAGTGAAGGGAGGAGGTCGGGGTGGATGGGTGGATCAAGAAACACCGGCCTTTTACCCAGGAGACCTCTGTTCATATCCCATGTGAAACCAGAAGTCAACGTTGAATTATTTAGTAACTCTACTTTTGCAGTTATTATAACCTAAGCCACAATCTTTTCCTAAACATAACAAAGTAGTTTTGTGCTTAAACCTAACCAAGTTGTTTCCTGTGAAGACGGAGGTTTATTTTGAAAAGCCTGTATGCATGAAATTTACACGTGCGTCACATGTTGCTGGACATTCGTAAGAAAATGCATGAAAGATGAGGAATAACTTGTCGTTAGATATCATACGAAACCGTTGTATGAGGATACGTTGAATTGTCACCATTCTAGTGCAGGAAAAGGAATTCAAATGTTAGATACTCATCACCACCAAACATTTAAAAAAATGTATGAAAAATCAAAAGTGAAAACAGTAACTGTTTTTTATAATAAAACTATGATCTTACCAACGCTTTTCTAAACCAGTTATGATTGGTATACAAAAATGTTTTCACATAAAAACAGTTAACTGGGCTGACCTGGATGAGAAAGGAGTTCTTTCTCAATGGAAATGTAGTTGTAAAACTCTATCACTATAAAATAATAACTGTAAATTCACACTGATCAAACGATTATCAGCTGTGTGTACTGCTACAGAAGGATGATGTTTCCCTCTCATGTAATGGGCACTCATCTTCTGTTAGTGCCATTCAACATGTTTCATGCCTGGATGATTTCAACATACACATAAACTAAAGCGTATAGCTCTTCCTCTGAAAATCATTGTTATTCCCAGCATGCTAATGCTTTAGTAAACACATTACACAGCGAGCTAATTACACCAGACCAAATAGAAAGTCTTTTGGAAGAAAACAGGCAGGTGTGTTTGGAGATGGTGAGCCGTCATAGCACCTCATAATGCCCTCAAACTGAACACAAACAAACCCTTTAAAGCTTTGACAATGCCACGTTTCGCCGTGAGGCAGTCGAGGCTGACATGCTATTTAAAGTAGGGCACAATGAATGATGACCTTGAGGTCAGCATTTACGCTCATTTCCTAAACAAACTGCAACGTCTCGACTGTGAATGACTGAAACTTGACCCAGCCAGCAGCTCTGCAGCTGTGTTTGACAGGCAACAAGAGTCAAACTTTAGAGTGTGTGTGTGTGTGTGTGTGTGTGTGAGAGTGTGTGTGTGCGTGTGCGTGCGTGTGTGTGTGTGTGTGTGTGTGTGTGTGTGTGTGTGTGTGTGTGTGTGTGTGTGAGTGTGTGAGCGACTGCACATGTAGGTGTAAGACAGACAGGAATCCATTCAGAGACATTGATCTTGAAGATGTACTTGGGTTATATGGCACCTCTGCTCTTTTTGTTCTGTATTTTTGAATGATTTTTCTATTAATATTCTCTATTTTCCAGCCTGTTAGGCTCAGTTTTAAAGCTAGACTGAAGATACTGGTATATATGAAACCGGAAAACCTAAGGAATTTTACCAACCATGTCATACTAGCTTGTTGTGAAGAAGGTTAAATAACGCTCCAAACTTAAGCAAAATATTGGCGAGGAAAAACTGGCATGGCCATTTTCAAAGGGTCCCTTGACCTCTGACCTCAAGATATGTGAATAAAAATGGGTTCTATGGGTACCCACGAGTCTCCCCTTTACAGACATGCCCACCTTATGGTAATCATTGGCAGTTTGGGGCAAGTCATAGTCAAGTCAGCACACTGACACACTGACAGCTGTTGTTGCCTGTTGGGCTGCAGTTTACCATGTTATGATTTGAGCATATTTTTTATGCTAAATGCAGTACCTGTGAGGGTTTCTGGACAATATTTGTCATTATTTTGTGTTGGTAATTGATATCCAATAATAAATATATACATACATTTGTCTAAAGAAACATATTATACAACCCACTCCCATGTTGAGAAGAGTATTAAATACTTGACAGATCTCCCTTTAAGGGACATTTTGAACTGATAAAAATGTGCGAATAATTTGCGATTAATGTATGGTGGGTTTTGATCATGTATGGATTCTGTATATTGCTCCATTTATCTCTTTGCTTGTCACTGACTGATCACAGCAGCAGTTTGTTTCTAGACCAGCAGATGAGCCAAACAGGTGTGTTGTGGAATAAGATGCACTAATAATTGGTATGCCTCACTCCGCTTCCCTATGGCAACTGCCCCATTGGAGATTATGGGATACGACCGCGCCATCCACACACAGCTTCCCGCCCTAAATCCTTCGGGGCCAATTACCCGCTGCTGGTGGCACGCCGCAAGTCAGAGCACGGCTGCGGCTGCTAGACAGCTTGTGTGAACGCTGCTCCCTTGGTGATTCTCTGGCTTTATGAAGAGAAATGAGGCTTGTTTCTCCTCACAACCGGGAAAAGATAAAAGTTCAATATACAATTTTTAAATATTGTAGAAAAAGTCAAACATCTGACATAATGATGTATTCTATATTTTCTATATCTACTGTGAGGTGGCGTGGGGGCTTTGCTGTTGAGGCAGACAGGGAGCTAATTGGCGAGAGACTTGGTAGAAATCAGTGGTTGAGTGCTGATCAGTGTAATGAGGGGCCTTTAAACATCACACCTGGGCTAAATCCTCCAATTTCCTCTAAGAGAATGTAAATCTCTGTAATTATCCCATAGTCACCTGAGCAGCAGGGCAGACCGAGGAGACAGGTGGATAAAACTCTGAGCGGACAGATGCTGCATATTGTGAGATGAGGCCTCTAATTTGGGAAAACCTATGAGAACAGCAGCTTTACATTGTGTCTTTGGCCATTCAGAGACTATGGAAATATTGTTATTCATTATTCAGCTCTGATGAATATGTTATAACGCAGGATATTGTTCAAGATCAGTTTCATGGGGTGATTTACAGTACAAGGTGTCTATTTACTATAATACATGCAAAGCAAAGTATCAGCACACAGCCTCATCAACATGGTATTAGTTATCCATTATATTCATTATATTATACATTTACTTGTTTACAGTTTTTCCAATAGTTATAGTTCTCTAAATTAAGCATTAATTAAGCATTTCTGGCAACATACTATCTAAAAGTGAATGAGTCATCTTTACTTTGTAGACTGTACAGTAGAAAAAGATGGTAAGTGACAGCATTGCTGCAGTAAAAGCTTTTTTCTATTATTTTTTATGTGTACTGTTGCCATAGAGTCACAACGACTCAGACGAACAGTGGAGTAATAACCTTATGAAGCATAGAGAGCCAGAGTAAATTACTAAAATTTAACAACTTAATGCTTCATCCACACACTCTTGTCACAGCGGAGGAAACCACATTGCTGTCGCCAGAGGAGTGACAACTTAATTCGGCTCATTTTCTGTAACCAGTGTAGCATTAAAGCTGAAGTAGGCGAGATTGGAGCAAATGTGATTAAAAAAAGTTATTTTTATAAAACGGTTGCTATATCGTGACAGTAGTACATGAAACGGGTAACCTGAAAAAAATCGTGTGCCTCTGTGTCCTCAGAGTGTCCTCCAGTGCTCCTAATGGCATCCGCAAGATTTCACAGACCGGAGGAAAACAAGCACTAAGAGCTGATCTGAGGTCTGCTGTCCATCTGCTGTCTGTGAGAGCCGGCTGTCAATCACTCGCGAACTCCGACCAAACGGTCAAACTAGGCAGTGCTGATCAAATATGAATCAATATTATGTTACATTAATGCCTATTTCTGCCAAAAATATACTGCCTATTGCCACTTTAATGTATGGTGGAATCAACAAGCTACAAGCAACATACTTTAATGCCACACTGGTTACAGTAAATGAGCCCAACAGTGGGCTGGTGACCAGCGGCAGCGCTGGATCTAACGGTTCCTGCACCTCACTCCCCACCTCTGGAGAAGGACAAGCCACCGGCGAGCTGCGACCAAACTTTATGGTCCCACTGATGTGTGTTGTCACCATAAAATCTTGTTATGGTGACGATAACTAACAACAATTGTCATTTTCTTTTGTACTAGTCAAATGACCACGGAAAACAAACAACATGTCCGTTCTACTCCTATTTTATTTCTTTGTATGTGACATTACAGTAGTGCAATATGCAAGTGCCTAATCAGGTTGAATTTGAAATTAGCTCTTGATGCCGTATCTTATAGCCTATTTATCACAAATCAAGTGCTGGATGCTTTTTCCCAAACAATACCACAATGTTTAACATATTAATGCTGTATGAAAATCAACTTACAGAAACTTGTCACTAAAGGACATTCAACCTTCTTATAGGTGAAAACTCTGTCTTGCAGGAAATTAAGAATCTAGCACATTGTTAATCACTTGTACTCACTTAAATCACAATGTGTTGGGTCTCAGACCTTCATCAGGAATATGTGTTTTTACCTGAAGGGATAAACAAAGTATTTGGTTCCTTCTCTGTAATGCCCTTAAAAGCACAGACTGATTTGAAAAGCCTGAAGTCAGTTAAGTTAAATAATTAATGTATGGTTGTTGGATATGTTTTATGAGCAAATACCACTCACTTAGACTCTCTTGTATTTTAAGAAGATATATTGTGCCCTCCAAGGTCACCTTGTGATTCTCAGTTGGCTAAGCACCATAAAAGTTACATCAAGACTTCAGTTAGAGGCCTGAGGGGAGATACATTTCCAGCTTTACTAGTCACCTTGGATACTGAATGCAGATTAGAGAAGGGCTACATGGAAATGTTCTGCAACAGCACATAGGGAAAGATGAAACAAACATGAGTCATTGTTTACCTTTTCTCAGTTAACAAGCTGTGGCATTTATCCAGACTGTGATCCACACGACTGCTGTCAGGTTACTGTAAAGACACATATAAACCCTGCTGTCAAGATGCTTGTTAACTTAATATGTTTTACAGTGAGCAAGGTTTTACTTGTCTCAGGTTTGGACCAATCTCATCTATTAATCCCCAGGATGTCTGATGCTGTGGGTATATCCAGTGCACAGACCCATTCATGATTATAGTGTATCCATAAAGACAAAAAACTAAGAACTAAAGCTGTGGGAGGTGAGTCAGGGAAAAGTCCATCATAAATCAAAAGCCAAATTGCAAACCTGGACAGAAAAAGTATGCCGTTATAACAAAGAAAAACACATCTACGTCTATTTTAAATGGAGCCTGTGAGGTGTGATGTAGAAAAAAAGAGTTAATAAGGGAATTTTTGTTTTGTTATTGTTGGTGCCACTGTTGCAAACGTAACTGGATCGCTTTCCATTTCCCTCAGAGCCTAGCAACCACCAACACAGCCCGGGCACACTAAATGGCGTTTGAATGACACGGTAATTCACAAGTCATTTTGCATGCAATAAGAACGCCGTTCTTGCTTTTGGCGTGTCATTTGTACACAATGTAGTCCGTATTGACTGCATCGTAAACACATCTGCATAAATATGCTACGCTTGGAGCTAGTGACGTAGAATAACAAAGTGAGAAAGACTGCTTTTGGTGGGCGGGAGAACAGGTGGACGGGTCCAGCAAACAGGACTTTCAACCAGGAGACCGGTGTTTGAAAACTGTGTTTTGTTTTCTAAATTACATTAGTGACATTTGTGAAGTGTTTTTTAGTGACGTTTGTCATGTGATTCCCATCCTTCTGTTACGTTTGTTTCCGTACGTATTTTACTTAGTTCACATACTTATTTTAAGTCCAACCATGATGTTTTTCCTAAACCTACCTAAGTGATTTTGGTACCTCAACCTGAGGCCGTTATTGTAGTTTTGTGGCGTGGCGTAAAAATGACACACGAAAGGGCTAAAATGCATTTTCATGTCACGCAAAATGTCCTTGTAATGTCATACTAATTATACGCCTTCCCATGAGATCAAGTTGACCAACAACACAGGACACACTGCATTTTGTTGTCCACAGTTACTTTGGTTGTTCCATCGTCTGCCATTTTCGCTACTGAGGCATCCCTGTCTCCTAAAAATTAAAAAAGTTCCCATACAAGGAAACTGCATTGTGAAGTACACGTTTTCTCAATTTCCTTAATGTTCATTCCTTGTAGATTCACTTACATCATCTTTAATTCATTGATTTTATAATTAGTCTATGAATAAGCCTCAAGGGCCATCACAAAGGAACAAGAACAAAACACTTCACATGATAATTTACTTCATGATAATTTAAAGCAAACAACTTGTCTATTGACACTTTGTAGAAGACGACAAAAACGGCATTCATGAAGCTCTCCAGAATAAGAGTTTTTATTAACTGGATGACATTCACAGTAAGGCTGGGCAATACGACTAAATATATCGTCAGATAATATAAAAATGTTTATGGTTTATATTTTTCTATATTGTTTCTATCGTGGTATAGGCTAGATTAATATTTATTTATTTTTCTCTTTAAGTTCACTTAAAACTTATGTTCAGTTTACACACAAGTTCTAAAACGGAGAAAATACTCGTAGTATACAAAAAGAGACTTTACCATGTGGTTATTTCATATAGACTATTTATTGAATTACCAGAAAACATGCTATATTGTGATATACTGTATATCGTTAACGAGATGAAATGACATATATTGTTAAAGAAGGTTGTGGCCGTGTCGTCCAGCCCTAATTCACAGTACAAAGATTTTACAGAGAAACAGTCCGTTATCCTGTAAAATCTGTTTGTTTGGATCTCAACCACAACTTTAAAGTATTAAATCCAAGCAATCCTTAGTCAGAGCGTGAAGATTCACGAAAGATGCTAAATCAGGAGCAAGAATTATTAAATCGAGAGCACACAAATTTTTAAATCATGCAGACAAATGATTTTTTATGCCTCCATAACACCCTCAGGCTCTGTGTTTTTAGGGTGTTGTCACCTTGGAGCAGCCCCGTGTCAGCAGGTGGGAGTTTGAGCATGTGCATACGGGCAGATGTATTTGCCTTGTGTTTGTGTTTGTTGTCTGAGGCTGTTGGGTCAGTGCAGCTGATGGATGTCCTCACATCCTGACTTGCGTGACTGGCCAACCAGATAGCCATCAGTACCCAAATAAGTTCAGGTCAGGCCGCTGCCTTCACTCCAAACCTCATTTGGTATGCAAATGAAAGGCCTAAACAAAGCAAACCTTTCAGGGCCGAGCAATTTACTAACTGCTCCCTTTGAAGAGACTGAGCTTCACTTGGGGTTGGTGAAAGACTAAAAAATAGGGCTGTCAAACCATTACAATATTTAATTGGGATTAATCGCATGATTGTCCATATTCAATCATGATTAATCGCAAATTAATCGCACATTTTGTATCTGTTCAAAATGTACCTTAAAGGGAGATCTTTCAAGTATTGAATACTCTTATCAACGTGGGAGTGGGCAAATATACTTGCTTTATTTAAATGTAGGTTTAGATTTATTATTGGAAATCAAAAAACAACACAAAACAATAACAAATATTGTCCATAAACCCTCACAGATACTGCATTTAGCATTAAAAAATGCTCAAATCATAACATGGCAAACTCAAGCCCAACAGGCAACAACAGCTGTGAGTGTGTTGACTTGACTATGACTTGCCCCAAACTACATGTGATTATCATAAAGTGGGCATGTCTGTAAAGGGGAGACTCCTGGGTACCAATAGAACCCATTTTCATTCACATATCTTGAGGTCAGAGGTCAAGGGACCCCTTTGAAAATGGCCATGCCAGTTTTTCCTCGCCAAAATTTTGCCTAAGTTTGGAGCGTTATTTAACCTCCTTCACAACAAGCTAGTATGACATGGTTGGTCAAATTCCTTAGTTTTTCCAGTTTAATATGATACCAGTATCTTCACTCTAGCTTTAAAACCGAGCCTACTACAACCTAAAAATCGCAAGTTGTGTTAAAGAAATTAGTGACATTAAAACAAATTTGCGTTAACACGTTATCGCGTTAACTTTGACAGCCGCTCATAGAATTGAATGCACAGACTTTTTATCACTATTTTTCAGCTTTCTTTCATAACCACACAGCCTGAATCAACTGAATCAGCTTTATTGTAATAACTCTCTTGGAATTTAAAGGTAAAGGTGTTTGATTGGTGGGTTATCAGTGATATTATTGTAGTTTGGGTCAGTATTTCACAGTTTGTTTAACTTAAAGATTCAAAGAATCGCCTTCTTCCATCTTTGCCAACTGTAGTTCTGCAGCAACCTGTGCCACGCCCCTGCTGAAACAGGATACGGCTCTGGCATTGTGCTCATTGTTGAGAGACTAATCCCGACAATTACACCTCCAGACCGAAAGTGGCTGCCTACCCCAGCATCCAGCCAAACCCTGTCCAGGATTAGGCCCCTGTTCGCCCCTCGGGGCCAGGAGCCCCACTAGCCCCCTTGTCACTACTCCCCCATCTCCCACTCCTCAAACTGCTGGTGTGTCTTTCCCAAGTTTTACTCACCTGCACTTTGTTCACCTGTTGCTCTCGCTGTAACTCAGCCGGGTTATTGTCGGGACAAAAGAGGTGTGTGGACACAAAGAGAGGCATGAGAGCAAAGGGCAGGTATTTCAGGTTATGGCGGGCTTATACAGCTGAGAAGTAGGCAAAGGTTTACGCATGTGATAATACCTCACAGATACATGTTTTTGAATACCTGGCCCTCACCGGTGTGTCGGTCGGCCTGAGGATTTATTTTGTCCGCTTGGACAGGATGGGTGTGTTCGACAGTTGAGGATGATGGTGGTTTAGCTGTTGTCTGCGTTGTAATAGGAACAGAGGAGGTTGTTCCCACAGAAGCCTGAGCTGACATCATAAAAAACACACAACAAGGTACCTGGGGGCTGATGGGGAGGGCGGAGGTGAGCGAACCGGTGAGGTGGGAGCAGGAGGGGTCGGGGGGAGGGGGTGGGGAGGTTTCGTCTCAACCACCATTGGCTAAAGACAGCGCGGGGGACACACCTGTGGGCGCCAGAGGCTAAGGAGATTGGCTGCGACCTGAAAATTACACCTGTGGGGGAGAAGGGGAGGAGGGGGGGTCAGGCTACATGTAAACCAAGCCCTTTACAAATTCAGCCTCTGTCTTCTTGAGGAGCTTAACCGCCTAACACCGCAGACGAGAGCTCCTGGAAAAAAAACAAGTTCTGCTCAGGCGACAGGAAGAAGAGCGCTGACGCGCTTCAAACTGGTTGGGTTTGTTCCGGGGTTTGGCTCTTCCTCCGACTCCACGGCTGCATCTACCTAAAAGGGACGGCTTTTTTTTTCTTCTTCCTAACCGCCACTCCAGAGGTCGACTGTCCTTCAGCAGGAGCAGGAAAGAGGAAGACTAGCCAACGGGGCGTCAAGAGCCCTCATACAATGATGCCTCTTGTCTTGGGTTTCTGGCTCGGTGACCACACCTGGGAGAGACTGGGTAAATTCACAAACGTGATCCCTTCTTTGTCTTCATTCTCCATCTTTAAGACTTCGTCATAGCCTGTTGCTCAGCGACGGTAGAGTTAAAACTTTACGGACATTTGTTCATTGGGGCTAAGATCAGGAAATGTGCGGCGAACAAATTAGGTCATCGCGCGAAGCCCTCTGCGATTGTGTGCTGATATAGGAGGGTCTAGCTAGTTTCGATGGGAAGCGAAAATAATGTGTATCAAATTCCGGCTCCTTTTAACCGGAGAGAAAGAAGAGGAAACAATAGAAGCCAACGCTCATTCCTAAACTGGATAGACCAGTTGGGGCAGGTAAAGGCAAACTGCCAGACTTGTCAAAGGATATGAAGACAGAGGCTGACTCCTTCTTTTAGAGCGTTAAACAAGGAGACATCCACGGTATGAAACCACTTTACAGATTCATAATCTAATAGTAATACCTGTGTTATTTCATACAAGTTTAGAACTCATTTGGCAACTTTTCTCTGCAACCTGTTGATCTTTAAAGCCTCGGATAATCTTTTAAGATATTCTCTAGAGTTTTTATTTGTATGATTAACCCCTTTTTTGGCTTTTTAAGGTAGAGTTTTGATAGAATAATGCCTTTTACATGCACTTTTGAAGTGAGGAAAAAGGGAAGTCTGTTATGAAGTGGATGTGTGTCGGACGTAAAATGTCTGCTCATCCGTCTTCCTCGCCTCGGAGGTTTGGTTAAGTTAAGACAGACCGTTGGACTTGTCAGAGCAGATAATTCCCACTCGATGGAAGGTATACTTTATTACGTCTTCTGGGCTGCTCTTTTCAAGCAGACGAGGACTGTTGCAGTCTGGGAAGGAGAAGGGAAAATGGAGGGAAAATGTCGACCGTGTACTGTACAGCGGCGACTGCAGAGCGAGGTGGAAGGTTGTGATTGGTGGAAAGAGCAACATTTGTTCATTTCTTTCATACACCTGAATAGCAGCGAGTCACATGAGGGCTAGGCGAGTGTACGGCAGCAGGGCGGGAAGTGCAGAGTAGGATTTCAACAGAAAGAAAAGAGATTTACCAGACGAAGCGGTGGAAGGATTTTACGTTGTTTGCTCGCATTTGAGTCACAGGTTTGAATTAAAAGGAGATGTAGGCCTTATCGCTTCATGGGGTGAGAGGTGAAGTTAGGTTTGGTTCAGCTGATGGTGGATGACACTGCATTATGGGCCAGGGCCATTTTAAACAGTTTATGCAACAGTATGCTAACGTTTTAAGAAGCCACTATGATAAGGTAATATGATTCAAGATATTTTCTTTTTATAGTTTTAATATTTTTCCTCTTTTTTGGCAACATTGAATCAACTTTAACAGATAATATTTACATTTTGTGCCTCCATGGGGATGACGACATGAATGGCAGTATGAATAATTTAAATTTCTTACAGATTTTCTACTGTTTTAAAATAGACAGTACATGCTAAATAAACCAGTCAGTAAGGGGGAGGGCTTAAATTAGAACATGTAAAACACATTAAGAAGAAAAAGGAAAAGTTCTGATAATCAAATGTGTTGAATATTTTAGTGCTTCATTTGAAATATTCAAAACAGGAAGGTGAAAGGCCTGAAAGGAGGAGGAGTTACTGTCTCTAAAATGTAAAGTACACATTTAGAAAGCACAGCCAAGTAGTTGCAGTGGATGATAAGCAGCATCGTGGCCTAAATATCACGGTCACCAGGCTGCTCCTCAGCAGTCTGAAGGCCCAGTTAGGTGACGCTGAGATAAGGTCCAGAGTTAAACAAGGTTTTGGGTTTCCCCGCCATTGTTTTCTCACAAAGACAGCAACTATTGATTAAGGGCCAGGCCAGTTTACCTATCAGGTTGTTGACTTCACAGTGGAGTCACATTCCAGCACGGAGGGCAGAGTTACCTGATCACGCCTCACTTCCAACAGGCAAAACGCGTGGGCAGCCGTAAGCGGTTAGGACTCCCATGCACCGAGCGCCGTGTACAACAATGGGGAAAGTTTTGAACCATGAGGGAGCAGAAGAAGAAGGAGGACAAATTGTTGGACGTTTGTTGGTTAGATATTTGGAGAGGTAACACAGGACACTTTGATCAGGTACTGTTGTTTTCTACCAGCTAGAATTTTCCGGGCTAATCTTTTTTTCTCACTCTTTCTTCCTCTCTCTCTCCCTCTTTTCTTCCTCAGAGGGCCTGCAGCACTGGTTTATAATGCTGATGATTAACTAAATAGAGTCTGGGAGAGCAGGTCTTCTTGGCTTTCTCATTTCATGGGGCCTGACTGACCGGGAGGAAGACGGAGCGCTCTCAGGCAGCGGGGTGGAAATTCAAGATCTTTTTTTTTTTCCTCTTTCTTTTTCAGCCTCCCTCCCTCCCTCCAAAACTTACTCACTTTACTTTGGTTTTGTTACATTCTTTCCTTGGGGTACCTTTCATGACGGTAAGGTTACAGGTGCATTCTCCATTTTCCTTCTCCACCTTCTTTCCCTGAACTTTTCCCTCCCTTGTACTGGCTTTTCTTTCTCTCTCCTTCTCCCTCCCCCCTTTCTCTCTTCTGCTCTACTTTTGCATTGCTTGCAGGATGACTGGAAACCTGTTCTTTCTTAATGAACACAATAATGTCTCATCTTTTCATTTGGGATTTAGAGAATTTTTTGTAAAAGATTTTAAAAAAGAGAGGGCTGATTCGTATTGCTTTGAACAATCAAATCTTTGTTGAAAGAAAAGGGGAACTCTCCATTGTTAACCTAACTGTCATTTGATGAAGTATATCTAATGTGACGAGAGAGATTTTAATCGTCGGTACGTATAGTGAAATATTGCTTCAAACTTCCAGGCAATGCACAATGAATAACTACAATAAATGAATAGCTAAATAATGTTTAATATTTATTTAATGTTTCATTTAGAGAATAATAACGTGCTTCAAAATGCCTGTACGGGGTGTGAGGATTTCACGCGGTTTACCTGTGAATGATCCACGTTATTCAGTAAACGAGGGCTGTTTCTGTGACCTTCTGCACACACGGCGCCGGCTCAGGTCGAGCTGAGCAGCATTCCTTCAGCCTTTCATCATTCAGCAAACACAAAGACAAACCGCCTTAGAGGTCCACCAAAGGAAAACAGAAAAAAAATTGGGCTTTTCCTTTCTTCAACTCCATAAAACATCTGTTGAAACTGACTTGACAACGCTGCTTTATTAGAGATGTAAAAAAAAAAACACACTTTTCCCATCCGCAGGGTTTTGATGTTAATCAAAAACAGCTCCCCGAAAGCTGACGTGCTTTTGACTCGGTGACATTTTTAAGTAAATGCGCGCGACTCGTTTGAAATTAGCAACTGCCATGCATTGTATGAAAAGCAGGCCTCCCAACCTTGCCGTGCCGTAGATTTAGACTAGTCGGAACAGGTTTGGGCAATCATTAACAACTACTGTGGCCCAGTCTTCTGTGACAGCGAGTTTAAGCTGAAAACCACAACAAGGGCTCAGCAATTATACTATGGAGAGGTGGCCTCCAAATGTGGACTTCCCCACTTCTATTTACTATGCTATTTCTGGGCTAAACTTGGCTCAGTTAGCTACAACTTTGCCACCATAAAACTGACTTAACTAGATATTTTAGGCTATATTTTGTGTCACTTATGTCATGCTTACATAACACATTTACTCAAATCATTTAAGGAGTTCCCCTTTTCTTTCCTCTCACATAAAGGTATTTAGGTGTATACTCAAAATCTGCTTCAATAGATTTCATTCATTCATTAATAACACATTATGTTCTACTACCAAACATATCAGTGTAGTAATGAGACGTTTGGGTGATTATCTCCATCTTACGAGGCAGCATTGGATATCATCACTCTCTCTAATACTGCCTGGTAATGATGATGATAGTCATCTGCGGACTGCAACCAGACAAACCGCTTTAGCAACGTTAGCTAAAGCCCGGGCCCCCCTGGATCGACTCAAATACCTGAGCAGCGGAAGAAATGGCTCTCAGGATCCATCTTACCTTACAGTGCTGGATTGTACAACTGTTGTTCTAACACTGTCTGGTAACGATGTTTCCTGGGTGACTGTGGTCGTCAAATGTTAAATCCATAAGTGTGAATGACTGTTAAGACTCCTTAGACGTCTTCATTGAAAGGTAAACCTAATTAGGTTGGATCTGTATATTTGGTCTATATTTAAGTGTTTTACTTTTTAAGTAAATTCAGGGTAAAAACAGGTTAGCTTTCTTTTGTTTACCACACACTTGTCTTTATAGATGCCAAAGGCTGTGTGTCGATCAGTTACAAATAAAAAGGATACAGATGGTGTTGACAGACAGAGGAAAAAGGCCACTTCAAAAATGAGTAAAAAAGCAGTGAATACAAGGTGTTTTTGCTTAAAATAAGTTAAAAAAATCTGCCAATGGAACAAGTGAAAATTTGCTTGGTAAGATTTCTTGAATTAAGTTGTAATATTTAGGCCTTTCGACATAAAAATGTATCTTGAAATTAGCAAGAAAAACTCATTTTGAGCTATATTTCACTAGTGTTGTGTGTCACAATAAGCCTGTAACACTCAAAAGTAGTATTTTTTTCCCATAAGATATTCAAAATGCATTGTCTAAAAACAAGTCCCTATATCTCACTGAAATATTACTTGTTAGGTGAAAGGGTTGTTAGATATTTTGACTAGTAATTAGACAAATGTACTTGGTAAGATTTCTTGAATTAAGATGTAATATTCAGGCCTTTCGGGATAAAAAGATATCTTGAAATTAGCTGGGAAAACTCATTTTGAGCTGTATTTTGCTAGTATTAGGAAGTGTAATGCTGAAAAGTAGTATTTTTTTCCCCTAAAATATTTAAGATGCATTGTCACAACAAGTTCCTTTATCTCACTGAAATGTTGCTTGTTAGGTAAAAGTGTTATAGTGCGAAAGTGAGATATTTTGACGAGTAATTAGACAAATCTTCTTGGTAAGATTTTGCGTTTTTGCAGTGAAAAAATACATGAACATTTATGTCTGAGCCTTTTATTTTGAAACCAGTTTGAGTTTGTTGAAGGAGAAAGGAGAAAGAGGTCTTTTATGCAGTAATGGTCGTAAAGGTCAGCTTTTATGTTTCTTTTTTTTACCTCTTTTATTACTTCCCTGTCTTTTTTTCAAACTTTTATGGCAACCCTACCCCACCCAAGTTAAAGAATAGCAGTCGGTTGACGGTTCCACCGGTCCTGCAGGGCCTTATTTCCTTGTTCCCTCCACTGAACAGCGTTGGTCTTTGTGTTGTGTGGCAGTGATTGGTCCGACTAGCCTTACCTGCGTGGCACATCCTGAAACTGACACATGAGCTCACCTGGGAGTGCTTTACTGGTAAAATAACTGAGACTACAGTACAGACACTGTGGCCTCCTCCCTGCTCTCCAGGCTTTTATCCACAAAAAGACAATAAGTGTTTTAAGTACACACACAATGGAACAAAAAAGGACTTTAGGTAGTGTGTTAAGCAAATTTACACTGATTTCTTACATCGTTAAGAGATTAAATATTACTGAACTGAAGACGGTGAATGTCTGGACTTAAATATGAATTTAATGGGTAGAGCCGTCAAACAGACTGGAGAAACAGGTAAATAATAGACATGGAGCAAGCAGAGGCCTAGTGTTTGTTTAAGGAGGGAGAATTACCCCGCAAATATTGAGCCGCACCTTTATTTGCCCACCCAGCTCCATTATCCAAGCCACAGAAACAGCTTTTTTTTTTTTGTTCTCCAGTTGTCCCTTTTCTTTGTGTCGGCGTCACATATTTGCGTATTAATGTAGAATTTACCTAGCTCACTTTGCTTCACGCCTTGGTTTGGGCTTCTTTCTCTGCATGCTGGGCGGATTTAAATGTACGAATGAATGAAAGTGTAGCGTGTTTAGGATCTGTGATTGCAACCAAAGAGGAACTGCTCATTTCAGCCTGTTTCTGCTACACCGCTCTGTTCCCTCCAGCTCTCTTCTTCCTCTTTGCACAGGTGAACGCTCAGAGGTCATCCTTCCAGCCTGTTGATAGGCGTCTTACCAGACATGGTTAGATGTAATTATTGGTGTCTAATACTGTCTGGTAATGCCGTCCATTAAATGGCATTACCTTCTGCTCTCTTACTTCCTCCCTCTCTCGCTCTCGTGCGTCTGACATGCAGCGTATTATTGACATTATTGGGCAGTCCAGGGAAGCGCATCAACATATTTATAGCGGTGGCAGATGGGGCTGAATGATGATGACTATGGAACTGTGATCCTTGCACTGGAAGATTGATTGATTTCTCGGGGTTTCTTCCACGTGACTTGAGTCAAAGTTTCTCCACTGAGCAGCAGTCCGGGATGAGACAGGCTTTTCTCGACGAGCGCCGCGCCGTAAATTAGTTTTCTATCAGGAATGTGAAAAAAATGTATTATAGAAAATGCTTTTATCTGTTGAAAGATCTGCTTTCTTCCTCTTACTGCAATAACTGAATTCCTTCTGGGGACTTGGCTTTGCTCCAGGTACAGTAGAACAATGCACACAGCTCTGTACATAATGTTAACTGTATTTACTGTGGTATGATTTTATGAAATGTAAAAGAAAAGATTCAATAAAAGTGGATACAATTTGAGATGCCTCTCTTGTTCATTTTCTCTTTCTGGAATTTTTCTTTTTTTAAACATTTGATTCAGTTCTCCTGTGTGCCGGCTCTTTGTAGCCGTTTCTCTGGTCATTGTGAACTCTCCCTTCGGCCAGACCGGAATGCCGAGCCCCAGTCAGGTGTGGATCAGGTTACTGCTGAACAGAGCTTCTTTTTAAATGCCTCAATTTACCCATGAGGTCCCCCCATCAGCTAAGCCCTCATTGTGTCCCAGTCTGTGGCAGCACACAGTAGGCTAGCTTGATAAACCGACGAGCACAAGGCGTGTTTTCACTGCCAGGGGCGACTTGCAGTAGCTTTTGCCTACTGAAATGCATACGCTTAGTCTATATGGTTACATTTTAATTTATTTTAGCACTGTTCTCTCCCTCTCTCAGCACACAGAGTCAATAGCTGCGGTGTTTAATTAGGCCTGTTAGCTCAGAGCTTCAGTTGACTGGTTAAACGCAGATCTGATTTTATCAGTTGGAACACAAACACAAAAACCATTTAGCCGTTTAACATAACAGGCCTCGGGCCTCATTGAGCTCACCTGCTGGGGAGGCTCACATTCATGCTTTTTCCACAAAGAAAGAGTTTGTCAGTATAAGAAATATTATATCCTATTTTTTGTGTGTACACTAAACTGTGTGGAGAAAAATAGAACAAAAAGAATAATTGGAAGTTTAATATATTTACCTTTATATTCTTTTATCTAGTTTAAAGTAGTTGGTATGTACATTTATATAGAGATTTGTAAATACAGTGTTTTTCGTACCTACCTTGTGCACGTTTTTGGTGATCTATGTAAATTGCTGCTGTAACACCACAATTTCCCTAATGGGGATCAATAAAGTCAATTATTATCTATTTATCTTTAGCTGGAAGTCTGTTTTCTCCTTCCAAGTAAAGCTGCAACGATTAATCGATTAGTTGTTAACTATTAAATTACTCGCCGGCTATTTTGATTAATCGGTCTGAGTAATTTTTTTATGAAAAAAAGTCAAAATTCTCTGATTCCAGCTTCTTAAATGTGAATATTTTCTGGTTTCTTTACTCCTCTATGACAGTAAACTGAATATCTTTGAGTTCAGGACAAAACAAGACATTTGAGGACGTCATCTTTGGCTTTTGGAAACACTGATTGACATTTTTCACCATTTATGACATTTTATAAACCAAACAACTAATCAATTAATCGAGAAAATAATCTTTAGTTGCAGCCCTACTTCCAAGTATACTATTGTCTATAAATCATCATGATTTCTGTAAATCTGTAAATAAAGATCCAAATTCTAAGAGGAAGACAACTTGATCATTAATCTCCCACATCCACAGCAGAGTCACCTTTCACCTTTCATGGGACGGTGATCAAAAGACACTAAATGGCATTTATTTAAGAGAAACCACACTGCAGAGAAACATAATTCTGTGTTTAGGCCTCTATATAATGTACTATCATGAGTATCTGTGTTTAAATGATACACCATAACAAGCATGTTTATAGTTTTCTCATATTGCCCTCAGGTCAGTAATATAAAGCTGATGTAGGTATTCGGGCTTAAACAGCCTTTTTTCACAGAAGATATTTTGACTTGTCACACCTGTTTTTCCATTGATGATATGTTAAAATATCTTACGTTCAATAATAAGATTAATGATGGCTGGATTTAGTTTCAGGGTCCTGGTATTGTGCGTGCTGGCTCACTGTCACACTGACATGGCTTACTGGGACACTTGAATAGATCAGAGACATGTAACATGTAACATGGTGGGGCAAGAATGCTGTGCAGATCTGTTTTGAGTTTTACGGTTTAATATGTTTGTTTTGTTTCTTTATTTACACATACAAAATAAAAAAAGATATAATGTAATGTTGTATTGCCTAAAAAGCCTCCAGGGGCTTAAAAAGTGGTATTCTTCAAGCGGCATATTACAGGAAATAATTACAGTAATGTAATATACACAATTTGTATGTATCTATGTATCATTTTAATAGTTTTAGCAAAGTACAAGTATTTGTTCAGTATCAGTGAAAGGTGTGTGTTATTGCTGTGATTCTCAGGGGTCCATGAAAAGTTTTCAGATTAATTTAATTAAACTATTAAAACATTTTGTTTTATAAAAGGTTTCATAGTTCAACAAATAATATTTACATTTTAAAATCTATAATAATTCATATATATGTTCTAATCTAACAAATCTATAACTCTTAGAATCTGCAAACATGTCTAATATATTCCTAATACATTTCTCTTGTGTTGTTCTTTCATATAACTAAGAATATAGAAGTGTAAAAAAGTAGGCCAAGGGACACACATGAGGGGGTCCCCGGTATATTCTCTATCTTTTAATGAGTCCTTGGCTGAAACATAATTGAGAACCTCGGTGTTATTTGGGCCACAAACAACCGGAGGGCAGCCATTTTAAACGTATATCTCCAAGTGGAAAGAGCACCAAAATTCAGACTGTATTTGTGTACCAAAATAGAAATGAATTGCTGCTAAAACAATCTTCATAGGTAAAATAAAAAAATAATTACAATTAATTAATCTGAACAATTCTGAAATGTATGTATTTATAGAATCTGTGATAAAAAAGTAAAATAAATAAATAAATCCACATTATTATGTCTTGTTACTAACACAGGTCGACACCAATAGTGCAGATCAGCTGTAATTACTGTATATTGTTTTATAACAAACAAATCTGACTTTAAAATATGTCCTGAAATTGCCTTATTAGAAAATCTACCTTTCGCCTTTTATAAATTATCACTTTGATTTGTGACGCACATGGTTTTACACCGCAGCAAAGAAAGACACTACAGTTAAAACAGTGTGTTAGTAAAAAATAGAAACAAAAACACTGTACTGTACAGTAACAAGAGGTAATTAGGTACTTCCCCCCCCCCCCCGTTGGTGACATCACACCACTGAATCACATTCCTGACTGGCAGAGAGCCTGTGGAGGATTCCTGCGCTGGTCTGTGCATGCTTGGTGCAGTCTGACCAGATTCCTGCACTTCTGCCGGCTGTGGAAGAGGAGGTTACATATTCACTTAGCTGGGTTTGCCACTGGGGTGGAACGGGAGCACAGCAGAGGCTAAACGGCCGTGACATACCTGCAAGTGTGCTGACGTATACAGCACATCCGAGGAGCTGTCAGTCACAGAGGAGTGGAACTGATTAAGGCACGTTTAAATTAGATTGTAGTCATCCCTGTGAGAATATTTTCCCACTGCATTTTCACTTCAGTTCTGAGGCCGATGCCTCGGTCAAGGACATACTGTAGGAAGGAGTATCTGGAAGCACCCATGCAATCTGTGCCCTGTATTATACTTACAGTACATGCTTTGCTCTCAACATCGTATAACACACTTTTAAGTATTTAAACAAGAAACACCAGTTCTGGCATCTTCTGCTTGGAACATGGTTTCACATTAGACCCTCAATGTGAAGACACAGCACACATATTAGAAATGTATATGTACAAATATTCAGTCCAGAATATATCAGATACATTCAGACTAAGGCTGTGAAACGATTGAAATATTTAATTGCGATTAATTGCATTATTGTCCATAGTTAATCGCAAATTCATCCCAAAAGTAGAGGTGCAACAATTAATCAATTAGTTGTCAGCGATCAAATTAATCAGCAGCTATTTTGATAATCTATTAATTGGTTTGAGCAATTTGTTTAAGAAAAAAAAAGTCAAAATTCTCTGATTTCAGCTTCTTAAATGTGAATATTTTCCGGTTTCTTTACTCCTCTATGACGGTAAACTGAATATCTTTGAGTTGTGGACAAAACCAGACATTTCAGGACGTCATCTTGGGCTTTGGGAAACACATTTTTCACCACTTTCTGATATTTTATAGACAAAACAACTAATCGATTTTCTGTGGTTCATAGGTGATTGAAATGACTTCCTGTTACAGCTTATACAAACAAAGATCCAAATCCTGAGAGGAAGACGACTTAATCATTAATCTCTAGCATTCACACTCGAGTCACCTTTCACCTTTCTGGTAACTGGTGATCAACAGACACAAAATGGCATCTATTTAAGAGAAACCACACTGCAGAGACACATCACCCATGATGCCTTCCGGCCTAAAGTTGCTCCCTAAACATTGAAACTGGGTGTGTTTACCTGCGTCTACTTGTCAAAAAGGTAAAAGGAGGGCTATTTTAGAACGCTAATGCAACATTATATATAGACTTTTTCCATTCTGTTTTCTAGGGCAACGACTTTGGTTCAAGATTACTTCCTGTCAGCTAAAACAAACATTGCAACAGGAAATACAAAAAGAGGCCATTAAGAAAGTTTATATATGTTGTCAAGTTTGAAAAAGTCTACAGCAACAACAATGTAACACTATCCATGGTACAGGTGTAGGAACAATTCACAGTGTCATTCGAAACAATGAAAATGACTGAGTAGCAACTGTTGGCAGCTACAGTTAATTAATTTGCCAAACATGACCACAACATTTCAACAATGTCTTATTTCCTCTGAACAGCCAATATAATCAAAATAGCAGTTTCAGACCAGAAGCAACAGTCTGTCCAACTGCACCACCTATCAGTAAGAAAAACAACAACAGCAGCAGCAGCAGGTTAGAGAGGACAGGAAGTCATACTTTTTGCCACCTGCAGCCAATGCTAGACATGAATGGGTGAGTTTGTGAGTGAATTATGCGATTAGGGTTAGTTCCATGAGGTGTACTAACGTTAAACCAAAATTTCATGGTAAAACTGTCAGGCTGGATGCTAGTTTAACATCAGCACCTCAGTCTGTTTGTTGCATTTCCTCAGTGGCAGACTGTGGCTTGTATGTGGTTGAACTCTGACAACATGATCTAAAAACATATATTAAAGGGACTGTTTGTAAGAATCAGAAATGCTTGTTAACAGCGACACCTGTGGCCGTTAAGTCAATGAAAGTCAGCGTCGGGCTCGTGCAAGTGCTCGCTCTACATAGACATGAACGAGCATCGCTCAAAACAGTGAGGCGACACACGTCAGCTAAAACCACAATATCACTCTATATTTCAGCTGCTTGGCAGTAATGTTAGCTGACCAGACAAAGGTCTCTCCATGAATCACTGCTGATCCTAGTGTTGGCTTTTCCTGCCTCAGCCTGGCGGGGCTCCTCAGCGAGTAACGTTGTCATCTCCGACCGCAGCCGGAGTGAGCAGGGAGACAGCGGCACCCGGTCGGTAACGAGACGATAACGTTTCTCGCTGCACAGCCCCGTCACTTCACAAGACACGGGAAACCTCTGTTGGTCTGGAGGAGCTGCAGCAGTTATTTCTGCACAAACGTCCACTGTACATTCACTAGATATTCTCAGAGCTACTAACTCTTCTGCAGTGTGTAGTGTGCGCGCATGCACGTGAGAGTGGAGCGAAATAGCGAGAACGAGCGCAGTGTGTGAGTGAAGGCAGGCAGAGGAGCAGAGTACAGCAGAGACTCCGGCCCTGGAGACCAAAGCTACGGTCTCCCCCGCGTCCTCCGACCGCCGCCAACACTGTTTTGCAAGACGGGCTTCACGGGCTTGTAAGTGACCCTGTAACATGTGCTACTTAAGCTAACGTTGTTTTAGTTACTTTAGCTGATAGCAATGGTGTTAAATGCAAAACAACCACTTCAGTAGACGTGTCCTGTCAAATGCAAAGCTCATTTTAGCCTTCTGGCAAACTTGGCTTGTTAGCTTTGTGTTAGACATGAAGACTGGCAGGCTGAGATACTGAAGCTTAGCTAATGTACACAAACACATGAGCACACATTAGCACTGCTGCCAGTATATTTCTAATAATACGCTCCTGATCTCATTTTCAACAGGTCTTTTTCTGCAGACTTGGCTGTCTTTTCTTTCATAACTGCTGGTAAATTTCCACAGTAGCTGAATGGACTCACCTCAGGTAAGTTCACTCAGTTACACTCAAGACACTGATGGTAGTTAAACAGAGAGATAATGCATGGGGATTTTATCATTATGGAGGCGTGGCTGGTAATTTGAAGATCTGAAATATGATAATTGTGTATAATCAGAAGTACATAAGTTTCCCTATTTGTATTACTTTTTTAATTAGGGGTATGTGATAAATTACTGGTGCTTATATCCCATTAACTGAGGCCTAAATATCTTGCCAGATACTGTCATTTTCCACTTCAAGTGGTATTGCTCGTGTGTCTTTTCATAACTCCAGAGGGTGTAACCAACATACTGAATGACGTTAATCCAGTATGCATCATGTACATGTTTCGCTGCATTTACAGTTATCATAGAGGCTCATCTGGGCGGGACTGAAGCAGCTTTTCTCCACCTTAGCACCTCGTGATGATAGTGTGAAATACCAAAGCTGCTTGGAGTACATGAAGTCTTTATTTAGGAGCCATATCAGTGTTTTTACATCATGTTTATCACATACACCTCATCATTTCCCAACGTTTGTGATGACTAATCACTGCGATAGGGTTAAAGTGAATCTGAAAATGTCACAGCCGTAAACCCTCAACGGCACACAGTTATTTAGACGCAGATATGTTAAAGAAAATGTAATTATTGCCTTTATAGAGAGGCAAATCCCTCCCCTTCCGGTGGACCCCATGGGACCTTATTTTGGAAAACATATGAATGGTAGTCTACGGCGAGAGACAAATATCCTGTTTGATCCCGTTTAAATTGCGGCATGAATCACATATGTTTATCCATTTAAATGATAATTTTGCAAGTCAAGGAAGTTGCACTTTTGTAGTAAAACTGTTGAACTATGAGAGTGTGAAAGTACGTAATTAGAAAGACTAAACACCCAAAAGTCGTGCAAGTGGCGTCTCTCTCGCTGAAGCTACAATGCCTGTTTCATACTTGAAACGGATAAAACACATCAGGTGGCGTATTTATTATACACATGACTTATACTGTGCAAGACGAGAGATGTAGTTCACTGAGCGGTTTCACACAAAACTAAATGATACTACGACAAACCTACGACAAACTTTGACTTTCTTGACTTGCAAAATGATCGTTTAAATTGACAAACATCATATGTGTGATTCATGGCGCAATTTAAATGGGATCAAATTATCGTACATGTTTTTTTTGAAATAAGGTCCCATGTCGGTCCGCCGGAAGGGGAGGGACTTTTGCTCTTTATAAAGGCAACAATGACATATTAAATTTTTTTTTTTTTTTTTTTTACATATCTGCCTCTAAACAGCTGTTTATGTGAGGACAGACATTTGTATAATCCATGTACATTTTCCCATGTTAAAACCAGTCTTGGTGAAACTCGATGTCTTTGTGTCTCCATCTTGCATTTGTCACCAGTGTAAATGAGTGAATACAGACCTTGGGAACAAAATGTCCCCCCCCCCCCCTCTACAACAGTCCCCTCTGCTTTCCCGGTGTAATTCTGTAAGGAAATCATGAATAGCGGGAGACAGAGAGACCCTATTGAGACGAGCCTTTCTTTACATCGAAACTTAACTCCATTCCTTCCAGTATAACACCTTGACAAGGAGAATCCCTCCTGATAATGGGTTGTGTAGGGACACCACTGCTGCAGGCTGCATCCCTGTAATTGCTGAGCACTTCCTGGTGCAGGAGACAGTTGAGATGACATGGGAATGGGCGGGTCTCCAAAGACACACACACTTTATGGTGTAACTGCCCTGAGACAGACACAAACACACATACTTCTCATCTAATGATATACAGTATATTCATTAGTTTAATTGTCATATAACTCCGTATATGTTTAGCTTCTCTGATAGAACACATTACCCTGTTTGTGAAAACGCGTACACTATTTTATGTGTTTTTTTTAGTAAATAGGAGAAGAACTGGCCTGTTGAACAGACAATGAGAAGAGCACCGCCTGCGGAAACTCAGAGAAAACAAAAGGAAAGTTAAGGTAAAAAGCGTCCCGTATTGGCCCACACTGTTCTATTGACAGACAGAGATCAAATCAAAATAGGAAAGTTATTAATTAACATTTGAATCGGGAAATATGTCATACAAAATGGGAACACACAGATAGCCACACAAAATACACAAGCAAGGATATTCTCATATACACACACAGCCTCTTGGCAGATGGTGAACCATGAGGTCGACAGGGCTGTAAAACAAGCCTGTTCTCTTTGTCCACCTACGCAGCACTTTGCACAGTGTGTCTATCAGATGGCGGCTCTTTATCAAGGTGTGGCTGACACTGGCTCCGCACACAAAGCTCTGTTAAACAGGAATATGGGACGCCCGCTTCTAATAACTGGGGTGCTGTGGCTGCAGCTCTCTCTTGTGGCTGCCATTTTGCAGTGTGTGTAAATGACACAATGAACTGGCGTGACTGTCTGGTGACTTTTTGCTTCCTTCTTGAAACTTTAGTCAACAGCACATACTATGGCGTGTGATGACACCTACAGTTTGCATTTCTTTTGATATGAACCATGGAGGGACAGTTGACTGTTGCTTTTTGGGATTGTTAAAGTTAAAATCTAAATCTTGTTCAGTTGTCAACATCAGTCTCTTCTTATACCCATAAAGCCATTTTTGGAGGCTGTTCCCCATTTAAGTTCTCGTCTGTTAGCAGAGTTTGACCGACCTGCTCTAAATATCCTCTGTTAGGTGTAAATGCGCTTTTAAACTACAGGTGTTAGGCGTATGCGTCACTCCTGGTTACCCCACTGTATGTGTAATTATACGGTTGCATGGATGCTGGGTCTAAGAGGCATCCACCCCTGTCAATTATCAGACTGTTGGGGAGGAAGAGAGGAGATTATGCATAATTGCCAACCGTGGCCGGGCCTGGGTGTTTCCTCCTGAGTCAAATCACCGAGACAGAAAGGTGATAAGTGCGTTGGCCAATGCGAGCAGACAAATACTATGTTGCTCAACTGCATACCTGCCACTGGATTTGGCTCTGGAAACGATATGATTCATCAATCACTGTTGGAATCATTATATTTATAGCAGACATTAGTCTCTCATAAGTATGATTTGAACAGCTGGATGAATTAATGTTAAAATAAATGATGTTCACAATAAATACGATATATAAAATAATTAGGGCTGTCAAAGTTAACGCGTTAACGCAAATTTGTTTTAATGCCACTAATTTCTCTAATACAACTTGTGATTTTTAGGTTGTAGCAGACTCAGTTTTGAAGCTAGAGTGATACTGGAACAAGTAATCCATTGGTAGTAACCATGTCACACTAGGCTAAATAAAGCTCCAAACCTACGCTACATTTTGGTGTTGAAAAACTGTCATGGCCATTCTCAAAGGGGTCCCTTGACCTCTGACCTCCAGATATGTGAATGAAAATGGGTTCTATGGGTACCCACGAGTCTCCCCTTTACAGACATGCCCACTTTATGATAATCACATGCAGTTTGGGGCAAGTTATAGTCAAGTCAGCACGCTGACACACTGACAGCTGTTGTTGCCTGTTGGGCTGCAGTTTGCCATGTTATGATTTGAACATATTTTTATGCTAAATGCAGTACCTGTGAGGGTTTCTGGATCAATATTTGTCATTGTTTTGTGGTGTTAATTGATTTCCAATAATAAATATATACATACATTTGCATAAAGAACGCAAATTTGCCCACTCCCATGTTGATAAGAGTATTAAATACTAAAAAATTTATGATTCATTTGCGATTGATCACGATTAATCATGAACAATCATGTGATTAATCGCGATTAAGTATTTTAATTGATTGACAGCCCTACTTAACACATGTACCCTGGACAGAATTTTCACTTTTTTATGACATTTTGTGTCACTGAGCTTGTAGAAGATATCATTTTACCTTTTGTGTCAGGATATAATACCCCAGAAAACCGACAAATCCATTTTGATTGACACTCTGCTCTCATGTTACCGCAGGGTTCACACAACAGAGGCTAACAGGCAATTAATAATGAATGAAGCTAAACTTGGAGGTTGGGTAGGTGTGGGATACATAATCTTGAGTTTGTCTTGAGCTGCTGTTGTTGTAAGATTCAATCTACCAGCGGCAACTGTTGCTAAGGGTCCCATTACCGCAGTAACCGGTGATTGTTTACACTGGTCTAGTGGGTTTGCTTACTTGCAGTGTGACAGACTACACGGCTGATTTCAGTGGGCTAAACTGCTGACAGACATGTGATTTCACCTCTGTCAAGTCTGTCCTTCAGTCTGTGGTTTTGCTGTTTGTCTAGGTATGGCCGTTGGACTACAAGGTTGAGCGCACATGGCAGAAGAAGAACAGGCTGAGTAGGTTTTCATGGAGTCTGGCTGTCCTTGTGTGTGACGCTGGAGTTGCAGGTAAACCCCTTTGCTTCTGAATGTAGCTACAATAAGGTCAGCTCCTGTCTTCTAATACAAAACACTATTTGAGAGAGAGCACATTTTCTTTGTACTTTTTAATGTTTTTTTAATTTCTCATTTGCCAAATGTGATATTACATTTCAACAATACAGACAAAGAAAACAATGCTAACAGGTGCTAACAACCCTTTGGAGATTAAATGTTCATTAAACCAAACAAAACTATACTAAGAGTTTTGTCAGTAGTGAGCCTTAACATTTAAGATGTATTCTGATGGAAAGGTGATATAGTGTTGACAGAGGATGGTCATTCAAGCACAAAGGTTGAACTGGTGGTGTTAGACAAAAGGTCAGGGGGTCACCAAAATCATTTGGCATAATCCTCTGAATACCTTGACCATCACATCCTCACATCTGTCAATTTACACGGCAGTCTGGTCAATAGTAAAATATATTTTTTCCTGTGAGCAGTTGAATGGACTGATATGCTATGTAAGCCTTGTTATTAGAGGGGGAAATAATGTATGACGAGCTGTTTAGAATTCATACTAATCAACAAGTGTCTGCAGCCAAGCTAGCGCCTCCGTGAGGCTGTACTTTGGTACATTAGTGCGTTGAGCTAAATGCTTACATCAGCATGCTAACATGCTCACGATGACAATATTAACATGCCAATGTTTAGCACACTGGTTCCCAACCTGGGGGTGCCGACCCCCACTAGGGGTTGTTGCCAAAGCTTCACAGGGGGTCGCGAGACCTTCCTGATTTTAAGATATCTCAGCATTTCATTCATTTATTTGAGGAAAACTAAATGGAAGTTTGTATTATTATTTAAGATATAAACAGGATAAACAACCAAAGATCTAATAGAAAAATGGCGAAGCGTCTGCGAAAAGAAAACACTGCATTTGTCAAAAAAAAGAAGCCTATTAAGAAGTGGTTCCCAACTTTTTTTCTTAAGGGTCCCCTTTTCTATCGTGGAGTAAACTGACAACCCCAAATGACATTTTATTGATATTTTATATTATATTCAATGCATAACAATAACAGTACAGAACAAGTGATGAACTGTACAATTACCCCAAATAGTGAACGCATAACTGCAGGAAGTTTGTGTAAAATGAAGGATTTAGATCAATTTTGACCAAATTATTTACTGTGAATATTTAATAATAATAATTCCCTGTTATGAACTTTAATACAATTCTCTGTATTATGTTTTTTTGTTTGTTTTAACAATCATACAAATTTAATGGGCTTCTTTTTTTGACAATTTAGTGTTTTCTTCTCCCTGACGCTTGGTCATTGCTCTATCAACTCTTTGGTTGTTTATCCTGTTTATATCTTAAATAATAATCCAAACTTTCATTTAGTTTTCTTTACAGAAATTAATGAAATGCTGCGATATCCTGAAATGAATAAGGCCTCGCCACCTCCAGGTTAGGAACCAATGCTAATTATGTATGATTGTTAAAAATTAAAAATAAATAAACTCATCTATGATGTAATATTCACAGGAATTTATCTGCTCAAATCGCTTGTTTTACATTGAGTTAACCCAAACGGGTTAATTGTACAGTTTATCAGTAGTTTTGTACGGTTATTGTTATGCATTGAAATTGAAATGTTGACCCGATGATGGCGCTAGATGGACAGTTGAGGGGTGTAGCGTGGCTAATGAAAATATCATGTGACCATACCAGATGTGTACAGTACTATTAATGAGGTTAAACTGGTTCTTTTCTTTTCCTCTCATACTCTACCCTCATAAATCTTCAGTGTGCTCTGACTCACAATATAAAACATCTAATTCCTGGTCTCCGTTTCTGATTACAGCGTCACTGCACACCATAAAGGGGTTTTCACCAGCAATCTGCACCAGCGCGAGGTCATGTCTTCTGAGTGCTGGGTGAAGAAGCCCTGCTGTGAAGATCAGGCGGAGGAGACCGGACTGGAGAAGCAACAAGGGGAAGAAGCAGAGAAGGAGGACGTGGAGGTGACCTGTGGGGACAACCAGCCTGCAGGGGGCCTGAGGCAGGGGGAGCCGGGAGGAACACGGCCTTCGTCATCTGACCATAGTGGCGTGCAGGAAGTGATATCTGAAGTTAGACTAGAGCGGGTCCATAGGGAGGAGAGGCAGACTCAGGAAAAGAGAGAGCGGTTTTCCCACATGACTGTCAACAAGGGAAGCCGGCATAGAGGTTTAGGTGTGTGTAGGGAAAAGTATGATGTCATTTGTTGTTCTTTCCATAAGTTGATCCTTTATTGCGGCAAAATAACAAAATACAGTTCATCAACATCATTTACATGATGTACATAGTGATAGAGCTTATTTGTTTGTGTGAGTATGAGAGGATTTTTTTGTGTTTGTGTATGTAAAAGTATCAGGTGCAGGCCTGGTGGAGCGTTACCTCCGGAGGTCCTTCCCCAGGGGCTTGTCGACCTGCTCCTACCCAGACAGGGACCTGCAGCAGCAGGCAGAGGAGCCCCGGGGGCCTGGGCCTTTCTACTTCTTCGGAGGAACCAATGGGGCTGAAATGTAAGTAGACAAATATCAAATAAAGGACATGGAGAGTATCATTAACGTCCGGCGAAAAAATTTTTCAGAACAAGATTGATTTTATCTGAGCTTTCGCACTGCGAATAAAGGCATCAACCAATCACGTTGTGCGGTACGGACATATTCTGTACGTACACAATAGTGTACAACAACACAGAGGCTCTGTAGTGCGAACCAAGGCGACAAACTTTATTATTTATTTCAATTTTGACAAAGGCAGACCAGATCCACTCCCTCTGTTGTTACCTTCCACAATAAAAGCCCTAGGCATAAACACTGCTTAACTGTTTACCAGAAGAAAATTCACTTAAAGCATTTTGCTCAAAGGAAACTAAAATAGCCTACAGTAGTTAAGAGTATAGAACAGTTTACTTCTAACAAACTGCCAGACGCTGCTCTGGGTCAATACGATCCCGGTAGTTGGTCCTCTGCCTGCGCAAATCTATTCGAACCTTTTATTGAATTGCAACTGTCGTAAATTCACGTCGCTGCCGGTATGAATAGTTTTGATGCGAAATATTCACAGACAAGTATTACACATTTTTGTGTCTTTTATTCGCCACGCCCCCGGTGTGTAAAAGCCTGTAGTAAAAACCTAGTTTTACATGTGACCCCCTGACCTCTGGATTGTTGTGATTGATTTTTCTTTGGACCTTTCCTTTAGAGTAATCAGTTACTGTGAGAGCAGAGGATGGAAGAGGATTTACAACAAGCACAGGGAGGATTTCAAACTCAAGTGGTGTGAGTCCAAATCACCAGCCAACTACCATAACTTCAGAGAAGGTGCAGTACTTTATTAATCACTAGACATAATCTGAATGCTGTTTATTTTTACTATAAACTTTAAAAACGTGCACAATCTGCCCTAAGGAAATGAGAAAGAAAATTGGAAATCTGTATCTCAGAAATGAAACTGATGTTTCATTTCTGTTCTCATTAGGCTTTTAGTAGAAAAGAGGATTATTGCCTTCCATTCACAGAAAGAAAACTTGAAATCTTCATTTGTTGTTCCCAGGTGAGCAGCTGGTGTACCAGATTCCCAACAACAAGGTGCTCACCACTAAGATCGGCCTCCTCAGCAGTCTGCGGCAGTATGAGCGAGTCAGCAGCAAAGTCTACCACGGACGAGGACTGAGGTTTTATGTGTATTAAAAGCAGACAGATATAACCGCTATTTCCCTCATATAATTTATAGTTGTGTCACAAATCTCCTAGCAACAATCTGGTGCCATCATGGAGGTTCAATAGAGGCCCGGCTCGGCAAATACTGAGTGAAAGACATATCAGCCTGTGATACTATTTAATAAACACGGCCAAATGGCATCAGCCGAAATCAGGCCTCCCATCTGAATCACACAAGCTTGGTATTGAGCATTATGTGTGTCAGTTATATAAACTATTATTGATAGTAAATGAATTCAGATATAACCTTTTACAATCTGAAAAACACCCAAACGATCTCTTTAATAGGAACAAATGTCTGTCTGATGACACATTTACAACACTACTGCATGCTTTGAAAAGTGGTCAGCAGTAATCTAGAGTATGATTCATTTTTAGGAAAAGAAAACATGTAAAAACACAGGTATGGTCCTTTAAACACACACGGTTTTATAGTTTAAAAATAAGGTGGAATAAATATTTATCTAAAATAACTCAGTAGGCTTTGGATGCTCAATATATGACGCATTTTTTCATGATTCTGATTTCCAATCCTGCTGGTTCAAACAGATGAAGACACACAGCCATTCATTTGTGCACCGTCCTTGTGTTTTTGTACTTCACAGGACTCTTAAAATGGAGGAGTTTATTCCCAATACCTTCCGCATGGATGTGAGGGAAGAGAGGGAGGCTTTCTTTGCCCAGCAGGAAGGTAAAAATGCCCAAACATCTCAGTAGTACTTCATCAGAAGTATCCTGATGCAACGACAACACAACACTGGTTCAACTGGATTCGTGTTTATTTAGAAGGCTCCAGTGTAAAAAAAGATCAATCAAAGATGACCTGTCAAGCATCCAATAATGAAAAGAAAGAATAGTTTGTGCTTGGTAGTGTTACGACAACAGTTGCCTTGGTGATTGTTTAATCAAGAGGGTTGAGGACGTTGGAAAATAATGCACTCCACCTCCCATAAGGCCCTGATTATATCACCAGGGGAACATGCTGTTGCCATAGAGATGAGTCAGCAGAGGGCAGGGCTGAGACACAAACACAAGGAGAGACGCTCAACAGGACTGAGACAAATAAAATACATCTAATATTAAGACTGAAGAAAAATATATATTTTTTTAGGACTGGAGATGTAACGATTCCCTGGTTTCTGTATTATTTGTAGTAATACTGTACAGACACCCAGTTATGATAAGTGATATACAGGTTATGACAAACATGGTTATCACTAAGTAAACAGGAGAAAGACACAGACAGCTGGTTTAGATCTCTGGGTGACGGATGAATCTGTGGAAAAGAAGACGAGAGAAAAGAACAACCATCCTGAGAGTACTCTAAGAGAGATCATAACTTAGACTAAACATTACTCGCAAGGAGTCCTAGCTTAGGAGTAATTTAGGAAACATCTGTATACAGATGTTTCCTAAATTACTATAATAAATATATAAATATATATTTATTATTGGAAATCAATTAACAAAACAATGACAAATATTGTGTAGAAACCCTCACAGGTACTGCATTTAGCATAAAAAATGTGCTCAAATCATAAAATGGCAAACTCAAGCCCAACAGGCAACAACAGCTGTCAGTGTGCTGACTTGACTATGACTTCTTTTATCTATGTTTCTGCATTGCATTCACGCAATCGATCTTTTGGAGGTTGTAGCGGGCTCAGTTTTAAAGCTAGATACTGAAGATACTGGCATCATATGAAACTAGAAAACCTAAAGAATATATTGGTACCAACCATGTCATAATAACTTGTCGTGAAGGAGGTTAAATAACGCTCCAAACTTGCGCTAAACTGTGGTGAGGAAAAACTGGCATGGCTATTTTCAAAGGGGTCCCTTGACCTCTGACCTCAAGATATGTAAATAAGAATGGGTTCTATTGGTACCCACGAGTCTCCCCTTTACAGACATGCCCACATTATGATAATCACATGCAGTTTGGGGCAAGTCATAGTCAAGTCAGCACACTGACACACTGACAGCTGCTGTTGCCTGTTGGGACTTTATGCTAAATGCAGTACCTGTGAAGGTTTCTGGACAATATTCGTCATTGTTTTATGTTGTTAATTGATTTCCAATAAGAAATATACACATACATTTGCATAAAGCAATAATATTTGCACACACCCATGTTGGTAAGACTGAGTATTAAATACTTGACAAATCTCCCTGTAAGGTACGTTTTGAACAGATCAAAAAATTTGATTAATCGCAATTAACTATGGACAATCATGCGATTAATCACGATTAAATATTTCAACCGATTGACAGAACACAACAGAAAAACATTGAAACAGTACAGACCTGAGAAGTCTCACTGAATCTCTGAGCAGAGTAGGACTTTATGTTTCATACCTGTGTATTTCACAAGTTTGTTGATTTACCTGATGTAACTTTACGACTGTCACCAGATGAGAGCGACAATGAGAGTCCATTGTGGATCTGTAAGCCCACGGGTTCGAACCAGGGCAGAGGGATCTTCCTGCTGAAGAACCAGGAGGACGTAAACGCCTTCAGACTGAAGCTGCAGCAGGACAGCCAGGCTGACAGGAATATTCTCCACCGCCAGCCTCAGGCTCGCATTGTCCAACAGTGGGTGAACATACCGAACTATTAAAATGAAAATCAGGACACATTTTGTGTCTCCAAAAAGGCAACATCTTGTTGACAAATTGCCCTTTCCTATTTTTCCCCCAGTTACATCCAGAGTCCGCTGCTCCTGAAAGGGAAGAAGTTTGATGTGCGCTCTTACCTTCTGATCGCCTGCACTGAACCTTACATGGTCTTCTTTCGCCACGGATATGTGCGACTGACATGCGACCTCTACGACCCCAGATCCAACAACCTCTCTGCCCATCTGACCAATCAGGTACACCTTAATACTGTACATACTCTACCAAAACATCCATGGTTACAGTTAACTCACTGACAGGTCAAAGTTTAAAGGATAGGGTTGTCTTAAAACAGTAGCCCATATTTAGTTTGTTGTAATCACTCCATCTGCTCATACTGGCCTTTAAAAGATCACTTTCGAATGTGTTCTTTCACTGTGGGCGAAAGCTGTGCAAAAATATAGACGAATGTATTTAAAATGGATTGAAGTCAAATTGAAGGCTTTTACGAAGGACACCTACATGTTCTGTTCGTGTTTTAAACAGCTGCCAACACTACGAGCAACCACGACGCATTTTTCCCCGGATTCGTGTTTACTCCATCATTTATCTGACGGTAATATAAGGCTTCTGCCCTGTAAGTTAGACAAATCAAGTAGATATCTTTCAAACTTTGGAAGATATTCTTTGCAGTTGCTGGGTGACAATCCCCACACACTGCTCGTTCTTGTTTTATTAAATCAACTTTCTTTAATGAATATAACTTGTCAGTTTCGTTTGATTGCTGCTAGACCGACCCGTTAATACAGGTGTGTCCTTTGCGTTTGGCGAGTGGGAGAGAAAATGTTTTGTTTTTTTACCGCAGTGACTTTTCAATATCTGTTGATTTTTAGACTTAACGCTCTGCAGATATTGGAAATGTTTGGATTATACGAGTCTGAAACAATCCTTCGTAGTCGCTGTGCGCAATATACGGATACATTCAATAAGAGAGATAACTGAGATATGGCGACGATCCAACTTCTTAAAAAATCTGCTCTGTGCTCCTGCTCACGCTCCCCGCTCACATGCTCTGACAAATATTAATTTGTTTCGAAATCTGGACACAAAAAGGATCGATTGCAGGTATCGTTTGACTGGAGAAGTTTCAATACTACTTGGTACTGAGCTATTTCGGTTGATACTTTAAAGGAGTACCGATTCCAGCCATAATTACCGGTACGCCTGCATTGAATAAAAAGAAGTACTGGGAACTGGACTGAAATCACTGATCATTTTGGGAGTTTAAAGGCACTTTATTTATTATTAATTCACCAGCTTGATACACAATCACAGACTTTTATACTGTTTGCCATGTAAACTTCCATTTAACACAAATCTAAAAGGACAAAATCATTCATGATAATACTGGAGTGATATTTGCATCCCATCCTTCTTTGCATTACTTGTCCTCCATTTCCAGAGAGGTTGAATAGATGAAGCATTAGCTGTGGCACTGACTGTCTCATGTGTCTCTGGTCCCCCTGCTGTCCGTCTCCAGTACATGCAGAAGCAGAACCCCCTGTACAGCGAACTAAAGGAGGACACTGTGTGGTCCATGGAGAGCTTCAACACCTACGTCAACGACAGGTTTCGGGTTGCCAAGGGTCTGCCCAGGGACTGGGTGCTGGGCGCCTTCACAGTGAGTACTGCCGTGTGTTGTAGCTCTCGGGGACCAATTACCATTATAATGAAGGCTGTTGGTGCTTGCAGCTAATTGAGATTGTGGTTAGTTTTGGATGATCTCATTCCTGTCTGAGGATACATCATGTTATTACTAGATGAAATGTGCTGTTTGGTGGTTGTTTTTATCCATAGCACTTTACAACAAACACAATCTACACATTTGAACTATTCATTTTTAGGTTACACTTTTTAAAGAGAAACCTCAAACCTTCAATGTGTGATAGTGACACTCATTGAAGTTTATACAACGAACCATATACATAGAGAAAGAATCTAATCGGTTATTAGAGCCACTCTGTATAGAAATGAAAAATGATTTCAACTTTATTTATTATTAAAGGAACAGTGTAACATTTCCAAGGGTCTGTTAGCAGTAATGGAATATGATATTCATAGCTATGTTTTCATTAATGTATAATCACCTGAAACTAAGAATCATTGTGTTTTTGTTAGTTTAGAATGAGCCCTTCATATCTACATGAGCGGAGTCCGCCATGTTTCTACAGTAGCCTAGAACAGACAAACCAAACACTGGCTCTAGAGAGAGACATTAACGTTTTTACGTTACCTGAAGGACACCGTATTGCAGTAACATGAGCCTCAGAGTGCAAAACCGTGGTACCGCCAGCTACCGTCTAACTTCCGTTGCTCCTAAAGTAGTGTTATTATGGTAAGGACGGCCTCTGAGCGAGGCGAGGGGTACTCAGTTAAAGCCATGATGTGTAGGATTGGCAGCATCTAGTGGTGAGGTTGCAGATTGAAACCAACTATTATTAATACATGTATTAAAGGGGCACTCCACTGAGTTGCATTATGGGAATTGTAGGATTCAGTGTTGTTGGAGGTTAAATCATTTTATGTACCAAAAGTCAGGATATCTCGTCCTCTGCGGTGTTGATTGTTTTTGTGTAGCTTAGTATTTCCTTAACTTGGTCTTTAAACTTACTTTTCTGTCAGATTATGTGTTAGCTGGTAATATACTATAGTTAGTGAGATACAGTAATTTAGTTTAAAGCTGCATTTATCAAAATTATATCTACTCTACTAAGAATTTTAGCTTTTAATAGCTTATTGTTTTGTTTTTTTGATAAAAAGTTCTGATAAACCTACTGTACGCTCCCTGCCCGGCACTGAACAGCACACAAACAGTCAATGTTGTGTTTATACCTTGTTTTGCTAGCCCCAAATAACCAAATAAGATATTATTGCAGCTAAATTGTTTCAACACAAAGCCAGTCATCAGTAAAGAAATGATATAATAATTTATCCTAATTTGACTGGCTGGTTGTCTTTTCTTTCCGTGCATCAGAAGCGCATGCAGCAGATCATGACGCAGTGTTTCTTAGCAGTCAAATCCCAGTTAGACTGCCGACTGGGCTTCTTTGATTTGTTTGGCTGCGACTTCATGGTTGACGAGGACTTCAAGGTGGGTGAGACGTCGCTGATTATCTGATTGGTGTTCAACATGTGTGTTAATGTGTATGTTTCTGGACTAATCGTGTCTTCATGTGTTTTTAATAGGTGTGGCTGTTGGAGATGAACTGTAATCCAGCTCTCCACACGAACTGTGAAGTGCTGAAGGAAGTGATACCCAGCGCGGTTGTGGAGACGCTGGGTGAGTTTACGTTATTACATCTATACAGATAGAAAAGTTAATTTTTTTTCCCAGGCTCAGTAGATATTTAAAGGCAGGGTTGGTGATGTTGAGAAACTAGCAAGAGTACACTAGATTTTTAAAAATGATCTGAAAAAAGTGTTGACAACTCATTTCCAATGAAAGTAGCTAGCAGCACTAGCTCCAAAATTCCTTCAATCTAGCAAATCTCCAATGCCATGCCTCATTATTGAACATATACAAACTAGGGTTGCCAATCGTTTAAAATATTAAATCGCTATTGTCCATAGTTAATCCCGATTGATTGCAAATTAATCAAATTTTTTATCTGTTCAAAATGAACCTTAAAGGGAGATTTGTCAAGTATTTAATACTCTCATCAACGTGGGAGTGGGCAAATATTCTGCTTTATGCAAATGTATGTATATATTTATTAGCGTCTGTAAAAGTTAACGCAAATTCGTTTTAACGTCACTAATTTCTTTAACGCATTAACACAACTTGCGAATTTAGATTGTAGTAGTTTTAAAGCTAGAGTGAAGATACAGGTATATGAAACCAGAAACCCTAAGAAATCGGTTGGTACCAACCATGTCATACTAGCTTGTCCAATCATTACATTCGGGCCTAATATAATTATTGGACGGGCTTATTCCTGTTCTGCGACAGCCACACACCAGATTTGGGATGTAATGACAATTTCAAGTAATATAACAAAAAATGTTTCTTAAATCTTTACCAACCCTGCCTTTAAAGTGTAAATTTAACACCATGCTCAAACAAAAGTGTTCTTACATCATTTCACTGCATGCACAGGTACAGTCATAGTTCCCAATATTAACTATGTTACTTCACTAATTTGTTGCTGTCACTCCTTCATGCTCTAGATTTAACTCTGGAGATCTTCAACAAGTGTCGTCTCAAGCAGAGGATTTTTCCTTTGGCCAGTCAGAGGGATTTTGTGCTGCTTTACAACAGAGTTTTTCCACCTGATTCAGTGCTGGCCTGCAGCAAGAACAACACAAACGGGGAATTCAACCAGAAAAGCACCAAAAATACTGTACTCAGAAGATGCATGTCAGGGACAGAGGACAAAATTGTGCCCCCATCACACCTTGTAAGTGGGGAAGGACGGAGTAGTTCAAAGTCTGGCCAGTGTCCCACCACATCCATCACCGCCTCACCTCTCCATCAAAGCTCTCCGTCAGTGCAGGGACCTTCACATTTACACAGCAAAAGCATACAGCCTGCTGGGAACAAGAACCCCAGGCCTCGGGTCGAGCTCAAGCTGGGCAAATGTAGTTTTCATCGTCATTCGAAAGCTGCAAATGATGTGAATCAGCAGAAGACAAGGATCATCACGTCGCTGTCGTCACCAGGGATCACCGTCTGTGGTTCTCCAGAGATGACGACACCATTCCCTCCTCATGCTGGTCCTCCTGTCTGTGGGAACAAACTTGAAGAAGAGCTCAGAGAGGACACAAACTATGTTTATGAGACGAAAGACGAACTGTGATGCATTATTTGCAAATAGCTGCAATCTAAAGAGCTTTGTATAAAAATAAAGTCTATCTACAACTCGGACATCTGGTACTGTTTTCAGGGTTTCCGCCGGGGGCAATGACTTCTCATTGAAATTTAATGAGAATTAATTTATATATTTTGTGCAAAATAGAATTAAAAAAAAAGTAATATTATAGTATGTCGATATTTTTTTTGAAAAGTTATAAATAATATGTCGAAAAAAAAGTCATAGTATAGTATGTCAAAAAAGTAAAAATAAATGTCATAGTATAGTATGTCTAAAAAAGTTAAAAAAAAAAAAAGTCACAGTATAGTATGTTGACAAAAGTAAAAAAAGTTATAGTATAGTATGTCAAAAAAAAGTAAAAAAATAATTAAAGTATAATATGTAAAAAAAGTTAAAAAAAAAGTCATAGTATAGTATGTCAAAAAAAAAAAAAAAAAAGTTATAGTATAGTATGTAAAAAAAGTAAACAAAAAAGTCATAGTACAGTATGTCGAAAAAAGTAAAAAAAAAAAAAAAGTCATAGTATAGTATGTCGAAAAAAGCAAAAAAAGGTCATTGTATAGTATGTAAAAAAAAACTTTAAAAAAGAATTATAGTATAAAATGTAAAAAAACTTTAAAAAAAGTCACAGTAGGCTATAGTATGTCGAAAACAGTTAAAAAAAGTCATAGCATAGTATGTCAAAAAAAGTAAAAAAAATAGTTATATAGTTTGTCGAAAAAAAGTCATAGTATAGTATGTCGACATTTTTTTTTAAAAAAGTAAAAAAATTATATGTCAAAAAAAGTCATAGTAAAGTATGTTGTAAAAAAGTAAAAAAAAAGTAAAAGCATAGTATGTCGAAATTATTTTTAAAAAGTCAGAGTATATTATGTTGAAAAAAAGTCAATAAAGTCATAGTATAGTAAGTCGTAAAAAAGTAAAAAAAAACCTTATAGTATGTTGAAAAAAAGCCATAGTACAGTATGTCGAAAGTAGTAAAAAAAGTTATAGTAATGTATGTCAAAAAAAGTCATATGTTGAAAAAATAAATCATAAAAATGTCATATATAGCATGTCGAAAAAGCCATAGTACAGTCTGTCGAAAAAAAAAAAAGCCATAGTACAGTCCGTCGTAATTTTTTTTTTTTTTAAATTCATAAAAATGTCAGTGTAGTATGTCAAAAGAGTCATAAAAAGTCAGAGTATTGCATTTCTCAAAAAGTAATAGTATAGTATATCAAAAGAGTCACAAAAAAGTCACAGCATAGCTTGCCAAAAAAGTCATAAAAAAAGTCACCGTATGGTGTCGGTGTGTAATAAAAAGTCATAAAAAAAATCATAGTCTAACATGTAAGAAAGTCACAAAAATGTCCTAGTTAAGATTCTATTCATCACTTCAATAACTGGGTTCATTTTACTTTAGATTTGTTAGGAATATGACGTAAAGAGAACCTTTTAATTTAAATTTAAAAAGAGGTTTTTCCTCCAAAATAATGGTAGACTCTTTTACTGTAATCAAAACACAACATCAATAGCTGTTGCAAATGGAAAATATATCCATCATTTATCTTACATCAAGTTGCGTCACTTCACAGACACAGAAACAGCTCCTGCCCTGTGGAAAGCCAGAACCACTCAGACATGATTGTGTACAAACCCTCCCACCATCTTACTGTAATTCTAACCAGGAAAACCAACACTGCAAGCTGCAGATGTTGTGGCTTGTTGTTTTGACTGCAGCCCTCTGTTTCATAACTCATAATTATCTCACTTGCCTATCCATATTCAGGTTCTTTTCATGTAAACACAGACAGGCATGGTCCCATCTTTCCCAACAGGATGCTTGCTTCATCCATATGCTTCTCAACAAGGAGGCTGAGAGCACCAGAGTTATCAACACGAAGAGGTGTAATATCTGTAGCAGCTGCATTTTTATACCTACAAATGGTAATCTTTAAATGACAACCAGTTTTTATTTGTCATGGTGAAGTGTCAGCAGGTTCCCAGTGTGAGAGTCAGACTGTCAAAAAGAACCAACAACTGAGGAAGCTGCTCAGTTCTCTGCAGACAGCCAACTGACAGGAAGGAAGGAACAACTACAACGCTGCAACTCGACAAAAACGTCTTACCACTTTTATCTTCAATTCCTCTAACACCTTTTTGTTCTCGTGGTTCTATGGAAATACAAACTACATGCTGGCAAAAAGGGGGAACTAGAGCTTAGCAGCACCACCCCCTCCCTCCAGCGTACAATATCCTCTTTTGGACCCAACCACCCTCCGTTTTTTTCTGTTATCTCTTTGGTTTTAGTGTGGCACACACACACACACACACACACACACACACACACACACACACACAGTGGGGATGACTGTCTAGGCAGATGGTGCTCAGTGTGTGGACTAGAAGCTGAGACGGGCGGAGTGGGACAGACTCCTCATCCGTCATGGGATGCTGCAGTGTGACCCAGAGGCATACTGGAGTGGACGAGGTGGGCCCTGATGAGATCGAGCTCCTGGAACTCTCTGGAGATAATTTGGGGTAAGAATTAAAGCCAAAAACTTCTGAAAAATAGAAAAGTAGAGGTGGGGAATTAACAGAGTTATGATGACTGTACTGCAGATTCAGTCATCTTTGTCACAGCCTTGTGCCTTTTAAGTTTGTTTAAATGTGGTTTTGTGTTTTTGAGTTCTAGAGGAGGAAGCGGTGAACTTTATAAGCTTCTCTTTCAACCTCTGGGGTTTTCTTTTGCATGTCATGCGTCACATTTTGCAGCTGAACATGCCAAACACAAGACTAGGTAGCCTCTTGCATAACCATTTTTCAAAGTTGCAGCGTATTCATTGATACCACAGCAAGGATGCACACACTACGTGCTTGTTTTCACAGATTAACAGGATGTGATTTTACACAGATAACTTCCAGGCAATGCAGTGAAGAAAAGGTTACATTTTAAACCCTTTAACCAAGATGAAAACACCTGCACAACAACACATTACATCCATATGATTTCCAATCATCAGCACCCAGCAGAACAACAAGGCGGGAGAACTAATTGGCTCCTATTTACTAAACATGAACTTGGGGACTCGGTGATGCTGCACTGATGTGATTAGCAGATTACTATAAGACAATAGCTGAAGCATGGCGGGGTTTAATACAGAGTTAGGGCGGGACAAATCCCCACTTGTTCTAAGGCTGGGGGATTAGCAGTGGCTAATCACAACAGTAGCTACCAGCCCTTATGTGTGGCTGTTTAATCATTACTACTTATGGTCGCAACCCACTCATGTTTGTATTCTACAACACAGACAAAATTGGTTGTTACTAAGGTGCAGTGGTGGAAGAAGGTACTCTGATCATTTACTTAAGTAAAAATAGTACCAACGTGTAGAAATACTCTGTTTCTAGTACTGCATTAAAAATTATACTTAAAGATTTCTATTGTCTCTCAACAACTCTCAACATGGCGACGGTGAGCCACGACTCACAGCTAACAGCGCTAACAGTGCAAACAATGGCAAAAGTGCAGACAGAGATAACGGTGTTATCTGGGGGGGGTGGGAACCGGAGGGGGGGTGCTACGCTTCCGTGCCACCGTCGGTCGGGATGGCGTTGTCAGCTGTAACCGCCATATGAGAGCAGTGCAGAGCAACGGGCAGCGAGAGCTAGCCAGCGGGGCACGCTCACATGCACAAACATGCACTAAAAAGCTATGCGTGGCCGGCCCGGCAATGTCAACAAAGCAAGGAGAAACTTGGATTACAACACACACCAAGGGAGAGAGATTCTCTCTGCTCAGGTAGACATTACTCCTCTAATGATCTTTACATCGCATATACTGTAGTTGTTTGCTGCTATATTAATATCTGGATATCATATAGACAGGTCAGAGTATAGTATGTCGAAAAAAATTATATAGCGTAGTAAAGCATGTACAAAAAAAGTCATAGTATAGTATGTCCGAAAAAGTGATAAGTATGTCGAAAAAAGTCATTGTATAGTATGTTGAAAAAAGTCGTAAAAAAAGTCAGTGTAGTATGTCAAAAGAGTTATAAAAAAGTCATAGTATAGTATGTTGAAAAAATAAAAAATAAAAAAGTCATAGTATAATATGTTGAAAAAAGTCATAGTATAGTATGTCGACTTAAGTTATCAACTAAATAGTGGAGTAAAAAGTACAACGTTTGCCTCTAAGATGTAGTGGAGTAGAGGTATAAAGTAGCAGAAATTGAGGTACAGATACCTAAAAATTGCTCTTAAGTAAAGAGTAAATGCACTTTGTTACTTTCCACCACTGCAAAGATGCACACATATACTGAATCAGACATGTGGTGTGTGCTGAGAAATGTACACACAAATCCATAGCTGTGTCCAAATTTCATTAATAGTAACTCCAGAGGCGTTGGTAGAAATCACAGTGTGGCATGATCACAAAGAATACCAGGTGAGCCTAGCCCATCCAAGACCAAACATCTACTTAATAGGTTCTGAAACGCATAGGCCATTACGACTATACTTTGCCTAACACACCACAGTTTAATCATACAATCCTTTTACATCATCATGCATACATATCCACCGACATCGTGTAAATAAGCTTACTTTTGATGTTTGCAGCAGGGGATGACGGGGCTTGGTGTTGAACACTGCAATGATTTCATCATAGTCTCTGTCAAAGGAGAGCAGGTATGGAAAGCCGTTTGAGCATTTATTCCATATCCTTGATATCAGACGTCATTGTCCTCCACTAGTTCAGTCTTTGTCAGCACTAGTTGAACATTTTGTCTTACTAGTTGAACAAAAACTCTTACTAGGTCTTTTTGACCTTACTAGTGAACTAGTGAGGCTCAAAATGTTACATGTCAAAGCTTTTGCAGCGTACTAGTTAACTAGTGAGACTGTCAGTGTTACTAGTTCGGTCCAGAGGTCCACTAGTGAGTCAAAAAGCTGACTAGTTGGGCTTTGGTCCTACTAGTGTGGTGCACAGTCTCACTAGTTGGATAAAAGTGCCACTAGTTGCTGAAAAACAGTGACTAGTAAGAGTTTTTGTTCAACTAGTAAGACAAAATGTCCAACTAGTGCTGACAAAGACCAAACTAGTGGAGGACACAGACGTCTGATATCAAGGATATGGAATAAATGCTCAAACGGCTTTCCATGTGAATGTCAGTTGGTATCCACCAATTGCTTGTAATTAGTAAGGTAGCGAGGGCCCACATAACGTTACTGTGTCGTTATAACTTGGCACTTGTTGTCGAGGAAAAACTGGTGCAGGAGGAGTCGGTCTTGGTTGAGAATGATGGAGCTCCTCTGGCTTCTGTTCCTACATGCACAGGTGTTCCGGTGTAACGGGTGACCGTGCTATCTGGTGTCGTTCCGCCAAATGCATCCGTGTGCTTGTTTACGTAACTGGTTGACGTCACGCTGACGTAAAATTCATGGCGTTCTGTTCGTGTTTGCAACAGCTGCTGTCACAATGAGCAATCAAGAGGGTTGCCAGATCAGATTGACAGTTTTCAGCCCAATCACAATTTAAAACCCGCACAATTCAATAAAACCTACATTTATGTATCAAATAACCAAAGATATAATGTTAGATGAATAGGCTATCACAATTAACCCACAAAAAGTGCAGTCAGACAGCCAAATACACACATTTCCATGTCATTATAGTCAATGATAGTCAATAAAGTAGGTCCTCCTTTATCCCTAATGACGATTGAATACAACTCATGTCAATCAAATATTTTTAAATGAGTCAATAAGTTTACTGAATTTTGTATCTGTGTTTTTGACCGTAAAATGGCAGCTTGTTCGGTAATATTGTTTTCAGTATTTTTTACCAGCCCAACTCAAAACCAGCCCGATCTGGCAACACTGATTTGTCTCTCAATCTGGCATCTGTGAAATGCACTGCCAATCAAAATCTGACCTATCACATAGCCTAAACAAGAAGTTAAAAAAACAAGAATTGTTTTAGGTCTGTTCACTGGATTATCCAGCAAAAAAATATGCCTTCTGATTGGGTGCCAAGTGGGTGGACCCAGGCCAATTACTGTAATTGTTTAAAGCATAAAGTAATTGTCATAGTGATTTTTACTGTGTTGGTATACAAGAAATGAATGCGCTTGTGCGCCAGTCTACATTGCTAATTTAACTTTTACAAAGAGAAATCAAAATGTAGGCTATTTCCAAAGATGTAATGCTTTTTGTTTTTCATTATATTAATTATTGAATGTTTATTTTTATAGGTGCAAGTATATAGCATGGATCAATGTCACATACCAGCATTTATAGTCTAAGACAAATTGCAATGTAAGCCCATAGATGGGCCTCTATAAAGAATATACACAAAACTCAAAATACATTAATTATTCGTGACCACATGACTGATACCTCTTTAAAAGCTGATTCAACTTGAGTTTAAAATGATCCATTTTGAGTCCCGTAAGGAGTTCCACGTATTGATCCACCACGCGGAAAACGACATCTGTCCAAAGGAGGATTTACCAAATGGCACCTAACACAGTTCTCCATGAACACAACCACCATGTCACTGCGAATTTAGGCATTCATGGACAGGTTTAATATTAGCAAATCTATTGAAATGATCAAAACTAAACATATTTAGTTTCTTAAGAACATGACAAGGTGTGATCTTATTGGCTTCCTGTTAAAAATGTTAATTTTAAGATATAGCTACAGATATATCATCTATCTATATTTGTGCAATGCATTGTGGAACAATAGGTTAGATCAATATCATTCTTAAAAATCAACTGTTTTGACTAGTCTTAATTTTGTCAAGTTTTCTGTGTACATCCACTATACTGTAGTACACATTCAAAACCTGCTTAGAATTAGTGCGACAGGCTTCAAAATATAAGTAAAGGGTCAGCAGGTGGGTCTGTCTCTGCTCTGACTACTGTAATCTGATTATGTCTGTCTGCTGCTGGGCTGCAGGGGGGTCAAGACAAGCCATTTAAATTGTGATATGCTCTACTGCTCTTCAATCTCTTTCTTTTCTTTTAGGCACCAGTCCAAGCATTTACCATTAGGAAGCACATACAAAGAGGGGCCCTCGATCATAGTTTAGAGACAGTTTTGAGTCTCGAGACTGTCTGACTCACATGTCTTTGAACTGCAGGATAGAGCATGCACTTTAATATTCACACTGCACAGATAGGACCAGAAACTGAACCCACATCTGTACCACAATGAGGGCAAGAAGCCAACCACAGAGCCACCGTGCCCTCAGCATTAACTGCTGCTACGTGACAGTGATGTCTGATGAAATGTGTTAACGTGAACTAGGGCTGTCGAAGTTAATACGATAATAACGCTTAACGCAAAGTTGTTTTAATGCCACTAATTTCTTTAATGCATTAACACAACTTGTGATATTTAATTAACCTCTTAAAAATCCGACGGGCCTCTGATCTTTTGGAGGTTGTGGCGGGTTCAATTTTTAAGCGGAAGTGAAGATACTGGCATCATATGAAACTAGAAAACATAAGAAATCAACCATCTCATACTTACTCCAAATCTTGGTGAGGAAAAACTGTCATGGCCATTTTCAAAGGGTCCCTTGACCTCTGACCTCAAGATATGTGAATGAAAATGGGTTCTATGGGTACCCACGAGTGTCCCCTTTACAGACATGACCACTTTATGATAATCACATGCAGTTTGGGGCAAGTCATAGTCAAGTCAACACACTGACACACTGACAGCTGTTGTTGCCTGTTGGGCTGCAGTTTGCCATGTTATGATTTGAACATATTTTTTTTGCAAAATGCAGTACCTGTGAGGGTTTCTGCACAATATGTGTCATTGTTTTGTGTTGTTAATTGATATCCAATAATAGATATACACATACATTTGCATAAAGCAAGAATATTTGCCAACTCCCATGTTGATAAGAGTATTAAATACTTGACAAATCTCCCTTTAAGAAACATTTTGAACAGATACAAAAATTTGAGATTAATTTGAAATTAATCACGATTAACTATGGACAATCATGCGATTAATCACAATTAAATATTTCAATTGATTTACAGACCTAATGTGAACATTTGATGAAATGTGTTTATTCAGGTTGTGGAGTCTGGGAGAGACCAGGCTTCAGCTGTCAGTGAGGAACAGCAGAGATGAGCAGCAGCCGCTGCCACCGCCGCCACCACCACCGCGATACCCTTCAATACGCCACCTGGAAAAAGAGGTCACTATGTGTGTGTGTGTGTGTTGTGTAGGACATGTCAAAGACACAACCGGAAACTTCATCGTGCACATTTCACAGTAACAACACAGTTAGTGGCTCACTTTAAGCAAACACTTTAACACTTTTTAGGGCTCGAGCATAGTGTGGCGAGATGTGTCTCACATCAACAGTTTCCACTCAGTGCTGTTATTTGTGTTGAGGCCAGACACACGGTGTTTACACACTGTAGGAATCTTCCATGACAAAAGTGAGAGATTCTGCATTCCCTGTTTGGTGTGATTCAAACTTTACAGGAAATAAAGGAGGGAGGAAACACTAACACGCAAACTTGAGTTTTTAGCACTTCTTTCCACTTGAATGACAAATTTTCTAAATATAAAGCCTCCAAACTCCTACAGAAGAACAAGTTTAGATACAAATCTCCTTGTATTGTGCAACAGTTTGCTCAAACAACAATGTCTAGAGGCTTGCAATAGTGAAACAAACTCAAATTTTCTTTGTAAAGCATGACTCATCTCACTGTGAAACATGTGGCCACATTTAAATACTGATGGGGGGAGTGATATGAGTCAAGTCATATTTCATTTGTATAGCATATTAAAAAAAAAAAAACGCAGTTGACCGCAGTGCTGAACATGTACGTAATAAAAATCAAAACAAATCAAGCAACAATAAGAACAGAGTAAAAACAGAATGTGCACATAATAGCAGTTAAAGAGCTGCAGCACAACAGAAGATAAACTTAATCAAACACCAGCGAGAAGAGGTGAGTCTTCAGCAGCGATTTAAATGATTCTGTCGTCTGAGCTGCTTTAATATGAAAAGGTGAGCTGTTCCACAGATTAGTGGCGGCCACCGCAAAGGCTCGGTCACCTCTGTTTTTTGAGTCTAGTTCTGGGGACTGATTGGTCGACCTCAGTGCTGTAACTGGAGTTGGTGATGTGTGGTTGGCAGATTTGGTGCTAAATTAAAAAAAATGTTACCACTTGAGAATTTATAAAAATAATCAATAATCCTTCCAAAATACCACATTAAGACACCAAGACCTTGAGGAACATTACAGAAAAAGCCATGCCGTGATTTGGTTTCAAAAACCTTTCACATTTGGAGATTTTTGGATGGTTTGGAGATTTGGATCGCGAGCAATTCTGTTCTGGAAACCCCCTTATTGTCAATCTACCTAGGAAAGCCATACATCCTCTGAATGATCTAGGTCTCTAGTTTGTGGTTGTAAAGTTTCATGAAGCTGTGATTATCCTAAAGGTCACTACATGTCATTTTATACAGTGAGGTCAAATTTTAAAAAATGATACCCAATTTATGTAAATCAAGACTGTTTAGAGACCCCAATACTTGAAAATAACACATTTATACTGCATTCAAAAAACTATATGTGATTATCATAAAGTGGGCATGTCTGTAAAGGGGAGACTCGTGAGTACCCATAGAACCAATTTTCATTCACATATCTTGAGGTCAGAGGTCAAGGGACTCCTTTGACCCCAAAATTTAGCCTAACTTTGTAGCGTTATTTAGCCTCCTTCCCAACAAGCTCACATGGCATGGTTACCAATGGATTCCTTTAGTTTTCTATATTCATATAATATCTGTACTTTCACTCTAGCTCTAAATCTGAATCTGCTACAGCCTTTGAAAAACAGTACAGTCGGTCGGGATCGCGGGTCTCAGGGGGTTGATTAAGATGAGAAAATGGCCACCCACTAGAAAAAAACTACAAAATATTTCAATCCACACATCATAATCAATAGATATGGGCTGATACAGTTTTGTGTCTGTAGGTGGTGCTGTGGGGCCGGAGCAGAGACGAGCTGCACCAAAGGATCTACTCCCACCAGCCGATCAGGGAGTGGGAGGGCCAACCTGCCCACATGTATGGAGAGATCATCCACTCCTCCCTGGTGTCTCTCTACAACAGCTACACACATGTAAGTGATGAGGTGTGGCTCCATCAACACGTCATCCTAAAAGGGGCATATTATGAAATTCTCTTTAAGAATATTTGTAAGAGTTGTAATAGTGCTTGGGTGCCATACAGTACCCTAAACTTCTGTCTGGCAAGCAGCATCTTTTAATAAAATAGTGAAACAGGTCACTTTTTATTGCCATGTCTGTGTGAACAGTTGATGGAGCCTCTGACAATATGAGCCCACAGATCCTTAGTCTCGAGTCAATACTTCACCTTGTCTCCCACAGGAAGCCAGTGAACACTTCCTGGTGTTGTTCTCTTTCCACCTGCTGATCCTCTCTCTGGACCACTCTCGACAAGACTTCATTTATGAGGTATTCTTTGTGCATTTTACTTGAAACTGAAAAATATATATAAATAGTGGGTAAGATTCAACCACACCAGATCCACTCCTTCCATTCTTACCTTTCACAATAAAAGCCCAACACATAATACACTGCATAACTGTTTACCAGAGACAAATTCTCTCAGAGAATTTTGCTAAAAGGAAACGTTTCGGTACACAGACCTTCATTAGGTTATTTAATAATATATATATATATTAAAGACAAATGATAAAAAGACAAATGATATCATCTCATATTGATCGCAGGCCCCTGAATTGAATCAAATCAAAATCATATTGGGGCAGACTTTGTGATATCAGCAAATATCATATAGTTTTCCAAAGAATCAATATAATATTGTATCGTTATGAAACTTGTGATTTACACCCCTAACATGAGCCATAACAACTTTTTAAAGGTGACACTAATAATACAAATGCTTGATAAAGTCTTTAGAGGAAGCTGAAGCTCAGTGACAGACATGGTATTTTTTCTTACCCTTCGTGTTCTCTTATCTCGCAGGGCATCCTTCCTCTTTCTGGACTTTCCTTGGAAGCCGTCTCCTTGGCCCCGGACGCGTCACATTCACCACACATGTTTGAGATCAGCGGTGAGTCAGTGGAAGTTCAGCTAAGACATGGCAACACAGTGTCAAGTACTGAGCATGTTGTTCCCTCTTTCACACAGGCCCAATGGTGGACTCCAAGGTCTTCATATGTGCCAGTGCTGCGGATTTACAGAAATGGATGCAACACATAGACGACAGGAGATACAAGTCAATGGCACAACCCATGAGTCCCACCCACTGCGCTCTCTCCTATCTTGTAAGGACCAACTGCTGTACATTACAACTCTGCATGAAAAATCAAAGCGTTGTTAAGTTGTAATTAATAAATTGATCACCATATTTCTTCCCTATAGTTACCCTGTGATGAGCACTGGAAAAGAGAAGAACTGAAAAAGTACTTACTTCAAGCTCCCGTGTGGCAGTGGGAGGGCTCGCCGATACAGCACATGGGTCAGCCGGGATACTTATCTGTCGTCCACATCATCAACACACACAGACAGGTAATAAATACTCTGTCACACTGCTTTAAGAATCTGCAAATGAGCACAGATAATTACTCATTTATCAGCATGAAAACAAAGACAAGACATGTTGATTTCTTTTTTTTACCAATGTCCTCTCTGGCCTTCCATACTTACCACATGATGTCAACAATGATGTTACAAGAATACTTCTTCTTTTTGACAGAGTATCTGAAGATCAAGACCACATTTTCTAACTGTTGCAAAGAGATTTTTTTTATCTTAATAGGTTCTCTGAAGTGGCTCTGTTTGCACCAGCTTGCACCGTTTTTTCTCTTTGGTGCTATAAAGCAATCATAAGCAAGTCAGGTGTCATGTTAAATTTGACCTGCTGGCACACAATGTGGCATGTACTGTAAAGGCTGCTCTCAGTGATGGTCTCTCATTTATTTAACACAAACTTTGCCGAGTATCTCAAATCAACATGGAAATTATTTATTGATGTTAAACGATAATTCCGGTTCACTACAACTTGGGTCTTAATTTAGTAATTTGGTCATCTTTTCTAATGATTATGAATTTTTTTTCTTGCCCCTCTGACTTTACAGCAACATAGCCTAGTTCGCATATCTATCAATTAACTTGGAGTGTACAATGTTATTATTGCTAATATGAATGATTGACAAAATTACAAAAATAAGACACAAGTTGTGATAAACTGCAATTGTGCTTTAAAATGCTACTTGTGGAATACGGTAAATATCATAAGAGTCCATTAGGGCTGTCAAAATATCAGATTTTCTCCACACGATTATCGTGGCCAAAAGAATTCACGATAACGATATTATCACGATACCTATAGAAAATTTGAATAATAATAATAATAATAATAATAATAATGCTATCAGTCAAATTCATCTTTACTTTGTTTATTGAGCGTTCTGTCTCTTTTTTGGCAAATTAATTACACTCATAACATGAATGTAGGGAGGAGAGAGAGTCTTTTTGTATGTTTTTGTACAGTTATGGTTAACTGTACAAAAGTATATAAAGAACAATTACACTGATGGATAGTGAAAAGGCAAACATATAAACTGATAAACAAAAAATCCATAAGGCCTGACATTTGCTATCAATACAATGTCATTGTCAACTGAAAGAAAGATATTTACACAACATTATGTGTATTATTAACATGGTATCAATATTTTCCTTTTTTAAATATCATTATTTTCGTCAATACCGGTATATCGCGACACCCTGAGTGCGCATTCTATATTATAGAGAACCTTATTTCACGTGTCACAGTATTTTGTCAGTGGTATCATCTGTATTAGACAACAGTAACAGTGACATGGCTTTGTTCTTTCAGGGACTTCATGAAAGACTGATGGTTCTCTTCCCACAAGACGTCCTGCTACTGTCAGTAGACAACAAGCGTCTGAATATAAGATATGAGGTAGTGTAAAATGACTCTATGGGAAAAATCCATAATAATACCTCCTCAACCACTGTGGCATAACTACCTGTCGCGGTAATCTTTACACAGCGCTTGTTCTTTTGACACATGACACACAGCTTGGGTGGAACATTTTGTAACTCACACCTGCCGCCTACAACATCCTTCAATGTCTCTCAGTCTTAAATGAGGTTCTTCTTGTACGAACATTGTATGAAAGTGAAAATTCCTGCACAACTTAAAGCATTTATTTTTCTTCAATGTCATCTCTAACAGGGCAGGTTGCCCCGACACAGCATCAGAGCAGTGGAGAGATCAGCCCTGCCTGGACGACTGGAGTTTGAGCTGATAGGTATACTGTGAAAATGTGTGCCATTAAAGGGATAGTTTGGGTGTTTTGAAGTGGGGTTGTATGAGGTATTTATCCATAGTCAGTGTATTACCTACAGTAGATGACGGTCGGCACGCCCCCAGTTTGGAGAAGCAGACAGGAGTCACCGCGCGGAAGCAAAGCAATGTACTGCTGTGGACGGGGCCGGCAGCAAAATGTATTTTAGACACCTAAAAAAAAAAATCAATATCAGTTTAAGTGTACACTATATCGAGAGTTCTTTTGCTGGTTTACCTTGCTGTGAGACAGCTATACAGTCTGTGTTTCCGACGGGGAACCGAAGCTGTTATCTATGCTCTTGCCAAAGCAACCACACTTCATTGAAAAAAACTGTAATTTTACCTCGCACAACACGGGTGTTGTTGGTCTACCGCTGCCTCGATCAGTTAGTTTGTTTTTGTGTGACTTTGGTTAGTTTGGATTCACCAAAGTCACACAATAAAATAAACAAACAAACTAATCGATCGAGGCAGCGGTAGACCAGCAACTCCTATGTTCTGCAAGGTAAAATGACACATTTTTTTAATGGAGTCTGGTGGCTTTGGCGAGAGCGTAGATGGATACAGCGGCTTCAGATACCTGTCGGAAAGGGCTGTCTGACGGCAAAGTAAAGCGGTGAAAATATTCTAAATATAGCGTACACTTAAACTAATATTGATTTTTTTAGTTGGGCCTTTCTTTTAGGGGGCTAAAATGCTTCGGTGATGGTACTCCTGTCTGCTTCTCCAAACTGGGCGTGTGCCGACCGTCATCTCCTGTAGGTTACAAACTGACTATGGATAAGTAACTCATACAACCCCACTTCAAAACACCCGAATGATCCCCTTAATACTATTTTAGCTATAAATGTAGCATTGAATTATAGCAAAATTAAATACAGTGAGGAATACAGTCATTTCATATAATTGCTGTTGTGTTTTAGGTGAGCTGGTGGAGCCCCTGCAGGTCTCTTGTACCTGTCTGGAGGATTATCGCAACTGGATGTTTCAGTTACAACAGGTAAGACTGTGCTGTCTGACATATTTAAAAGGAATATAAAATGGTTAAGAGCTGAGGGGAACTGCAGAGTTGGTGGATTCTTTGTGGCTTTGTCACTACTTTGTCACTGGTTAACATTGTGGAGCATTTAGCAGCTTAAGTGTGATATGTTTCCCTCAGTAGTTGGTGTATAGACCAAAACAAAGCTAAAAGAAAGTGGACTTACATGCATCACTCCAAAGATTCAATATTGCTCCATATCGGCAGGACGCGCCAATTCTAATGAGTTATTCAGTACAACAGGCCCCTTTTCACAGCAGCCCTGGTATTGTGCATGCTGGCTCACTGGGACGTCTGTGACACACCAAATATTACAGGACCATAATCTATTACATCTGTGTTTACCATGTAAATTACATGTCAAAATAGCTCCTGTGAAAAAGGGCCTATTGAAGGCAAGCGCTTTGCATTGCATAGGTGTGTGTGAAAGTGCGAATGAGGAGGTAAGGCAGAAAAGCATTACATAAATACAGTCCATTTACCATTTAGTATGCAAATGCTGTGTGTAGTTAGTTTCTATTGCCCCCAAGTGGCCATCAGTTAATGCAGGTTTAAGATTTAAGAACACAGTTTTAGTTAATTTACTACATGTCTTTCCATTACTGAGGAGCATTTTCTAATGCATGCTGCAGTGTTTTCTAGTACTGCCTGTAACTTTCCACCTGAGCAGCCACTGGTTTGGTTTAGTTTGGTATGAAAATCAACCTGTACGAACTTGTTTGAGATCAAATGCATTCTGGTTCATTTTTTTTTTGTCAGTTTTGGTCTGTGGTTGTTTTGTAGAAATGAAGCAGCTTGAAGCACAGATTATTTTTGAAAATCCTTTGGTTCTACTGCATAGGAGCTACAACATGTTATGGTCATTTGAACGTGAGACAACTTAGACTCTAGAGTTTCCTGTAAAGGAGCAATGTGTAGGTGGCATCTAGCGGTGAGGTTGCAGATTGCAACCGACTGAAACTACGTAGGCAAACGCGAAAACGTGAATGTCCCTCTCTAGAGCCGGTGTTTGGTTTGTCCGTTCTGGGCTACTGTAGAAACATGGCAGTCAGCTCTGTGGAGAGGATTGGCTCCATATGTAGATATAAACAGTTCATTCTTGCTAACGAAAACACAATGATACTTATTATCAGGTGATTATACACTAAAGAAAACATACTTATTAATATTATATTCCATTACTGCCATTAGATCCCCCTAAATGCTGCACACTGTTCCTTTAAAGTCAGTCAAAAAAGTTTGTATTTGCAAGAAATATTCACGTGAGCTGAGGTGATGTTGAGTACATTAAACGTGAAGCAACTTTGCATCAACTAGATTTTCTCTCTGACCTGCAGCCAGACAGAAGCAGCCACGTTACCGCAAGTCACGCTGCACCTCCTATCATGCCAAAGCTGCAGAGGAGCAGGAAGGAGTCCAAGGAACCGATGATCACAACCGACCAACGCCACATCAACGGACGCAGCTGACTCATCTGGATGTGGAAAAGCTCGGCTGTTATTATAAATCTGAAACAATGTGTAGATAGTATGTACATAAATACTTTTATGTCTTATTGTGCCACAAAACGGAGATACAGCAGTGAGGAGGCTCTGAAGTGTTCTCGCCATATTTGGGTGATTTTGTCACTCTGAGGGACTGAACAGATGCTTATAGTTCTTTCATGTGGGATCAAACAGGAACAAGGTCATGACCCAGTTTAAGACCTCAGCTGAAGTTAGACGTAGAGACTGTAGAGCTGTAAAGGTTACTGAAGGAAATAGTACTCAAGAAACTGTACATATTTAGCTTTGATGTCTTTTCCATAAAGTACATGTTTGACTTTTCCACAATAAACTGTTTAAAAACTCTAAAGAATAATTTATTCAACACAACTTAAAATGGAAGTATCTGTATTTATTCAACGGTTAAACATTTACAGTAGTATGCAGAAATCCAGTAAACATCCAGTGTATCACAGTACTTATATTTATTAATGTGGTATTAGAAATGAATCAAACTGAAAAAGTTTATAGTTATAGAAAGTAATAATATTTGTGGAATCTTTGTTCATATAAATTACAGTCCATCTTCTACTCTTTATACATGAAGCCATCTACAGTAAAGTACATTTACATCAGAATCTCCTTAGAGAACGACCAGCTAGAGGAGTATAAATACACATGCTGCAACAGCAACCACTTAAATTACAACTAACAGACGCAGATATAGAAAAAAAAGGGGTTATTATAAACATTTCATGTGCCACTGGAAGAGTTTACATTTGAATGTTGATTTATAGTGGTTCATTAACAACAGATCTCAGCTCAGTTACACTGCGCTTTTGGTCATTTTGGGGATTTTTACAAGTAATAAGGGGAACGATGTGGACGATGTAGGACTAGATTACTTGATCCTTTATGATTAATGTAATAAAACAACGTCTAGCTTATATTCAACTGGAGCTAAAGTTTTTAAATTAGTACGTGTGAAGCACTTTTACAACTAAGATGATTGATTTATATGGGTGCCGAGGTGAATTTGTATTTTGGTAAGTCTCCATTTCCTGTTTTTTTAAATTTACTGTCAACAAATGCCATGAAAAGAACAAACCCAGCATTGTTAAACCTCCCTACCCTGTTTGTGGTGCTCAGCCCCGAGCCCAACTTGTTCCTACTGAAGACAGAAATCTTTAAAATGAGTCACAAATATATAGTTTCAATATTACAAAAAGCTAAATCATTCACTAAAACAGCTGGGCACTGTAGGTTTTTTAGCAAACGTTACTCAAACAGGAGTAAATAGTGCATTTGTTGGGGACTACTTTCAGCTGTGGATTAATACACATTTGGTGCTCTATAGTCAGTATTTACATCAGTAGGATGGTGTATGTGTGATCAACTACTACTCGCTCCCTCTTCCTCTCCTCAGTTCTCATGCGTTGGCTCTGTGTTGTTGACTGTGTAGTTGCTGTGGCTGCTTCGACATAAAGTATGTTGATGTTCCATGTTGTTGTTTTTTTTAAAATCAGGGTTAGCCCTTTTTTTGAGCTGCGTAAAAACAACGTGGACAGCGTCCGGACGAGGAACGCTAATCATGTTCAGTTTTCTGAATCTGCTCTTTTGATTTAGAGTATGATTTTAGAATTAAATGTTCAAACGAAGGCTGTGATTATATACATAATATATAATATATATATATATATAAATAATAAAATAATTATTCAACTATAGTAAGTTATTACTTTAAGCTTTTGGGCGTTATCTATAGTAAAAAATAATGGTCCAAAATGATGTAAAACTGCATAGTTTTAAGTGAAAAACCCCCAACTCTGTCTGACTTCCAGCGTCCCTGATATCAGGCTTTAGACAATATTTGTCAGTAGGATGAATTCATTGTTGGTTTTGGTCTTTTCGTGGGATTTGTTGACATTAATAAAAATACAGAATATAGTCTGCCTAATCCTTTAATCAGATTAGGGCCCTAACAAAATATTTGTGTAGTGCGGCCTTGTTAAGAGGATAGTCTGTCCTTCATTTATGTTACAGAAGAATCGTGAAATCATCTTTTTAAAGAAATTAAACCGTCATTCTGCAGTTGCCTTGTCTGGACAACGACCAGAGTTCATGCAGTCATAGTTACTACAGACTATTTACAGTGCGTACAGGGAGGGTGTCGTCCTCTTTAATAAAGAGCCAAGGATTTTTTATCAATCCACATGGATGGAAATGAACTGATGCACTGTAGTGTATCAGATATGGGATGGACTAAATCACAAAAAAAAACTGTACATTTTTGTTGAGTGTGTTGACTACACAACAGAGCGATTTCTCATCTGCCTTCGGAAATTAAAGCAACACACAGTGTGAACAAAGATAAAAGATAAAAGGCCTCTGATGTGTCCTAACACAGCTCACTAGGAGGATCTGCCTCGAGCGACTTCCTGGTGTTGTTACACTACATGAGTGAATCTCATCCTTTTCGAGTCGCGACACCCCCAGACTAATCAGGTGTTGAGTGCTGCAACACCGGTGTAAACAGCTGTTTCTACACTTCCTACTAGCTGATTTTGAGTGATCATTGTGAATGCTTTGATACATAAATGTAAATAAATATTGCTTTGTTTGTGATGACTGTTTTGTTTGTTTTTCTAGCACCTAGGCGTTGTCCAATGAGCTCCACATACTGTCGATTTTTGATACGTTGCGTGACTTTTTCTCGGCCCCTAACCCGCCAGAAATCCCTCGTCAAAAACTCATGTGCATGCACACTTTAACTCTCTATCTATTCTGAGGCAAACTATATCACTGATACAGGCGATTAATGTAGAAAAAATATGTTATTTAATTTTTTTGTCATCTGGCGACCCCCAGAAATGATATTGCGACCCCTTTAGATGTCCCGACCCCAGGTTGAGAACCACCGTACCAAGGCTGAGTCCTTACCGCAGTGGCCTGGGTCTGAATCCGACCCCGCTTCCCTTCGCTGCATGTCGTCCCTGCTCTCTCCCCCTCTTATCTTCAGCTATATCTAATAAAGCCCAAAAAATAATCTTAAAAATTGGCCGAATGTGAACGTTTGCCAACTGACTCTTATTGTATAAAAGCCTTTTTTTTAACTATAAATGTACAGGAGCATTAAAAGCTTTGCCCTCTCATTTCATGACTGTATCCGTAGGTAGCATGCTAGAGGAAAATGCTGGCTTGTTTTAGCACCTGCATGCTATACGACATACTGTGGGTCCCACATCCATCTAAAATCATCTTAAAAATGCACCTTTGACACATGACAAGTTGCAGTAAAAGTGGTTAGTCTTCCCCCTCCAGTTTCTGCGTGACACATTTGATGCGGATATTTTCTCGGAGGTTGCGGAGGCGAGCGCTGCGACTTGTGATTTCCTCCACGTAGGTTTTGGGGAACCAGCCCCGCTCCCCGTCAGATAGTCTGATGCCTTCCACCCAGCCTAGTGAAAGACAGCATCCCTTAGACATCAAACAAACCACTACACATCTACCACTGGTTTACAGACCAGACAGCCAGTGGGACACACAGACTGAACTTTCTAAGTTATGTTAGGTGCAGGTTGAGATTGGAATGCAGTTTATCTAAAAGAGGACTTTATCCAGCTTCTTACCATCACTTGTAATGGTCTTAGCGTGAAGAATGTCGGCCTTCTCCAGCGTTAACTCATCGTGCTCTTGGGCCTGATAGCTTTTGATGCACTGAACCTGGGATATATCTAAGAGGATAAAACAAGAAAAAGATGAATGAGAGGATTAAAAGGTTCATACTGATTCATAGTGCACCTAAAGCTCTCTACTGACCATCATTCTCACTGGCATGCTCGATGTCTTCGCGTGGATCAGATGGAAACATGGCTGTGATCCATCTCTGCTTCCCGCTCCTTGGTAGACACAAGAAAGAAGGGCAGTTAGAGGCCCGTCTACTAAAGCATCCAGTTGTGGACTGAAGCTAAATTATTGTTGTTACTCACTCAGTGTGTGACTTGAGCAGGATCTGGTGTTTGAGCTGTTGGCCTTCACACAGCTGCAGGTGGAAGATGAAGCCTGAGATGCCCTGCAGCTTCAGACTGAGATCCTTCACTTTCAGCTGTCCTATCTTGGCGTGAACGAACACCATGAACTTCCACGTACTGCAAGAACAATGTTGTTTTACTATCAAGATCACCAGCAGACAGTGCATGTCTAATAACCAGCTGGTGAGTCTTGTGTCTATGTGTAGATTTTTGTCATTGTATCATATTTCAAATTATTCTGATGATGTATGTTTATGGATAATCCTGGTGAAACCCTATGTGTTGTCTTCAGACCATTAATCTTAGAGCCATGGGGGTGGTGGATAGGTGGTGGCAGAGGCGCCTTAATATTACTTGAGGCCGCGGGGCAACAGATGTTTTGGAGGCCCTTCACAATATGCCATGGCAACTTTAAAGACAGCGACAAATATTAAATAGAGTGCCCCCCTGATCAGTAAACAGAATATGAAAGTCATCATTATGAGACAATACGTCAACAATATGTCAAGACAAAGTTAGGTCATCAGCCAACTAGGCCTGTGTGCACAACGGTAACATAAGAAGATCATTTTTTTTCAATTAAAAACCCACAGGCGAAGAACTGGTATAAATTTGCGGTGGGGGTTTGGAGGTCCCCCTCCTCAAGAAAGGTTTAAGGTTATTGACCTAAAACTATGCAATTTTACATCATTTTTTACCATTAATATTACTATAGATAATACCCCAAAAGCTTAAAAACAAAACTTGCTTTAATCATTTATATAATTTAATATATTTTTATTAAAATATAGTATTTCTTTTAGAGAAATTCCCTCTTTGTGGACTCCCTACACAGTGTACTTGTGTAACTGTGGTGGAAGGATACCGTACTTCCTGTTTTTTCTATTTCTAGACTTTTGGACAACATGGACTATTTTTGGATGCATTTGATTTTGCCACCTCAGATTGCTGAAGCTCATATTAGCTTAGGTTAAACTTTAGTATGCATTTTTGCACAAAATAGGCATAGTGGATTTTGTTCTCAATTCATTACAGTGTTGTTGCGCTGGGAGGGGATTGCTGCACAGCCAGTACGAGAGAAGGAATGATTATGGCGACCTATTACTGTTTCAACGTGCATATATGGCATGTGAGTTTTTTATTAAGAGAGACTTATCCTTCAACTTATATTTAACACATTTTCTAAATGTTCCTTATTGCCTATCATCAATCAGTCAAGCAATATTTTAGTTCTTGGTCTCTTTGTATCGGCTGAATATCACTCACTCCTTCCTCCTGGACAGCAGCAGACAGTCATTGAACAGGTGGAGGTACACAGGCTTGGTGGGCAACTTGAGCTTTGAACCGGAAATACTCATCATCTGAGTGTCCACCTCCAGGAGTTCACCGTGTTTCACCAGCCAGCGGGACTGAGAGATCAGAGGGAAGATCTGCAAACAAAGGAAATAAGACGGTGAATAAGAAAAACAAATGTTAACAATACAGATAAATAAAATAAAATGAACAATTTCATTCACCTTTCCCTCAAAATTGATTTTCTTATTGAGGTGAATAAGTTCCTCCATCCTCTTCATCGACTGCACACTGGAGTTACATTCTTTGATGATCTAAGAAGACACAACGTGGTTATTACTGCTGTGCTTCACCACTGATAATACTGGTACTCATCCAACTGGCTATTAGAGATGATAATCACCACCTTTTTTAGCTCATTGAAAGCTTTAGTGGCAGTGTCCTCATCCCGGGAGCCCGGTGTCGTCCTCTTTAAGATGTTCTGAAAAGTAAAGACGTTTTTGAAGGCATGCCAAAAGAGAAAACAATACTCTTGTCGTTGGGGGAAAAAAAATGCGGCAAATTGCTTAGCCGGTCCAAATATTATCCCATTTACAGTTCCACGTAATTAGGTTTCAAGTGCAAACATGAATTCTGCAGTTAATGTTTACCTCCACCAGCATTTTAAGCCGTGTGATTCTCTGAAACGGGAGGATCAGAAAAGAGGTCAGAGGAAGTCTTTGGCAGATGGGGTCCTCCTCCAAACGAGCCAGGATGCCGGGGAAACGAGGGTTCTCGTGCCTGAGAGGACAAGACGATTATATTTAGAGAAACACTTTAATGACTTTTGGTGAAAGTGGGTGTGAATTCCAGCATGCTTTTTGCCCTGGAAAGAAAAATGTTAAGCCTCCTCTAGATGAACCATCTGCAAGTTAAGTCATGCAGGTGTAAAATAATACCGGAGCACCCTTAGAGGAAATCATGGACAGTTTATACACTACAGCCGCAGTGTGCACAGAGAGATAGTGCCTAGATACTTTTACATATATTAGGCGAGGGGGGAAAAAATGATTGATGTAAGAATTGCGATATCTTCTACAGTTCTGAATTGATTCTTTGATTCTGAACTTCCAAAAAATGATTTATAAATAAATTAATTAATATAATTTTCACACTTTATTCTTTTTTATTTTGTTCTGTACATACATGATCATCTGTACAAAATCGGACTTTCATACAACTGTATAATGTTCTTTCTAATTAAAGTTACATATACATATACTTATACAGGATGACAGGAAGCAGCATTCAGGTTTTAGTGTCAGAGATCACCGTGAAGATTGATAAATCTCCCATCTCCTAAACTGGAAAACATTTTCATGCAGTTTTTAATCGAGAATCGATTTTGAATCAAATCGTGAGATACCAAAAGATTCACACCCCTAAGGCTGCATTCACATTGGTTTTACAGCGGGGTGGGAGAGTCACTTTACGGCCCAATAACTGCGACAATTAACTTCTTTTGTTCCCACATGACTGGGTTGTACAGCTGTAGATCACCGGTTATGTGATTGGCCACTGTAGCGTGACGTCGGGTTGCGTTTCTCCAAAAATTGATTTTTGTTTCTACTTTTCCGCCGCAGGCTACTGCATTTTTTTTCAGCAGCCGCAGCCCAAACATGCTACCCCCAAATCCATCGCACCCTCTAAGGCCTGAATATGTACTTAAAGAGGCATCACATTCTTTGTCTCACGCAGCATTCAGCTTTATTGATTTCCCAAATGATGCTTTTTTATGATGTTTTTATGATGCTCATTCTGTATGTTATATTATGTGCATGTCATATATGGTTGTTGATGTTTTCTTGATAGTCTTTGATGCTCATTGTGCAAAGCAAATTCCCCTAGGGGCAATAAAGGTTTCATTATTTTCATTGAAAATGTATAGGAAGTCTTGTGTTTTCATTGCACCGCCTGATCTGGTATGAATGCAGCCTAACATATATATCTAGGTCTCAAACAGCTGATATGTTATACATGTGATGAAAGCAGTTACTCACAGCAAACGTTGGTACGTCTGCTCCTGGTACGCCTGGTTGGTTACATAAGGTAAATAAACCCTTCGCAGAGCCGGGCAGTGCTCCAGGACGATGTCGCACACGTCAAAACGCAGAATGTCTTCCTCCAGCCGGTGCTCCAGGTCCTGAAGAAACCTGCAGGCACCGAGTCAGCAGAAAATACATTTAGAGGAGGACACACGATGACGGAGATGTTAAAATAAAGACAGAATCATATCAGCAGCTCATTACATCACCTCTCACTGACACCTTTGACTTCAGGCAGCTTGGAGAAGAGCCACTGCTTATCCTGAGCGCCGAGACACTCGGCGACCTCTTGCGATAACATGAAGTGGTCCACCGCGATCGTCAAACTACGAATGTACGACGCCTCCGACGTCACCAGCTCAAACTTTGCCTGAGTTGAGGAAGAGACAGTTGGTCAGCCAGCCATCTACAGTAAAATTAACTAGCAAACAGATGTGGCGGTCCAAAAGAGAAAAAAACATCTGCAATGTCTCATTCACCTCCTGTAGTTTCCGTTCCTCGTTGCTGAAGTTGTCGAGCTGGCCGCTGGTTCGAACATCGGGGATGTCCTGCCACAGTGCAAAAGCAGAGCCTCGTGATGAGCGAAAGGAGCTGGATGGAGACAAATTAGAAGGAGACGGGGTCCCGTCTGAACCCTCATCCCTGAGCCCCTCCTCCTCTGTGCCCGGCTCCTTCCCCTGCTGCCTCTGGATCTCTCTGTTGATGGCCACGTCACTGTATTCCTGGTACAGAATCGCTGCAGCACAGTGAAAAGGGATGTTACAGGAAAACTCAATCAAGTCTCGGTTTAACTAAGTGCAATAGCTTAAAAAAAATAGTTCAGGTAAACTTACAACTAGGCAAAAACCGTGATAAGCGATTCGAACTAGCGACAGTTGGAAGCGTGCAGAACTCTTCCTCTATGGATTTCTTCCGTATTCTGTAGAATAGCATGTGAACTGACGTCAATACATGTCCTTTAATCTTTGCAGTTTATGTGTGGAAATAGTTTAAGTCCATATTTACCCGAGTTTTGTGCTCCACCGATGCAAAGGCATGCCATTGTCACTGCTGGGCAGAGTGGGTGTAGGTCCTACAGGACTGTGGGGGGCGCTATCACTAGAGCCTCCTGAGCTGCGGTGCCTGGAGTTGGACTTATCTAAAGAGGATAAAAAGCACACGGTGCAGGTGTGAGGTCCATGGAAGAAGCAATAGACCTCATGCAATAACATTACTCTGTTTGAACCTTTCTGGATGTTTAGGGACAACTTCTTAGGAGGTAAAACTTCAGCAGCACTTGTAGTTTACAGAACAGCTTCTTGATATAATCAGCTGTTTCAGGCTCTCAGTTCATCTATTTGTGCCTTCTTCTTCTTCTTAAAGCTACTACGAGGAACTTTCATTTTGTGTTGATTTTGGCGGCCCCTGTGGACAAAAGCGGTAGTGTTTCTGAGCACCAGATTCCCTTTAGAAAACAAAAAAGACAGTCTGCTCCGCTCAGTCCTGGTTCTGGTTCTCCCGTGCCTCCTTTTCCCCAGCGGGCCCAGCAATATGGCCTGAGCCTCCAGCAGCGTGGTGTCGGTGTTGACTCCCAGTGGGGACCGGTGGAGCAGCGAGGCGAAGCTCTGCTCCTGAACGGAGGAAGAGCCGCTGCTGCCGGGTGCGGAGCTCCGACTGCAGGTCGAATGTGGTAGCGAGGCCGGATCTGGGTCTGTCTGAAGCGGGCTGATTGCTGATGGAGTCTGAGCTGGAGGAGTTTCCGGTGAACCTGCATGCCGTAAATCGTTTCGTCTGATTTCGCGAGGAATCTGACCTGATGACAGGCATTAAGAATAACTATATAGAAATAGACAATATTCTCGCAGATGGTCACATTTGCTGACTGTATGTAGGTCATATAGAGGCATCAGCATTATATTGAGACCGTTTCATAACCAGTTAAAAGTTCCTTGTAGTAACTTTAATCTACCAAACATCAAATTTACACAGTAACCTAGTCTTTGGGGGTAACAAATATTTTCTTTTCCCCAGTATATTTTCAGACATTTTAGCCTTTAAGAGAGAGTAAAGAGACGAGAGGTGACTGGAAATAAGGAGTGAAAGAGAGGAAGATGACATGTACTTGCACCGGGCACATTGCGATTACAAAGTCAGCATCTTAAACCCCCAATAATTATTTTCATTTATGATTAATCTGTTGATAATTGTTTAAATGATTATGATCCATTCATCAGTTACGTACAGTTACTCTCTCAGTTAATTACATGTCTGTCAGTCGTGTAGTTGATTGACTAGAATTCCAGGTGTTCCAAATGTTGACCTTTGCCCTCTGGAAACAAGTCTGGACACAAGTAACAGAAGTTAATGACTAGTTTTCTGTCATACAACAGCGCAAATGATTGAGGTTTGACATTGACTGATATGCAGGAGCACTGAAGGTCTTAACCCTCACACTTTAAAGGGATAATTTGAGTGTTTTGAAACGGGGGTTGTATAAGGCGGTCGGCTCGCCCCCAGTTTGGAGAAGCAGACAGGAGTTACTGCGCCAGACGCAACGTTAAGTACTGCTGTGGACGGGGCTGACAGCAAAACGTGTTTTAGACACCTAAAAGAAAGGCCCACCTAAAAAAATCAATATCAGTTTAAGTGTACGCTAATATTTCACCGCTTTATCTTGCTGTCAGACAGCCCTTTCTGACAGGGAGCTGAACTGAACGTGAAACTTATCTATGCTCTCGTCAAAGCAAGCAGACTCTATTGACAAAAACAGTATAGCTAAGTTTCATTTTCAGTTCAGTTCCCTGTCGGAAAATATTCTAAATATAGCGTACACTTAAAGCTGAATTAGGCGAGATTGGAGCAAATATGATTAAAAAAAGTTATTTTTATAAAACGGTCTCTATATTGTGACAGTAGTGCATGAAACAGGTAACCTGAAAAAAATCATGTGCCTCTGTGTCCTTCGGTGCTCCTAACGGCATCTGTAAGATTTCACATACCGGAGGAAAACAAGCAGTAAGAGCTGACCTGAGGTCTGCTGTCCATCTGCTGTCTACGAGAGCCGGCTGTCAATCACTCGCGAACTCCGACCAAACGGTCAAACTAGGCAGCGCTGATCAAATATGAATCAATATTATGTTACGTTAATGCCTATTTCTCGCCTCAAATGTTTTCAGAATCATCTTGTAGTGCACTGTTTAGCTGTAAAATGAGAAAGTTTGTGACACGGCAACCATTGTGAAATCTGGTGAAGGAACGCCAAGTACCCGTCACATGACCGGAGCACAGCCAATAGGAACGCTCTCTCAATGAAATGACCTGTGATTGGTCAAAGTCTCCCGTCATGGCTAGATTTTCTAAAGCCTGAAAACAGAGCCATGAGGAGGTGCAGAAGTCTAGTTATCTCTCAGAACACTTGAATAACAATATGCTGAAAGGTTATTATGGAGTTTTTGCCCAATGATGCCAAAAATATACTGCCTACTGCTACTTTAAACTGAGATTAATACTATCCCTTTAAGTTGGTTTGTCCTTTACTTTGTCACCAATCTGCATAAATATTTTGTCTTTGTTGAAGATGAGACCATTGAACTTGTGTTCTTTAAATCACTGTTTGTGGTATTTATTTGTAATGGGTTTTATATTGCTCTTGGTTGGGCTAGGTTTATGGACTACTTTTGAATGAAATGTTACCGTGATATTGGTTCTGTTTTCTACTCACAGTCGGCATTGGGGCTGATGCTGTTGGCACTCTGTCTGTCTCTGGAGGCAACCCGTGCAGACAGCGACTTCCCCAGCTTCAAGGTGAAGGAGCTCTTCCTCTGAGACAGCTGCAGTCTGGATATCAGTTCTGAAGCTGAGAAGCGCCGCCGTTCTTGATCCCCCTGACGACTGCGTGGCAAAAAGCTCCCCCCTGTGGCACTTGATCTCTCTACACTCCCACCGTCTTCCCCCACCCCTGGCATTGAGTCCTCTATTATTTGCAGGGGTTCTGCAGGTACATTAAAAATATCATCGTCTGTGGATGAAGGGCTTGAAATGGCCTCCAGAGAAGATAATCCACTGAGGTCCTCCTCCAGGAAAGATGCAAAAGGTCCTGGGAAGATATAGTCTGCGTCCAGGATTGGGCTGCTGAGAGATTCATCGCTCTGGCTGTCTGGGGAGTAAACCTGGATCTTTCGCCCTGGAAACAAGAAAATAACTTTATTGGATTATGAGGAGGCACACCAGGCAAAAACATTGTCCTTTCATAAACTGGTAAATTTTGCTGCCATAACATGTCTTCTTTCAGACTAGTGAAAAGAAAACATCCTAAATACACATTTAGGTGTTTCATTTACTACTTTGTCTATTCGGGTCTGTACATTTCTCCTAAATTCACCAAATGTTAACATTAGATAAAGCCTCATTTGCATATTTAAACATAACATTTCAGAAAAATTGTAATACAAAAAATAATCGTCTCAATGTTAGTAATCAGCTGGGGAAGTTTCATGGTGATATCTGTTGGTTAAAGATTTTTACCCTATTCACCTTTAGTGTGCAAAATGTATGGAATTTACAATTCATATCTTTAAAGGCTGTTTTCTCAAAAATTACTTTTCTCTCCAACTCTGAGCCAGAAATCTCCACTTCAGTAGCACTTACATCCACCAAACTTTCATATTTCATTCCTATCTATATTCTTAAGGCTTTTAAGCAAATTTATTTTAACACCACTAATTTCTTTAACACATTAACGCAACTTGCGATTTTTATGTTGTAGTGGTCTCAGCTTTAAAGCTGATAAAATACTGGTATCATATGACTAGAAAACCCAAGGAATCCATTGGTATCAACCATATCATACTATCTTGTCGAGTAGGAGGCTAAAAAACACTCCAAACTTGCGCTCAATTTTGGCGAGGAAAAACGGTCATGGTCATTTTCAAAGGGGTCCTTGACCTCTGACCTCAAGATATGTGAATGGGTTCTATGGGTACCCACGAGTCTCCCCTTTACATACATGCCCACTTTATGATAATCACATGCAGTTTGGGGCAAGTCATAGTCAAGTCAGCTCACTGACACACTGACAGCTGTTGTTGCCTGTTGGGCTGCAGTTTGCCATGTTATGATTTGAGCATATATTTTTTATGCTAAATGCTGTTTTGTGTTGTTAATTGATTACCAATAATAAATATATACATACATTTGCATAAAGCAGCATATTTGTCCACTCCCATGTTGATAAGAGTATTAAATACTTGACAAACCTCCCTTTAAGGTACATTTTGAACAGGTAAAAATGTGTGATTGATTTGTGATTAACTATGGACAGACATGCGATCAATAGCAATTAAATAATTTAATCGATTGATAGCCCTAGTTTTTTTCATTTTCTACCCTTTTCATGGGATGTCTCCCCTTACAAGGAAGCATGTAAAGAGCTTTTAAAGCCTGATTTGTTATGTCATCTTAGTCCATAGTGGAAAGAATCGGCACACTCACGGATAGACTTCTCTTTCACTGAACCCTGTGACGTCCTCCTCTGCAGCTGGCAGGAGTCAAGGCTCTGAAACCCGGGACCTTCAGGTGAGGATGGGGAGCAAGGTAACTGAGATTCCCAGGAGTCTCTGTCGGAGTATAGAGAGGACAGAGGGAACGGCAGAGGGAGGCTGAGCGCCGCGTAGAGAGGACGACATATTGTTGTGACACTACGAGGTTTTTCTGTCTGCTCCTGCAAAGAAGTCCTGATGCCGTTATGGCATTCAAGCTCACAGTCACTCGCAGGTGTATGAGAGTTCAAATTCAACGTTGTTTCGTGCTCATTGTCTGTCCTGTGGCAGCCGTTCTGCTTGTCATTCAGTTCATTTAGTTTGTGTCTGAAACAATTCAGGGTCACAGAGTGTGTCGTGCATTGTGCCTCTGGAATAACAGTCGGCCTCGGAGAGCCGAGACCGTTTAGTTTAGGAGTCACTGGTGGCTGTAGCTCAATAAACGCCAATGTTTCCTGCTGGCACACGGCGACATGCTTGTGGTGACAGGGGTGGAGGAGAGGCCTGTCCTCCTGGGCCTCGCTCAGAGCCTGGGACTCCCCTGAGCCAGGGATCCACATGCTGGGACTCTCTCCTCGGCAGCGAAGAGAGTGAAGGTGGGGTTGGAAATCAGGAAAAGGTGAGAATCCATACCCAGGAAGCATGGCTGAACGAACACATGGGAGCTGCAGAAGAAGAGAGGGAGAAGAACTATTTAATATGTTTTACTAAAAAATATTCCACATGATCTTTTTATCATTTTGTTTGACTTTATTAATGTCTCATTTAAATGCAAAATTATTTCTTTTAAATGTATGAATTCATTACTTGATTATACCTTATTAAAAGGGACTGTGTTAAAATGATTAGTGTAGGGAGAGGGGGTTGAATCTTATGTTTAACTTTTTAAAAAGGCAAGACTCTCCACACTATTTTATTTGGACCCTCCTCTTGACTTGAAAAAATACCCTCTACACTCCTGGAATTAGCAGGATGGACTCTGAAACTATCGACACGTGCAGGATGTTTCCCAGTCACACACACACGTACCAGCACGAACACACATACATTAAGGTGTAGTGTATCTCCTGAGCCGTGTCTTCCTGCTCTAATTAAAGACCTCTCAGCATCCAGCACCTGTATTTAACATCTAGACACACACCAGCCTCCAGACAGAATACCACAACAGACAGACAGACAGACAGACGGAGTACAGTACATCCTAAGCACTCTCACCTTTCACCTGAGATCTATACTCATCAATCACTCTGGTGGTTTGCCAGTTTGTCTTCCTGTCAGCTCACATTAACTAGCAGGCACCTCTTGTGATTGAATATTCACAGTGAGCGTCTGCAGCGGCTCATAAAGTTAGCTCTCCTGACAGGCTGTTAAAACACACACTTGTGGAGCTCTGTCTCTTCTTACCCATCTGCTTCCTGAACAGCTAATCCTCATCTCCTGGACTTAACCACCAGGTAAAAGGAACTGTACACACGCTAACATACAACACAGACGGTCTCATATAAAACTGTGTATGCACAGAGGAGGGATGCAGAGGTAAACTGGTTTTATATTTGTTATTTAGACACATTTCACCAAAGTCACAGTCCCACATCATTTTCAAAATACCGTAAAAAAGCAGCACCTTATATCCAAACAAAGTTAAGGTACACTATTCTTCTATTTTTTTTGTAATAATACTGTAAATTAAATAGGGCTGTCAATCGCTTAAAATATCTAATCGTGATTAATTGCATGATTGTACATGATTTATCGTGATTAAATGCAAATTAATCCCACATTTTTTATCTGTTCAAAATGTACCTTAAAGGGAGATTTGTCAAGTGTTTAATACTCTTATCAACATGGAAGTGGGCAATTATGCTGCTTTATGCAAATGTATGTATATATTTATTATTGGAAATCAATTAACAACACAAAACAATGACAAATATTGTCCAGAAACCCTCACAGGTACTGCATTTAGCATAAAAATATGCTCAAATCACAACATGGCAAACTCAAGCCCAACAGGCAACACCAGCTGTCAGTGGTCTTTGTCATGGATGATGCTAAGAAATGATATCCTCCAGTAATGCATTCTATTTGTAATTTACAGTTTGCATTTTTTACGCATAGACTGTATATAAAAAAGTGGACTTGGTCACCGTGACGTCACTCATTGGTTTGTGGACTGCTGTCTTGAAGCCTCGTGTTCGGCATTTTGGCCGTTGCCATCTTGGTTTTTGCAACCAGAAGTGACACGAGAGGGTGGAGTTAAGTACAACCGAACGCTGAATGAGACATTTTTAGGCGATCAAAAAAGTTATAATTAACTTTGATGAACAGAACACGGACAACTCCCAGACCGGACAACACCGTGGTAGCGACCTGTCAATCACAAGGTAGCCACGCCCTAAAGCATCCCCTGCTTTATGGTCTATTTGACTCTAAATGGGACCATAATTTACTAAATGAACATCATGCTGTATTGAAGAAGACTTGAAACTAGCGATTGAGACCATAAACTCATGTTTACAATGTTTACTGAGGTAATAAATCAAGTGAGAAGTAGACTCATTTTCTCATAGACTTCTCTACAATCAGACTTCTTTTTGCAACCAGAGGAGTCGCCCCCTGCTGGCTATTAGAAAGAATGCAAGGTAAGGCGCTTCAGCATTGGCTTCACTTCTCAGACCCGGAGGTTGCCGCCTTATTTTACATTATAGTAAGTACTATCACATTAAACTGTACACCTGTAATTTACATAGGAGTGTAATTTAAGAGGATGAAAGCATACATTAATGCTTTTCCTGAAAGTATAACTTTGTTTAGGATGGTGTTTGTTTGCCTGGAGAATCACAGCCTGGAAATAATAGTTTACCTTCCTCTTTATTGAGAGCACATGTGTGCTGTGAATATGAGGCTGTTGAAAAGCCACACCTGCTCAGGCAGCCCAGTCAATCCTATCTCTCTCTCTCTGTTTCTCTGCTACACTCACACACATGCGTTTGCATGCATGTATGCACACACACAAACACAAGTGCACACACACACACACACACACACACACACAGTACTGCGGGCACAAATGGTTACCTGTTCCCTGCTGCAGACAAAGGCAGCCTTTATCTGAGTACCTGAGCCAGGCTGCCCTGAGCACAGGACACCTGAGAGGGTGTGGGAACTGCTTATACTGATCCACTCATATAGTGCAGCCACTGAGCCATATAAACACATCCAGACCACTGTTGCATAATGACACAAGCTTACTGGTGTCTGAATGTGATTACTGGCTGGTTAAACTGTAATCCTGCTGTAGATGTACAGTATTAACCAAACTTTTCTTACCACTAAATCAGGTCTAGGGCTGTCAAAGTTTTAACGCAAAATCGCTTTAACGCCACTAATTTCTTTAATGCATTAATGCAAGTTTTAAAGCTACAGTGAAGATACTGGCATCATATTAAACTACAAAAGCCCAAGGAATCCATTGGTACCAACATGTCATACTAGATTGTTGTGAAGGAGGTTAAATAATGCCATAAACTTGCTCTAAATTTTGGCGAGGAAAAACTGTCATTGACATTTTCAAAGGAGCGCCTTGACCTCTGACCTCAAGATATGTGAATGAAAATGGGTTCTATGGGTACCCACGAGTCTCCCCTTTACAGACGTGCCCACTTTATGATAATCACATGCAGTTTGAGGCAAGTCATAGTCAAGTCAGCACACTGACACACTGACAGCTGTTGTTGCCTGTTGGGCTTGAGTTTACAATGTTATGATTTGAGCATATTTATTATGCTAAATGCAGTACCCGTGACTGTTTCTGGACAATATTTGTCATAGTTTTGTGTTGGTAATTGATTTACATTAATAAATATACACATATAGTTGCATAAAGCAGCATATTTGCCTATGTTGATAAGAGTAATAAATACCTGACAAATCTCGCTTTAAAGTACACAAACTGTATCTCCATGATCATCTTATCTTTCAATATTATCCTAATGAATAAATGTTCACATAATCCTCCATCAACAGCCGAGTCATCATAAATCAACATACTCTTTGTATTAAATTAGTTATCTGCTCATTTGATCAAGAAACCTCAAAGATCCCAAAAACCGACAATAAGCCTCACTACCACATTCATCACAGCATGAAAGCATCCGATTACACGTACTGCACATTCCTCACGCTGATACAATTATATCACGCGATTAAGATTTCAATTCCAAAGACGTGTAATTTCCCTTGTCATAGCAGGGTGTTATTTGTGACTGTTATGGACTTTGCTGCCAGTGTTTCCCCTGTAATTTCACTAGGCTGCTCTAAGACGCCATGTCTGCATACAGCAGTTAATGAATGGCACTCTGGCATGCCTTTAATGCCAGCAGTCATACGAGGAGCTTTTTTAATTGTGATATTTTTCATCATAAATGTCTCAGAATAATCCTTTAATGGAGTGTAGCACATAAATATGAGCATAAATCCATTGCTGCTGATTCAGCTTCACGACGGAGCCAAATGTTGTGTAATAACATAATTAAAGTTTGTTTGATGTTCGCCAGAGGGGAGATATGAATGTTCAAACAAATGGATTCACTGTTGGATCTGTTTGCGGTTCATGGATGTGAAGAAATACACTTCTACACTGTTTGCTTTTCTAATGTTAGGGAGTGTGATAGTGCTGTGATAGGGATCGCCTCGCTTCCCAGCATTGGACGCTTGATGGGCTGCCACTATACACAAGACACTCGGCACCTCATTGCACGAACGCTTTGCCTCGTGGACTGCTGCTCCTAGTTTTCGCACCGGAACCAACATGGCGGCTCGTATATCAAGAAAATAGTTCACCGAAATGTGTTTCTCTGAATCTGTCTTTATTTTGGATCGACAACGATTCGTTTAAAAGTTTCTCGAGGGTGTTTTTCAGAGGCTGTGTGTCACACCGGATTTGCATAAAGTAGCCTAGACCTCAACTTTATGCAAATGAGGAGCGGCCAACGTGACGCCCCGTCTCTCGAATCGCGCCGACACGCTACCAGATTGCATTGCGCGGCTGCTTACACAGACAATGAATGGGAAGTGTGGAAAAGGCTGTGGACATGTACCATTATGGTTTCAGAGAGGAAAATGATCATAATATATCTGTGCCTGGTTTATAAAAATCGTGGTCTGACTCACCAGATATAGACTGTAGGTATAAGCCTGCTACTGGACACGTATTTCATCGCATTCTCCTCCCCTTCCGCTACAGAGAGCAACCTTTCTGGTGGACCACCATTAGATGGGATTATTTCACAAAAAATATGAACGGTAGTCAACGTTGAATTGCACCATGAATCACACATATGATGTTTGTCAATTTAAAAGATAATTTTGCAAGTCAAGAAAGTCTCAGTTTGTTGCAAAACTGTGCAAAAGTATCAGACTGTGAAAAAAAGTAATTAGAAAGACTTCACACCCAAAAGGCACATAAGTGACGTCTCTCTCACTGAAACTACGATGCCTGTGTGTTTCGTAATGGGATGTACTCACATCAGTTCTTTCGCTTCCCGGTTGATAAAAAGACCAGGAGTCGCTGGATAAAACACATCAGGTAAGATAACCTTTCATTTGTGCGTGAAACATAGCAGTTAACTAGCTAGCTAGTGTTGGTGACGCATATTGTGTGAGATGAGAGATGTAGTTCACTGAGCGGAGGCTTTCTTGACTTGCAAAGTTATCTTTTAAATTGACAAACATCATATGTGTAATTCATGGCACAATTCAAATGGGATCAAAGATGTATTTGTCTCTCTCTGTTGACTACCGTTCATATTTTTGAAAAATAAGACCGGAAGGGGCTGGACTTTGCCTGTCTATCTGCTTGTTACCGTTTGTCCTGTGCTTAGCGCCGCCCAAGACGATGTGATGGTTTAAAGAAGTACAAACAAGCCAGACCATTTTTTACTCTATAGCAGAATGATAATGTGTGCAGTCACACACAGCACTGTGGGGATAGATCTGGCTATGCAAGACTATAAGAGTCGTTTAACTAATACTCTGTTTGTCAATGTGGGTCAATAAATGACAACAATCTACTTTGTTTTGCTCAGTGTAGCCCTGAAAGGCTGATTAGGTATTTGCTTCAGTTGGTCAGACATTACTTCAAGTTGAACATCATCAACATGAACCTTTCCAAGATGACATCACAAGTTGGGGCTATATTTGGCACATTTTTCACATCATCAGGTTGTGGTTTACTAAGGCTGTTTTTCCACGGGCCCGGTACAGCCTGCTTTAAAAAAATAAGTCTTCTATATTTTTTTTATTGGTGACAAATTCCATGAGAAAGACAAAAAAAAACAACAATCAATTTATCCAACTATGAACATACTGTAGTTTATTTTAAGTTATTCCAACATACGCCACCCTGCTGCTGTAAAGACTCACTAGAACACCAAAAGTGTATTAATCCACAGCTGAAAATAGTCCCCAAACAAAATGCAACATTTATTCCTATTCTAGTTACATTTACTAAAAACTACAGTGCCCAGCTCTTTTGTGAAATTATTTAGTCTTTTTTTTAAAATGAAACCATATATTTGTGACACCTTTTTAAAGATATAAGTCTTCAGGAACCCTCAGGGCCCAGTGCCACAGACAGGGTCAAGTCAGAAAGTACTGAGAGACAGAGAAATGCATAGCAAAAATACTGAATGTCACCAGTCTTATCGGTTATTTGTGCAAATATCTCCTCCCTCAAGACGTCACAGTTTTGGCAGTAACTGTACATAAACTAAGATTCAGATCTGGTGTAGGAACTTTTTGTTACGTTGGTCCTCATTTCTGGAACAAACTGTTTGCTGATCTGAACACAGATTCTCAGTGGATGTTTACCAGGCTAAAACTAAGCTTGTGAGATTAAATCAGGGTTTGCCAGGAGAGCGGCTCTATTAAAAGTCCTTTCTCATCCTCTTGTGTAATATAGTACAAAAAACCTGTTTGAGTTTCACGACATTTCCTCCCTATTTACTTTTCAGCTGCTCAAACATGGATGTTCCTACAACGAGGTGACCCCGGATGCAACCCATATCAGCTTTCAAGTATAAAAAAACTCTCTTTCTGACGTCAACAACAAATGCCAAATAGAGCTGTCCCAAATACCATTTTTTGGGCTTTGACGCTTCGGTGAGAAATATTCGAAGGTATTCGAAGCTTCCGGCACGGCGCTGCAGGCTGACATGTTCTTCTGTCTGTCTGTCTCCATCCCCCCCACCCCGTTTCAGTGCCGCTGCAGCACTACTGTACACACACACACCTCTACACACAACAAACAGTGATATCCGTCTGAGAATAACTAATAATAAGTCATGCTGAACATGAATAATGAATAAGGTTGTGGAATTATTCCTTATTTCATGGGCCACTTTGGGATTTCTACTTTATCATTACATACTTATATCAAAGTATAACAAAAAAACGAAGCATTCGAATACTGATTGGAGGTTAATTACCATGGCAATGGTCAAAGCACTGAAGCAATCGGGTCAGCCCTAATGCCAAAGCAGTTATTTTTCCAGTAGTTTGTGTGGTGATACACAGTAAAAGTAACCTGGTTCCAGACCGAGCCCATCAGAGCTTGGTTTGTTGGATTAAGAAGGTCGGGATGTCATTTTTTTGTGCCACGCTGCGTCCAAAATCTCATACTATGCACTACTGCTCAATATGTGTACTATAATACTATACAATATACCTTTGTGTGGATAAACAGTAGTATGTATCTTCTTGGACCCACTGAGCTGTAATTATCACGTCACTTCCTGAGAACCCTACTTGCCAGTTAGAGACGCGTAACCATGGTAACCCGTACCAACCTCACATGACTAAACGATGATTTGTGAGAATCATAAAGTCTGAACTAATTTAAAAACTATATTACGCCTAGAAAAGTGAAATCTAATACTTATACTTAAATTGAAGCGTTGTTGACGTTATAGAGCTGTCCGCCATTGTGAACGTTGTCGTTACTGCTACAAAGCATTATGGGATATTTATGCCGCCGTAGTGTCCAGTATTTGCATACTGTAATATTCCCTGGAAATACCCTGGAAGACATTTTATTCAATTAGAGGACACTGTGAGCTTTGTTATGTACTGGTCACAGATGGAAGTCACTAAAAATCATGTTGGAGGATCATATTTATTGTTTGCAGTGTTAAGGATATCCAACCAACTAATATTTCATCTAACATTGATCAGACTGTGGAAACTTCAGTGTCTGTCCCTTCCCCCCCGCACAGTTTTCCCTCCATGAGCATAGGTCTGGTGTGTTTGGTCAGACAGACTGGAGTGTCCTGACAGTGTGGTGTGACCAGCTCATGTGTGTGTGTGAGATCGCAGTTTAACTTGGTCACATCGGACCACTAATTGCCAAGCAGGAGACTAAAGAGCCCAGCATTGTCTGCCGAGACAAGACATGACATCATTCAGCGTCACTTCTGGGAAAACCATCCTCACAGTCTCTCTGTGTTTTTGTAACACTTTCTATCACTGCTTGGAAAGTGATAAGATTCTGTTAATTGGCCAACAACCTTTTTTCCACTGGAATTACTAAAATTATTTAAAAAGTTTTAACAGTGGGATGTCAACTTATTAGTGTTTGTGCTACTCTTCAGCACAGAATATATTAATATGTTCTTGTGTTTACTGAAGCAGCAGACTGCTGTGTAGTTAGGGTTAGTTGTTGCAGGCTGCTGTGGATCTAAAATAGCTTTAAAGGGATGGTTCAGATGTTTTGAAGTGGGGTTGTATGAGGTACTTATCTATAGTCAGTGTATTACCTACAGTAGATGACGGTCGGCACGCCCCAAGTTTGGAGAAACAGACAGGAGTTACCGCACGGATGCAAAGCAATGTACTGCTGGGGACGTGGCCGGCAGCTAACTGTATTTTAGACACCTAAAAGAAAGACTCACCTAAAGAAATCTTTTCTTTTAGGTGTCTAATATACGTTTTGTTGCCGCCCCCGTCCACAGCAGTACATTGCTTTGCTTCCGTGCGGTAACTCCTGTCTGCTTCTACAAACTGGGGGCGTGCCGACCGTCATCTACTGTAGATAATACACCTACTATGGATAAGTACCTCATACGACCCCACTTTTAAAACACCTGAACTATCCATTTAAAGTACTAACCTCAAATCTTCCCCTCATCTTTTTGCAGTCTTTTGTGCCGGTTTTCCATCCAATTATTTTGATGCAAATTATGACGTGCGTTGATGTAAAAACAATCAAAGGCAACTGGGAACTTGTTGATAAAAATCAGACATTATGCAATACGATTTCGTGCTTGTTTGCGGTAGGCAGGTTTTTTGTCAGTGAATGATGTGGTTTTGCAGTACAGTAAAATGTATCTCCCATGTGTCTAACCCATGTGTCTCGACCCAGCTGATAGCAATGCACGTAACTTGAATTTTTGTTTTTGCACACTTAAAATACCTGGATTGGAAGCCAGGGCGTGTCTTCTTGGTATTTTAATGGGCTTCGTCTAAATCTCTCAATCAAAACAAACTCCTCAGCGAGTTCCTGTCAGAGAAAGCGTACCAGATGTCAAGTTGACGCACTAAGCTGCTGTTTTTTTGGAAGATCTGACACTGAATGGTGTGAGAATGGTTGAGTGAAATCAGGTGAGGGAGTTTTTTGTATTCGTTGCTCTTCGAGCCTCCACCCACTCTGAGACAGGTGAGCACCCCAGAGGCTACAGAGGAGGCAGGTGGAGGGGGGAGATATGCCCAAATGTTTACACATGGTGTGGGTCCTCCTAATCCGCCTCTAAAGCCTCAGGCAACTTACCCACGACCTTCCCAGACACTATGAAGATACAGACTGGCTTTACAATCACACACAAGGCCCACCTGAATGTGTGTTTGAGACGCTATCTGTCTCTGATTGAAAGCGACAAGACGTAGAGAGGCCTTCTCTGACCTTGTCTCACCCGGTGGGATTCCCGCTGACTGAAAAAGGGACAAACAGCAACCTCTCATTTAAAAGCCTGAAAAAAATGGTGACCATCTCACACGTACACGGCAAAACTTTTGGACCTTTAACCTCTCACTCTGCCACCATAACAACTGCAGTCAGATAAGCCGGCACTCAGGAGACATACAGCCAGGATGGTAAAGACACAAAGGAGCTATTGACTAACTTATGGAAATCTGTCTAATTATGGTGCTTTGTCATAAGTCACAAAAGCTATGGAGGGCCAAGGATCCAACATGCAGTAAATCCAGAAAATCTCATAATCAGTACCTTCTGACAGACGATGGTTATCTGTATGAGATGAGATGCTAAGAAAAGGAGTGCTGATTTAGGATGTTTTGTCAGGTTACATGGACATATGAAAAATCAAACACATTGGGAATCCACCTCAGTAAAAAAAAGAAGGTCTGTCCTCCACCAAAGAAATTCTCAGTCGATTAACACTCATACGATTTTGTCGACTAATCAGTTAGCTGATTTAATCGACAGATCTGTAAAACTGAGTTTCTCCATAAAGAATCACACATAAGCACCACTTTAAATCTGGTGTTTACCAGAGATTTGCACATAAGTTTCTTAGAAATAAGTCATCAGAATGAAAGAAGCATAAAAAAACAACTAAAGACCAAAACGACCGATAAGTCGACTAATCGACTAAGAGGGACCAGCCTTGGACATTGTTGGCTTACAGTACTGTATGTTCAAAAATCCACCAGACTCCATCATCAAAAAAGTGATTTTTTTTTTACGATTAACTCAACAACCATTTCATGTTTCATACAGCTATTGACAACAGTTTCTCCAATAACTGATATCTCACTATGGATTAAATGTGATGAGTTAGTATGTAATGTGTCATCCTTACACGTCTAGGTCCGCAACTAATGGTTATGTTCATTATGCATTCATTTTATTAATAAATTGTTTAGTCGATAAAATAGTTAAAAATACACAATATTCCAGAGCCCAGGGTGGTGTCTTCAAATGACCTCTTTTGTCTGACCAGCAGTCCAAAACCAAAAGATATTTAATTTACAATTATGAAGCAGATATAAATCAGCAAATCCAGAGCAATGAGCAACTTTTTGGCAATTTAGGCTGATCAACAACTAAAACATTCAAAAGGGTAAGGCTAGCAATTTATTATATTTTTTTGCGTTCATTCCCATGAAAAGACCAAATCTTCTGATGCATAGAGCTCCATTGTTGTCCAAAAACTATCCACGTCAATGATCCACACTGTTGCACAGGGTGACGTGTTCCTTCATTATCACGAACACTCACAGTATAGTTTATTTTAGTCAATCTCACATACACCATCCTAAAGCCGTAAATACTCAATAGAGCACCAAATGTATATTACTATGCCTCTGAAAGTAGTTCCGAGTACATTCACCGTTTTACACATTTTTGAGTAAAGTTTGCTAACACTACAGTGATTTCTTTTAGGGGAGCTATTCAACCTTTATCAAAAGTGAAACTTAATTTGTGACACATTTTTAAAGATTTACACTTTCAGTGGGAACCAATGGACTTGAGGCTGAGAGCCAAAGACAAGGTAGGGAGGTAGAAAAGTATTTAGGGACGGACTAATGCATTGTTATTGTTGGTAGGGCTGGGGGAAAAATCGATACAGCATAGTGTCGCGATATTTTGCGTGGCAATATTGCATTGATACATGGACGGAAGTATTAATCTTTTATTATATAAACTAAACCCTTAATAATCCGGTGGGCCCGGCCACTATTCTGTCTTTCAGAGGTTGTAGCAGGCTCAGTCTTAAAGCTAGAATGAAGATACTGGTATCATATGAAACTAAAACATCTAAGGAATCCACTGGTACCAATGTCATGTTAGCTTGAAAGTTTAAATCGCAATATATCTTAATTATAATAATAATAATAATAATAATAAATTCAACTTATATAGCGCTTTTCAAGGACTCAAAGACGCTTTACACTATGGGGGATCGCAATACTCAGCGTATCGCAAAATGTTTAAAATCGCAATAAGATTGTATCATGACTTAAGTATTGTGATAATATTGTATCACGGGGCTTCTGGTGATTCCCACCACTAATTGTTGGTTTGGGACTTTTTGACAATAAGAAAATATCAACAACCTTATCTAGTTTAAGACGTTTTTAAATCAAAAACGCAGAGCCGTATCCTTTAATCCATTCTCAAAGTTACTGGTGATTCATTTTCTGTTTCCCGACCAATCATATCGGCACTAGAAGCTTTGCAGTAACTGAGTAACATTAAAATAAGGTGTGCCGTTCATGTATCTGCTGTAGTTTCACTTCAGTTTTTTATGTTTTTATGGTTTAAATTCAGTGATAGGAGTCGGCCGGGTTTGCTGTACTCAAACTGTCAATCAGAGCACTTGGATTACAATCTGATCATTTGCCACTGAGCTCTCAAGAGGCTGACCTACTTTACAACAAACTGCTGATGCATCTCTTGCATTCATCTGCTCCTGTGTTTACTTGCGCTCTCTTCCTCCTCTCTGTTGTCTCGCTCTCTGCTCCACTTTTTCCCAGCTGAGCAACAGCAGTTTCTCCTCGCCCCCCCTCCTCTTCCTCCTCCTCCTCCAGCCTACAACTTGCTTTTATTATCTGGACAGGTATGGACAAGCCGTCCACTGGGCTGCTTGTTGTTTTGAAATGTGATCGGGTAAAAGTGGAACACACCTAACGAGCTGACCATCCAGACGGCTAAAGCTATAAACTATTCAAAAACAAACTCTGGATACCAGCAGCGTCTTCAGGGTTAAAGCCAGAGCTAAACACCCTTGAAGACGCTGAAAAGAAAAGAAGAGCTGCTGCTGTTTTACTTGAGAACAACATCTTGTTTGTGTTTTTCTTCCCAAAGAGGCACAAAAACATTTTAGCAAAGAAGAAACGCCCTCCTCCTGAGCCAGAAAAGTATTATCTCGCATGAGAAACACACACACAGCGTCTTATTGGCCAAGTCACAATCTGCAATAACCTGAGGGCTACAGTGCTAGACAGGTGTGCAGCAACACAGCTGCCGCGGTTTCCGCACACATCACCTCTGGGCTCGAGTTTCTGTCTGTTTTACCCTTCATGCACGGGGCAAATATTCTCTCACATACAGATTAACTAATAAATGGCAGAGCCTGTGCACTGTGGTTTGTGCTTTCAAGGAGATACAGCTCTTTAGAAAATCAGCTTTTCTACTTACAAATCAAAGCCATCACATTACTGTATTATCATTAAGTGAATACACAGGGTTTAACGCAGTAGGTGGTCTCTTTTATTGTCCAGGTTTAAAGACAAGTTCATGTCCAACTTCGGAGGCACTCAACCCCCAGACGGGACCCTCTGATACACAGAGACACTTTTCCACATTCCCTGGATGACTCGGCAAGCTCATTCCTCTGAAATTGACCACTAAACCGAGGCAGGAGACGAACAAAGCAGCTCAACTGTACACGTGCAGGAGTAAGGGGCTGCTATTATGAGCTATTAAGGCCGCTGCTATTTAGGCCACAAGCCAAAAAGACTGGAAAGTGACAGGGTCTCTAAAGTATCGGTGTCACTGATGGTTAAAGGGCAGGTCGCCATCAGTCAATGACGCCTAATGATTTGATTTTAGGCTAGTTTTAAGAAAAACAGGTCTGTGCAAATCACAGAGCAGAAACATTCACGTTGAGGTTAGCAGCTGGGTGTGGACACGTGAATGTAAACACAATAAGGAGCACAGGTAGGGCTGGGACGATACACCTATCTCCCGATTCAATACTATCACGATTCTTGGGTGAAAAACTTGAATCATACACTTCTAGGGACTTTTACTTCGGAAAATATATGTAGTCAGAGATGTCCCGAAGTCAAATATATCAGTCATTGTCAGGAATTATAAATTTTTTCCAGCAAAAATTCCTCACAAATTAGTGGTATTTTCTTTTTAATTTATAAGGGACATGTAATGTTTTATACTATTTGTGAATAGAATCCAATCAATCTTATTTCCATATATGTATTTTGTAAATACAGTTCCCTTTGTCAACACCTTATTTTGAAAACCTCACATGTGTATACTTCCGCTAACTTTGCCAAGTCTGTCTCTAGCGGGCCTGTCAGCTCCGTTCTCTTTATACATCCATGGTCAGCTCCGTCGGGGCCGTTTTAATGCGTTTAACATAAATATCAGTATATGGGTGCTCTACAGTTGTAGCGTCAGCCGGTTTGACCACGGAGATGAGCGTGACGGCTGGCTTGACTGCAATACGATGACGTTTCCTCTCCGTGACAGAGTTAGCATGTAGCTTTAGCCATGATGTCTAGCTCTGCTTTTCCAGCCATTAAAAAAATATATTTCAAAATCGTGATACATAGGTGAATCGATAATTTTCCCAACCCTAAGCACAGGTAGCACTTGCATGCAGGGTTAGCTGGGGGGGGATGAGGGAGGTACGGGGTAGAAGGAGGGTGAGGCGTGGCATCCTGGAACGCTTCCCCTCAGCATATACACCAAGCCCCCAGGAAGTGCGCTGGTCGTCGATCCCGACTTTCGTAATGGCCAAATGGCGTTACTGCAACTTTCGTGTCAGTCACGTGATGCATTAGGCCCAGAAATAATTTTCCCCATAGACTTACATTGGGAAAGAGATGTCTGTAACTAAGCGGATAATTTTTTTTGAGGTGAATCAACTTCCCAGTACGAACACTTGAATAGCGCTTATTTAAAAAATTAAGTTTTTAAAGTTGTAAAATGCACTAATAGCGGAATCCAGAGTTATTTCCCTTCCTCCGTTCATGTGAATGAGACCCAGACCGAGGCTGGAGCGCAAGCCGTGAGGACGGCGTGACGTTGGGACCCTGTGACCGAGTCATGTGACCGAGCAGACGCTACTGCGCATGTTCAATGTGCCCAAGATCCGGGTTACTTTTCCAGACGGAAGTCGAACCATTTAGGCTTCATGCGCCACTGAGCAACTTTCATAGGAATGAACGGGGCCCCGCCTCCAACGCTGTATCCAGTTCTCTTAATACGTCCATGGTATACACACACACACACAAACACACTCAGACAGCCACCGTCTGAGAGGCAGGTGATGGGGCAGGTGCTCTCCAGACATATGGGGGGAGGGAGGAAGTGGGAGGACGTTGGTGAGCTGAGTTATAAATCTGTGTGTGATATGAGCAGGCATGCAGAGGTTACTCAAACATACAGTAGTGTGCTCGCAGGCTAGACATTCAATCACAGCGACAGGATATCCTATATCTCTTTTTTTCCCCCCCAATGTGATGACTATTCAAATTGTTATCAGAAGTCTGCCATCACGCAGGGGATCTCCAGCCTGTAATAAAGTGCAGTAAAACAGTTCAAGGTCCTGATTTATGCTTTGTGCTGGTGCATGTCTGCCTAACGTGCAGGTGGTGCATTCCAGTCCAGACATACCGTAGTAAATCAGATAATCCAGAAAACACCCACAGCTATCTATTTGCACTCCAGCCAAAATATGTACCTCCAGACTATCCATACACACACACAGCAGCAGCAGCAGTCAGCTCACATGACAATGCACTTAGTCATCTGGATGGCAGACAGAAATGCAGCCATCACCTCAGCCCGCCCTCTCGCTGATGGGGTTTGGAAGATGTTTAGAAAAAGTCTTGAGGGTGTTTCACATGTGGGTCACAACTAGAGAAGAAGAAGCTTCCTCAGAATTCAAAAAACATAACTTGGCTGCTGAATGTCACAATCCGTGTAAACAACTCTGACCAGCTGGAGGCTCCACACGAGTCAACAAACAAACAAACAAACAGGGAGAAAGGTGAAAGAAAAGCCAAACCACTGTGCATTGCCTCTGGGAAATGCATGAACACATTCACACACAGATCCACGTCCACTCCTCAGTGAACGACCCGAGGTTCCCTCTTCGCCCGAGGCTACAAGCAGAGGAGGTGTTATGAGTCTTATGCTAAAATGTCCCACGAAAACAGAGAACAGAGACGTTTCAGCCATGTACAGTTTTTTAACAACCCCTCATCCAACATACTCCAGACATGCACTTACCTGCCCCGCTCTGCAACAACTCATTTCTGCACTGTAACCATCACATTCAAGGCTCGCCTCTCTCTGCACTGCCTAGGGAGCTGCTGGAAACATTATCGATGCAAGCAGCGACTTCTTCCAAGAGAATACATGAATAGAGAAGCCAATGATCAGTCTGGCAGGACTTGTGCATCTACTTGTGCTGGATATTTAGCTACTTTTGTATTGCAGGAAAGTAAAAATAATGGTAAAACTGTCACATTTGAATCCTGCATTTCACTGCAATTCACATATTGAGCCTGTGTTGTTCCCTGTATCCCACATAAAAACAGCATCTACCTTTGTTTTCAGAGCTGTCAGATAAATGCAATGCACCTGACAAGCTGCACTACTTTCTCCACCGCACAAATCAGAGCAAACAACACAGCTCAACTTTCACTCAGCAGCAAAAAATCTCCAACTTGGAGAAAAAAGGCCATGAAACGTGAATGTATTTCTCTGCTTTGTTAGTAATTGTTTTCAGTACTGTACCTCATTGGTGTTAGCAGCCTAGTGTGAGTGCTGGATGGTAGCCAGCAGCTGTGTGTGAATCCATGCCATCCCAGGGTCAGGCTGAGCCACTCTGCTATCCATTGCTGCCTTGTGTTCCTCCCGGCTTCTCTCCCTCTTCTCCTCCTCTCTCAGCTTCTTTTCTTTTCAGCTCAGACTTTTTCAAATCTGTGCTCTTCTGCCTGGTTCTTTTTCTTCTTCTCGTTCACCACCTCCTCGGGAAAAACAAAAACAGGTTGGAAAAGCAGCCACCACTTGCTGCTCTCAGAGCTACTTACAATGCAGATCCCCTCTCTAAAGCTCCTCTGCTCTCCCTTCCCTCTCGCTCCTGTTCCCTCCCTCTCTCTCCCTCTCTCTCTGCTACTGTTGGGGAAGTGCTCTCTCATTTTCTCTCATTCTCCTCCCCCTCTCTCGCCCTTCCTCTAATAGTTATTTAGTGTCTCATTTCAGCACCTGCTTCGAGACAGAACGAGAGGAGTGAGCAGACAGACTTGAAGAGAAAAATGTTGCTCCTCAGTGGGAGTGTGTGTACAGCATGCACGTGCACTTTATCAGCACAAGTGTGTGTTCATGTACCGTGTTATTTGAGTGTGTGAGATTGTGCATTCACAACAAGCACAAAGACTAGCATGCAAAAGTGCATATTTGCATAAGTGTTTGTGCATGTGTGTGTATTTGCATCACTGTGTGTGCAGATCCATCGTTAGAAATGCCCGTGGCTGTGTGTGTGTGTGTGTGTGTGTGTGTGTGTGTCTTCATGCAGCTTTTCACTGAACGTCAAACTGAGAGTTGGTGAAAGAAAAATAGCTGCTACGGCATGTTTGAGCTCTCTCATCTCTTTCAGTGCTCCCCGCTTGCTGCTGTATCAACTATGTTCACTAATCAAACATGAAAAGAATGGCGGTGCTGGTGGTGGTGGTGTGGGGTGGGAGGGTGGGGAGGCGGTAGGTTACCTCGGGACACTGGTTTACTCAGCAGTGGTGGACGTCTAATTGTCCCCCTTTTTGTTGGAGGAAAACAGGTCACTAATAAAGGCTTGAGAGCTGGTTGCAATTTTCCTTTTGTATCACTATTCTTACTGAGATTTATTTTTTAATTGTCAATACTGAACTCAGCATTAAATATTTTTGGTGGGATAAAATATAGGATGTACAATACAATTATGAGGCCAGATAAATAACTAGCTATTTTAACCCCTAATATGCATCTTATCCCTGTATCCCCATTAGCTTTAAAGGGGATATACTGTATCATCAACACTTTTCAGAGCTTGTGCACATACTAGGGCTGTCAATTGATTACAATATTTAATCCTATTAATCATGATTGTCCATGATTAATAGGATTAATCGCAAATTAATGGCACCTTTTTTATCTGTTCGAAAAGTGCCTTAAAGGGAGATTTGTTAAGTATTTAATACTTTTATCAACATGGGAGTGGATAAAATATGCTTGCTTTATGCAAACATATGTATATATTTATTATTGGAAATCAATTAACAATACAAAACTTTGACATATATTGTGCAGAAACCCTCACAGGTACTGCATTTAGCATAAACAATATGCTCAAATCATAACATGGCAAACTCAAGTCCAACAGGCAACAACAGCTGTCAGTGTGTCAGTGTGCTGACTTGACTATGACTTGCCCCAAACTGCATGTGATTATCATAAAGTGGGCATGTCTGTAAAGGGGAGACTCGTGGGTACCCATAGAACCCATTTTCATTCACATATCTTGGGGTCAAAGGTCAAGGGACCCCTTTGAAAATGGTCATACCAGTTTTTCCTCGGCAAAATTTGGAGCGTTATTCAACCTCCTAGCTAGTATGACATGGTTGGTATCAATGGATTCTTTAGGTTTTATAGTTTCATACGACGTCAGTATCTTCACTAGCTTTAAAACTGAGCTCGCTACAACCTAAAAATTGTGTTAAAGAAATTAGTGGCGTTAAAATTAATTTGTATTAACGTGTTATCGCCTTAACTTTGACAGTCCTGGCACATACATTTGGGTATCTGGAGTGTCTACCAACCCAAAAAACTGTGAAACAAGACAACCCAGTCAGTTTTTTGGGGGCTGCCTCGATCAGAAAACATGTGATTCAACAAGACAATTCAGATTTGGCTCCCCTTCCTATGTCACATGCAGGCTCATTAGAACCAGACATATTTGGGCCCTTTGGGATCTCCGCTAGAATTAAATATACAGTTTTGTGGGTTTGAACAATGTTTTGCTGCACAATGTTGAGTTTGTAATGACGGACCAACTGGGGATATTATGAACTGAGGCTGTTTCTTTTTTTTGTTGCTGATGTTCAATATGAAATCTGCGTATATGGTATAATTAAAATATATTGATTATCAGCATTTAGTGGATTTGTGTACTGATGAAATTATCATGTTGCGTAATGCAGGATTTTTATGACTTAATGCATAAAAATTGCATTGCATCAGTTTGATTCTTGTATGTGATTTTGCATATATTGTACATATTGTGATGTAGGCTACAGTATATAAATATTGCAAACATATTCATATAAATATATGATATTGATTTCAGACATATCACCAGCTCTGCAGTTTATCTGCATCACACTCAACGTCTCAGAAATGGATCAGCCTCATCAGAAATGTGTTTTTTTTTTGTATACTTTTGGTCCCCTTCGGCGTGCCGTGTTGCATCGTTACCTTGTGGCTGATGTGGAGCTTTGTTTTGCAGTCCATGCATGCAAGCGTCTCCTTCCTCGCTCCAGCAGTCGGTGAATGAGGCAGCCGGTGTCCACAGTGCATACCTGTGCTCGCTGACATGTACTAACTCACTCTTCCTGCAGGCCATGGCAGAGGAACGCACCGCAATCATAACAATCAGAAGATGAATGTGGCTGGGAGAGGGAGGGAAAGAGAGCGTATATTAAAAAAAAATAAGGATGACTAAAGTGAAATAAAAGGGAGGAGAGAGTGCAGGAAAGGGTGAAGAATGGGTGAGGAGGAAGAGGAGATAAAGTAAAAGACAGGAGTTGCCCAAGGCCATAGCCATTGGTTTCGTTTGTGAGGGGAGGAGGGAGAGGAAGAGAGAAATCATCAACGAACACCTGTCTGTTTCTGACTCCTAATAAATCAGCCTCCTCTTTATCTGTCTGCAGGTCTCTGCTGTTTGGAGAGAACGAGCAGAAAGCGGAGAAGGTAGATGGAACAGCATGATAACATAAAGTTCATCCCTACAGCACAGTGAGAACATCAGAATCCCACGCTGAGGAGGCATATGCATTCATAAAACTACATTTATTTTGGTCTAAAAGGTCCTAAATGCAAAACAGCTCACACACAAAATATGTTCTATATGGAGGTACTATTTCACTCCTGTTTACAGTATCTTACAGCAGCGACTCTCAGAAATCCTCTTAACTCTGCAGAGAGTTCAAGTAGAAAAGACGGACATGCTCAGCATCCACGGACAGTAAACATGTACAGTATATATTTACATTGCATACAGTGCAAACGATGTGCAGATGTTCTTCATCACAGTGAAGACATCACATAATCTACGTAATAATAACAGCTCACAATCAAAGCCTATTAAAAATTAACAGGGAAAAAAACACTGTTGGTTCTTTGCCGTCTTACAGTATCAGCTACTGATAAAAGGTAGTTGCACTTTGATCTCAAGTCAGAGGTCATCATAAAGAAAACAACCACAATTTAAACTCAAAGGGTCACTCTGCTGATTTTACACCAATGAAACAGAATAGGAGAAGAACATTCATTGCACAGTTTTCCGTAGTCATTTTAACGGTACAAAAGAAAAGGGCGATTGTTCTTAGTTGTTATGGTAACAACACATGATAGTAGGGCTGTAAAGTGTGATCGCAGCTCGCCGAAGAGAGAGCAGATGCAGCTTCAGACACGGATGGCTAGTTAGCTAGATAGTGAGGCGGAGAGATGGTTAGATCAAGACCTGCAACTGGCCACCAGTGTAGCATTAAAGCATAGTGGAATTAGCAAGATAGCTAACTAACCATGCTGTGTGGCTTGCAGCTTGCTAATTCCAACATGCTTTAACGCTTCACTGGTTACAGAAAATGAGCCGAACAAAGTTGCCACTCATCTGGTGATAGCAATGTGCTTTCCTCCCCTGAGAGTGTGTGGAAGAAGTATTAAGTTTCTAAATTGTACTCATCAACTCTGGCTCTCTGTGCTTTATAACATTACTATTCCACTGCTTGTTTTACTGCAAAACCTCATCTCAGTGAGTCTGCGACTTGCCATAACTCAGTTTATATGGAAGTTAGCCTGGTTGCAATGGCAACGGTACACATAAAAATGCCCGCCACTTTGACCGTCCTGCTACGTTGATTTCAATGGGAATGTCTTTTCTTCTCCTATTCTATTTCTATACTACGATGGGGAGCACTACACAACCTGCGTAAACTGGTTCTTTACTGTCGACTTTTGCACTGGAGGAACTTTGTCAAGGAAGAGGAGTTTCCCCCAAACACCATAACAACATTTGAGCATATTGTTTATGTTAAATGCAGTACCTGTGAGCGTTTCTGGACAATATTTGTCATTGTTTTGTGTTGTTAATTGATTTCCAATAATACATATATACATACATTTGCATAAAGAAAGCATATTTGCCCACTCCCATGTCGATAAGAATATAAAAAATGGACAAATCTCCCTTTAAGGTACATTTTGACCAGATAAAAAATGTGCCTTTAATTTGCGATTAATCGCGATAAACTACAGACAATCATGCGATTAATCGTGATTAAAAATTCTAATCGATTGTCAGCCCTAAGATATATATTTAGGCAGTACTTTTACTGCCTAGACAAGAAAATAAATAAACAGATTGATGCTGGCTTAAAGCAAATTGGGGGCAGCGCATCAGCAACTATATTAATCACATTTTTCAGGGCGTTTTTGTTCTGTTTCTTGAGTGTCCGCTAGGCCCAGTTGATGTAGGGTCAGTTCCCAGTATGGATAAGGTGGGTGAACTAAGTTTTGGGTGAGTTTAGCCTCCATTACACAACCTGCTTATCATAACATCTGTGCAGCGGTATGCATATTAATAAAATTAAAACAAAATCCCAGTGCAGAGACGTATTCAAATCAGGGAAAAAGTTCACTCATGTTATTCCAGATGTGAAGGAGTGTCTATTATTCCTCCAATATCCCCTCAAACCACTCGTTTTTCCTCACTGGAGTCCTAACTCATGATTCCAAAGGACGCGTCGCTTGCTTCAGGGGAGGCAGTGCAGTTGGGTTTGGACACGGTAGGAATGGGGAAGGAGCAGAGAGACAGAGGAGAGAATTAGTTCTGTCAGACTGACTACTGTAGGAGGAATGGAGAGGGAAAAAAACGCTGACAGACAATCTTTGTTACAACATGCTACTGAACAGCTGGCTGATACTTACTCCTCTTATATTCAGTGACATTTGCGATAAAACAGATTGTTTCAATTACCATGAGTTTTAAAACATTTTGAGAAACATGCGTTATTTCCCGAGAATGAGACTATATAAAATAGATGACAATCTCATTATCTGTGTGTTAAGTAAGGAGCTAGAGTCTGGATGTGGTTAACCTAACATAGCAGAAAACAGCTAGCCTGGCTCAGTCCAAATGTCAAAAATACACCTGGCAGCACCTCAATAACTTACTAATTAACATACTCTATCTTAATTGTATAACCCCTGATATAAACTGAAATTTAAACATGACAAGTTTGGTTTTAGGGGAGTAATGTGTTTATAACTCTTTCTTATTGAACGGCTGGGCACAGTGACTGTGAGCTGCCTCCAAAAGTCTTGTTTGTAGAGGTCGCAAGGTCTGGTAGCATTGCGCCGTTAGGCCCTAATCAGATGAAGTGTGTTTTAGCAGCCTGGGGAAGCTTTTTGTAATTGTTTTGAGCTGTTGAGTGCCTCATGTTTTTCTGCTCTATGCACCCTGCGTTTTTCACTCCTTGAATGCCTCGAAAAAATTCAACTCAGAGCAGAAAAGCGGACGGACTGTATCAGGCCATCAGTGATGCAGCAAAGAAAGTACTGGGCAGATGGAGCCAGGCTAGCCACCTCCAGGCTTTATGCTAAACTAGCTAACCATGTCCAGACACTTACTTTAATTACCAGTAAGTTTTGTATCTGCTTGTAGTTTATGTCGAGCATAGGGCTGGGCGATAATTCAATATTATCGTTTATCGACTGAGTGGTATCATATCATGATAACAAGATAATACTGCCTTATTGTTTTACAAAAATTATGCTGTCAAATGAATGACTTCCAAGCAAGAAATGTTCACACATCTAAGAGTCGTGTGTAATTAAATACACTGGAACACAGGTAATTGTACTGAATTTTTTTTTTTACGTATTACATTTATTTTGTGCGATGGCGTATTAGGGCCATTGTAGGTAAAAAAAAAAAAAAAAAACTACAGAGCCGGGGGACAGGGGTAATATTCCAAGAAAAAGATTCTTTCTGTGATTAAAATCGAGAAAAAAACTTAGATATTCTCTGAGTTTAAGTGGCAAATTTGCGAGATAAAAATAATAATAATAATTATAATAATAATAATAATAATAATAAAAACTTTATTTATAAAGCGCTTTTAAAAATAAAGTTACAAAGTGCTTTACCTGGTTGAACCAGGATTAAAACATTTCAGGATTTAAGGCAAATAAGGCATGTTTTAAAATAAAACTGTGCTAAAATTAATTATTTTTTTAAATTATATATATATATATATATATATATATATATATATATATATATACATATAAAGTCATACAATTACGAGAGAAAAACTTTGACTCAAGCTCCCTGTGATTAAAGTGGCAAATTTACAATAAAAAAACTAACAAATTTGCGAGATTATAGTCATACATTTACGAGAAATCAGAAAAATAGTAGAGTGCAAAACCGTGGTAATGACTATTTTTATTCTCGTAAATTTACGATTTCAATCTCGTAAATTCTTTTCTTGTTTTGTTTCTTCGTTTTTTTATGACGTCCTAATTTCGCAATATCTAAAAAAATACTCCTATTAATATTGTGATATTGATTTTAACTGTATTACCCAGCCCTCGTCGAGCAGCTACAACAGTCACTCTTCATCTCTCGCCTCCTCAGTAACTACGACAAACAGCTTCAAAACAGAGAGACTGACGACAGCTTTAACACAATAAACTGTCACTATAATTCCTAGCAAGGACCTTGTCTTTTACAGATATTATTTAGTCATCACATATATCAATTGATAATATAGTTGTGGCGAGAAATGACAATAGGTGTTACTGTGCTGCAGTACTGTAAGTATTATAGGTTTCATGAGTTAATACCACTGAATTGGTCATAAATTGTCATTTGATCAATTCTGCTATAGTTACTGAAATAATGACATCCTTCTTGAGAATGCCATTTACTTACGTGTTGTGTAGTACTCACCTCATCAAGCAACATTGACTACATGGGACACATGACAACAGCATGGGTCAGAGCACAGGGACACACACACATACACACACAGAGAGGAGGACATGTATGAATGTACAGGCTGTGATACTCAGGCTGGGTGCTTGAACTGTTCTACTGTTTATTGTTTACTTCCTGCTCACAAGGTAATGCTTTTTCATTTCATTTATTTTATTTCTGTCACACTTTTATCTAGTTAAACAAGCAGTGTTAATAGAGGGAATTCTAAACTACACCAACAGACATCAGCCCGGTCTACGGCTGTAATCAAATTCATCTGACACTGACACATTTGGCTAAGATCCCACACAGATTACCTTTAATGATCATGTTGCGTGCAGTGTAGGGAGTTAATAAGAGCTAGTTGAGCACCTCGCGGGTGCTTTGCAAATCTGTGGAGGTGTGAGTATGTGTGTGAGCTTTAAAAAACCTTTAAAATCTGGAATTTATTTATGAGAATCAACAGTGACAGGTTAACACTGGATGTGAACTGTGAACTGGTGCCTTGTTTCATTGAACACCTGTATGGAACCAAATGGGACGACAACATACTGCAGAACATCAAACATTTACAATATGATTGTGATATTTAGTTCAAATATCATAAAGCTAGTGACTGATAAGACCGTATGAAGAAGTGAACGTGGGTGTCTGCGTCATCGTTTTCAAAGGTCTCCGTTTCGGCCTGTCCAGATTAAAATGCAACCCCAGAGTTTTCAAACTAAAACGTCATCAGCAGCATTTTCAAACATCCTTTAGGGGTTCTTAAACCCCAGAGTGGTGTGGACGCTCGGCATTAACGTAGCAAAAGTTATGCGTTTTAAAACATATTAGTGTGGATGTAGCCTGAGTATGCTTTGGGTGAGCTGACCCTTTGAATTCTCCAGACATTATAAAAGTTAGAGAGCTAAGTTTGATATAACTGATCATAGATCACTCTCACCGCTATTATCTCTGCACACACTATATCAACTTCTCTTGGAGTAGCTCTTATCAAATACAAACTCATACTTCCCTTGCATTAAAACATTTGAGGACTCCTGATCTAGAACCCTAAGAGTGGCTCAAGCCCTAAATATTGAAATACAGAACCAGAGTGTCAGGTTTTATGAATGAGTGTCCGTTGCACTACATTGTGTGTGTATGTGTGTGTCCCATGTTCTACTGACCTGGGCTGGAGGTGACTGGAGAGGCGGGGGCGGGGGCGGGGGCGGCCCCTCGGCCTCGACTCACCAACAGGGCCTCCTGGTTTTCGGCCAGAGCCTGCTTGGCCAGGTAGCGCTCCCTCTTGATCTTCACCTCCAGGGATTCGGGGACATCGGGCACGATCCAGTCGATGGCTCGCAGCACGAAGAACACCACATGCTGGAGGAGGGAAAACGGGTAAAACAGCAAGACCTTTAAAGGTGCAGTGTGTAGGATCTGGCAGCATCTCATGGTGAGATGAACAGACACTTCTCCCGTGTGCCAAGTCTGTAGGGAGAACTACGGTGGCTGATGCAAAAACGTGAAAATACAATTGTCCCTTTCTAGAGCCAGTATTTGGTTTGTCCGTTCTGGGCTACTGTAGAAACATGGCGGACGGCTCCATGAAGAGGACCTGCTACGTATGTAGATATAAAGTGTTTATTCTAAGGTAACAAAAACACAATGTGTCTTATTTTCAGGTGATTAAACACTAAAGAAAACATACTCATAAATATTATATTTAATTTCTGCCCATAAATGCTACACACTGTTCCTTTAAGCTCATCAGACTGACAAAAACTGCCTCTCCTGTCACGAAATCTGAAGTTTAAACTCAGAGTACACAAGCAGTTGGACGTCACATGTTAAGACGATGGAAAGCAACATTTGTGTTGGAGCTTGAAGGTGACCTTGAAATTAATATTTTGACAGTCCACAGCTGTCAGCCGCTTCTCGCCTTTATCAGCGAATGGACTTTGCTCAGTTGAATTATCTCCATGACAAGCAAGCGAACTCCATGGCACAGAAGGAAACAAATGAGCAAATAGAGAGACAAAGCAGCTCCATTCATACCTCAAAAGCGATGATAAAGCTAAGTCTGACGGCGAGAAGCTCCCAGAAGAACAGTGAGTAGTTTCCATTGTCGTCTCTGTACGCTTTATATCTAAAATAAAATTAAACACAGAGTTACTGCAGAACATACAGCAGCAAATGACAACTGAACAATGTGTTAAACATCAGTAATACCACCCTCTGTTGGTCAACGCTGTGATCTGACGTCAGCAAGATTAAAAGCGAAACTTTGACATTTTGTTTGCAAAAATTACATCAAACGAAACATATTTGAGAGGCAAAACATTGAATTTTTAACCAAAGAGTGTCTCCCCACTCTTATAATACATGCATTCAGAGTATCAGCACACAGTGTACCTGCACATGGGGTTCTCAGTGTAGTTAAGTGGGGCGTAAGCCAAGGTGAAGTTGACGTATCCATTGAGATCAATACCGAACTTGAACTGGTAGAGCAAACGAGGTAAGAAATCTGACGTGAAGGCGATGAGGAAAGCCTGCAGACGGAAAAGAGAAGAAAAAATGATGTTGGAGAAAAGAGATCAGGATCCAGTCTGGGATAGATGTCGTTTCCAACGGACTCACGTTGGCGATGACGGACAGGTGCGACAGGGCTTCCAGTATGTTGAACCAGACTCCGATGTTCTGGGCGCGCTCAGCCACCGGCCGGCGGTACTCGCACGCAAACTTGTGGGCGTCCAAACGGATTTCCACCCAGTTGTTGAGGAGGGCGAAGAGCGGAGCGAGGGGGAACGCTGCCACGAAGATGGTGATGAACCCAAACTGGAGCACTGCAGAACAATGAGTCAGACAGTTTAAACTTCTTACATTATCCTTTTTTTTACCTACGTTCATCATACTGTATGTTATAGACATTTGAATGTCAGTGACATTAAGATACAGTAGCAGATACTTGCCCATCTCCAGGTACTCTTCAAACAGGCCTTCACACTCCACCAGCTGGTAGTCTTCCTCCCAGCGCTGAGGCTCATGGGATGCCTTATCTCCCATCACCTTGGCCAGAGATCTCTTCTGTTTCCAGGCCGTCACCTTCCTGTCAGAGCAGAGAGACAGAGCTTAGAAATATGAAATGAACATGACAATAGCGTTAATATAGAACTTTTATATTCAACACATCGGGGTCAGACTCATAAACAACAGCTGCTGGTAGAGATTCTGATTTTAGTTTAGCACTGCCTTTCATTTTTGTTTCACAGTTTTCAATAGTTTGTGTCTCTATTGTTGTCATTTTATACACCCTGAATACAAACTATAATTCATAGATATTATATTACATGGATAACTGTTAGCTTACAATCCAGCGTTTTGAATTTTTGCCCTGAGCATGGGTTTTTCATTTCTTCAAATCTGGATTCAGTTGGAGCTGTTGTCATAGTAACAAGTCCCAGAGGCTGAAACCTTCAAAAACTGTTTCAGACTGTTCTATTGTGGCATCTCAGTAACTCATCCTTGCTCCGCTGTACCAAATATCTGTCTAAAAACTCTGCACTTGTCATAATAATAATAAATCTGTACAGCATGGCCACTTTCACACAAAAAGCACACAAACAATCTTTTATGGTTCGGTATTTAGGTAGGACACGAATCAGGTGCTGGACAGGTTTCACTTAAAATGTGTCCCTTCCTTCTCTTCAGTGGCAGCTATCCTCTCAGATATGAGCAAGAATGTAGGACTGGAACAGGTGTGCTGATCCAAAGAGGCGGATGCCGCAACCCGAAGGATGCTGCCAGTGTCAGTGTTAGATTAAGCCTTGTGCAATAATACGTCCTTTGAAAGATTCAAGACGCAGATGAATTGGGACGCAGCTACGGTATAACAGAAACAACAAACCTGGCCGTCAACTGCGCTACCGCCTAGTTGGGCGACACCGCTCTCCCCATAGGAAAACTATGGCACAGCCAGCAAAGAGCGATTTTACTGCTGATGTTGTGGGCGGGTTAAGCCTCATACTGTGAGGGGAGCATTCGGTGCCAAAAACTTAAGGAACACTATCTTTAATGTTTCTTTAAAGGCTCCGTGGCTTTCTGCTACAGTATATTATTTGTTTACCAAAACCCTCTGAAACCTGATTCTGCCTTGTTGTCTGGTCTGCTATGTGTCTGGAGACACTCACACACACACAGACAGTGTGCCAGTGCTGCAGAGGTACGTCGATGAGCTTTACTGCACCAAACAAACAGAGCTGCAATCAGGATGCAGAGCCGTCTGATGCAACACCTCAAAAAACAATGACAACGTCATGCAGATAAAAAAAAAAGTAACTATGGATTTTAAGCAGTCTTTTAAGACTACAAATATCACATGATTGTATTATGCTAATTCAATTTTATCCGGTTCTATTTAATGTATTTGATACTTGTGACAATTTATGAATTCCAGGTGATAATCAAATTCAACAATTTCAATTTCAATTGTACTCCTGTCTGGTTGAGGAAACCTTGTATACGTATACCTTATAAGCTCTACGAGACAAAGTGAAGCAGGTTTGAAAAAGGTCTGATACCCTTTGAGGTGTTTAGTAAAAGTAGAAATCATAATAATGTCGGAGATACTGATAAACTTACGGGATAATGAACTCCTGAATGTTGTTGATGAGTTGCTTTCCCACCATGATGATGAAGAGTTGCTCAGCCAGTTCAATGAGACAACCCCCGGGACCGCACTGCAATAGAAACACAGAGATATGACACAATGGAGCATCACATTTTCTACATGCTTAGATAAAAATAAAATAGCAGGGATCTGTAGTACTTTCTCTCTTTGACATTTATCGGTAAATTAATAGACTCACGTCTTCATTCCTCATCCCAAACAAGGTCCCATAGTTGGTGGGGTAACCCACAAACCTGCCCACACAGAGAGGTAACACAGTTAAAATCTTATTTGGCACAAAATGTTCTGCCTTTCTCAACGGTGTCCGTGTGTCTGTGGAGACTGACTGGTGTCTCACCTTCCTTTAAAGAAAGCCACGTAGAAGGGGGACGAGTAGAAGTTGACAAACTGGAAGATGAACACCTTGAAGATGAAGGAATTGTCATACTGGGTTTGTGTTCTGTGCATCTCTGCAACAGAGAAAAAAACATGGACACAGTGTTAAAGACATTCAAGTAAAATTAAAATAATAATGTTACCATGTTCAGAGATCTCAGCAATATCTTGGTGAATATATTAAGAAATAAACTGGAATTATCCTCCAAAGGAGCAAATGGAGTGAAATCAACACAACGACTCTGAGCAGTCAAATCTTTATCAGACAGACATTAATAAACCTGAAAATATATCTGTGCTTCATTTACTCTCTCTCATCAAGAGAGATGTCAAGCAATCCCATAAGCATTTGAACTGCAAAGGTGATATAATACAACCTCTAGTGTCTCTGGGGCAAAATGTATGGTTTATTTATGTGCCTTTTTTGCTCTGAATTGTTCATTTCAGTGCTTCGTAACTGTTTTTAGCCACGAAGATTGTAACTGCAGTGCTAATTTGCATGCCAGACGGTGTTAGCCTGCTAACATGTTTTCACACTTTGAGTTTTCGTCTAAAAAAAAATTAAAATCTCCACCACTGATGTAGAAAAGGAAAGATAAAAACAGAGTAGGAGAGGATGGATGATCTTTTGATGCTGCTGCAGTGGTTACTGATGTATACAGTATGGCTATACAGCCCAAAATCACAAATTTGCCTCAGGGGAAATTACAATCTGTACAGGATACAACACCCTGTGTCCTTTACAGTGTGACCCTTTCATCCCTGTTTTCATGTCCCCTCTGTCTGTTTTCCTTTTTTATAAAGCACATTGTGCTGCATTTCTTGTATGAAAGGTGCTTTACAAATAAAGTTTATGGTTATTATTATTATCATTATTACCACCACAGATGTTGTAATCAAATTCAAGACACCCTCTGCTCTTTGAGGAGTCTCGTCTTTTAGTTAGTGGCGATCCAGTGAGAGGCTGATATCAATACACAACATTTGGCTTTGAGGTGTTAGAGAGCAGTATTGATTCTTACCCCATTTAGTGAGCTGCTCTGCTAATGCAGTGTAGACCCGGCCCATCAGCAGGATGAGGCCCAGACTCACAATACTGCTGGAGATGTTGGCTATGGTCGTTGCCTAGGGAGGACAGCACACACACATGTATGAATATTAATATGCGCACACACACACACACACACACACACACACATGCACATACCCTCAGAGGGTCATTACACTGCTTTTAAATAGAATGCAAAATAGAACAAATTAAATCCACACATCCACTGTAGATGCCTTGTGCAGCTCTGATGTACCTCTGTACGCAGGACGGGGCTCCCCGTACGGAACATCATCAGGCTGATGATACCGCGGCACATGACCACCGTTACCAGGAAGATCATCACAACACACAGCTGAGAGGGAACACACAGGGATACTGGGTAAAATGTGGATTTTGTGAAGGAAAACAGCAAAGAAATATTCTGAACAACATCTCAGTGAAGTAGTTCTTCGTGGGGGGTTTCCCCGCCTTCACTGCTACATATTATGTGGCACGCCATCACAGCCAGATGGAGGGCAGCCATCATCATCTACACCACTCCCCATAGTCGGCTGATTCTTTTTCCAGATACCGGTAAGTGGTCATAGATACTATTCTACGCAGTGTGCCTTTACAGACCTGGTGCCAATGGTAGCAATTTTTCAATTTTCCACCTCCATCATCATTGTCAGGAGGAGGGTTGGGGAAACTGATCCTCAGATCCCTTAACAGGAACAAGTTAATCCTGAGACTGAGCGTACAGTACGGTGTATGGCTGAGATGATCAGATCACATCCAGCCCTGTGGGCAAATGACCTGGATTCATTATTAGAGAAAGATTCAGTTACCACTGCAGGATTCAGTGGTGTGAACCCCACCTCTCTTTCTCTTCAGGATTACAAAAGTAAAAGCTCAAAAAAGACACAGAGACTCCTCACTGAAGCCAAGTATAATGACAATGATTGCAAAAAGAAGAAAAGGAGAATAAGTTTGACTTGATATGTGATTATTTCCATAGAAAACAAGTAGAGTAATTCATTACAATAATCAAACTGTACTGTATTCATCAAATTAGAAGTCGGTGATATTGACGGGCTTATCTGAGACTCAGACATAATGACTGATACCAGCAAACCAATATATTACACAAGGAAAGAACCTTTTGTTACCCCAAATACTTCATTAAAATAATGCTGTCTCACCATCATAATGATGACCATGGAGCCACCGAACATGCGGGACAGCCTGGTCTTCTCTGGAAAGTAGGGCTCTTTCACCCCAGTCACTGGGTTTTGCTCCATCGTCGGGGCCATGGCTGCAAACTCTGGACGAGGACGCTCCTGAGGCAACACAGTGATGACATCAGCATCAATGGACACACTCTTTGCTGGTTTGACGTGACCTGACGTAGGTTTCTGCATGATGACGCTGCTACATATCCTTACAGCCAGTGTATTAACGTTACATACAGTAATTTAGATGGTGGTCGGCATGCCCCCAGTTTGGAGAAGCAGACAGGAGTACCAGCACGGAAGCTAAGCAATGTACTGCTGTGGAACGCCACGTTAGTTCAGATCCGAAAGTCACACAATAACACAAACAAACTAACGGATCGATGCAGCGGTAGACAAGCAACTCCCGTGTTCTGTGAGGTAAAATTACTGTTTTGGTGAATGGAGTCTGGTGGCTTTAAAGACAGTAATATAACAGCTTCAGGTCCTCGTCGGAAAGGGCCGTCTGATGGAGAGGTAAAGCAGTGATATATTCTAAATATAGTGTACACTTAAATTGATATTGATTTTTTTTTTTTTTTTCTTTATTCGCGACTCCCGTCCACAGCTGCTTTGATCGCTCTCTTCAAAGCCACCAGACTACATTCACAAAAACAGTAATTTAACCTTGCAGAACGCGGGAGTATACATTTCAAAAAAGCCAAACTAACCCTTTCACTTATTTCCTAACTTTGACTCAGCTAGTGCTAATGTTCACATTATTCATAACCTTATTGTTTAGCTTACTTTGATAACATACGTCACTGCTTTTTGCTAACAGATGAGTGGGTGTTTATATTTGAGAAAAACATAAAACAATGCCCTTTAAATAAAGTTAAAGGCGCAATAGGTAGGGATGCACCTCATGCCTGGGAAACCCAACTCTCTTCCCATTGACTTAAGGTCTGCAGCTAGTCCCTTAATCATGACATACCTAAGAACCATTAAAGTCATACTCATACTGAAAACAAACAAGAAAGGAAGGATTGTGAGACCTCTTCTTCATGGAAGTCCATGCAGTCCCAGTGATGGGCCAGGGTGGCCATCTTTCTCTTCCAGTACTCCAGGAAGGTTACGGCCCAGAAGGACATGAACACACTGAAGAGGACCGTACCCGGGTGGTCAAACAAGTAGCCCAACTGCAATGCAATCAGAGTGCATCAACTTTAAGTCTCTTTGCATTAAGAAACTGAGGTAGTGACATGAATTGAAAGTTCATTACCTTGGCCATGGTGCAGATGTCAGACATGTTCCAGGCCTTGCATGTGTTACAGAGAGGACACATCAGATAACTGGCTCCGCTGTTACAGATGTCCTTACTGTTGACAGACACATAGAAACACATTAGTCACAACTGAGAAAACATGTGTTAAAGCTTTCAAACCAGGACTGCTTTTCAGATTTTGATGTATCAGGTGGCCGAGCACATTTGACAGAAACTATAGTTACCAATGTGAGAGATAAGAGATTGGCTGAATTAGTAGTGATGTATTTTGTAGTTCACACAAACCACGGGTATATCGATTGAGTGAGAAAATAGAACAGATGGAAGGTGTTGAAATCTGTCTCCCAGCTCGCTGCCAGGAAACAGAGCTACTGCACTTTCACTTGTTACAGTTATTCAATGAGCTAGTGAAACAATGACTACACATGCTGCACAAATAACGCTCACTGAGAGACGTCTATCTTCGTTATTTATGCCACGGGTGATTGTTATTCTGCTCTAATTGTTCATTATCACATAAGATTGCTGCAGTTTGTTGCCGCAGGCTGCTCTCCATCCATTCTCCACTAATCAGTGGCTTTAATCTATGGTGTGAACTAATGAACCTCATGAATCAGGAGGCATTCGGTCGTTTCCTTCCTGAGATATTGACTCGTCTTCCACTCTCTCTAACCTCCCTTTTTACTTTATGGTGGGAATGAATTTTCTGTCACTGAAACCAACAGGATGCAGTACAAAGAGAATGGTAAACACAAAACAACTGGTGAGGCAATATGAGGGTACAAACACTCTCAGGTACACCTACTCCGAAAGAGAAATGACTCCACAAATGCTGTGTATGAAAAGTAGAGCCCACTGTGGTGATAAATAATAAATAATAAATTGGGCACAGACATACCCCATGTGGATTGAATAATTATGGGGTTTGTTTTCATGCAGAGCAGACTGAGAAACAAATATACCAAAGCATCAAAGCACAAACTGTGATTGCTTTACATAATTTGGGAGGAAGAGTGTGAGTTGAGTTTTAATTTCTAGGTGATTCCGACATCCCTTAAAAGGTATAATATGCAGGAATTTTCTAAAAAAAACAATGTACAGCCTGATTCAGCAGAATCATAACTACTAATACTAATACTGTACTATTACAGTACTACTAGTACTACCAGTACTAGTACAATAGCATACAAATCATTGCGTAATGGCTGTAAAACAGGTGGAGTAAGTCTAAGTCTAAGACTTGACCAATATAACTTGACACATTAACTAAATCAACTAAAATGCGGACTGTGTGTGGACTCACGCCGGTGTGTTGCTACCCATGGACATGACTCCAGACACAAAGACCAGGGTTCCAACCACTGCAGCTGGCAGCAGCCACGCTGTGTAGAAACCTGCAGAGACATAAAGCTCCATTAGGCTGCAGCTCTTGGCTGATGCAGGGATGTGCAATTACACTGCTGTTTGGTGCTGAAATGTCCTTGATAAAGAGGTCGGGTTGGCGTCGCAGAAGGCGACTGACAATGTGTGATGCTGTGTATGCTACACCCTTCTCTTTCTATCTCATATACAACTACCTGTTATTATGTGACCAAAGTTCCATATTTAACTGAGCCATCTGCATGACAAGTGAGAAAACGCCATGTTTCCCCCACCCCAAAACTACTAATTTCAATGCATAGAATCTTATTTGTATGAATAAGAATTTATATTTACCCAGCCAGGCAAAGTAGAGTGCGATCTTCTCTCCAAAGTACTCCCTGATGTGGTCCAATGGTTGGTACTTGTACCATTTGCACCAGCGGGCCCAGTAGTGGTAAATAACCTGCCTCTGGTTCAGCTCGTCAGGACGAATCTCATACTTTGGAAGCTCAAAGGGGCCCTGTGAAAAAAACCAACATGTTGATTAGAGCGGGAAAACAGCACACGCTTTACATCCGATTAAAGAACAGATAAATGATATCTGACCTCGTGCAGGGGGAAAGCTGCTGTGTACACCCCTTCATTTACCAGTCTCTCCACACCAACCTCAGCCCTCTTCCTTTTGCCGTATACCGTCCTGGCAAGAATCTCATACACCTGAAATAATACACAAACTCTCATTCCATGGGAGAATAATTTCACTGAGTACATGCACTGTAGAGGAATTCCTGTTACTCACAACACGGTGTCTCTGTGTGTTAGTGAAGTAGGTTTCATGGTTGTCACAGCCAACGAACCTGTAGAAGAGAGACATTCATTCAGCCGAAATACACTTTTATATACTGTGATACTTTGTTAACCGATCCTATTATTTACCATCATTAGTAAGAACTCACCTGCTCATCTTTGACTTGCGAAAGGCACATGTGTAATAGTCTAGAGGCCTGTTTGGCACCGACTCCTCCATCACGTTAGGTATGCATAGTCTTTTCATAACCCGAGCAGATGTGTTTAAGTCCAGATTTGGCTGCGCCTGGAAGTCAAACACACATTCATTCAAGATGAAGAGCATTTAATCTTCCTTTCTCTTTAAATAACTACAATCCTTAAAATTTCAGTGGCAGCTTGTATCTGTTTACAACACAGCCAAACAAACCGTTGGCAGAGAGGATTCAGTTACAGTCAACAATGGCGTCCGACACGATAACACTCAACTCATCGGCTTTTGTCCTCCACATCATGTCCAGTACCTGCATGTACTTTTTCCTGTGAATGCCTTGTGTGCGGGTACTGGGAACGCATTTGAACCCTGCTCAAGAAAGGTGAACTCCGCCACTAACAATACAACACTATAGCCACCCACACATGATCAGCGGTAAAATCGCTCTGCGCTGGCTGTGCTATAGTTTTACGATGGGGAGAGACCAAATAGCCGGAAGCACTACCCTTGGTATGCCGCACCGCTCGAAATTGCCGCTTCAGAGTTCAAATTATTTCAACTTTGACCTTGGTTGCTGCTGACCTTTCAAAGCGCAACCAATGAGATAACAGCTACAACTATTGTTGTTGCCTAGAAATAGCGAATGACGTTCCTTCCGCACTTTTTGGTGACATATTATACCTGCTAGCACAGCAAGGCTCTGAGCTCTACCTCACAGTGAGCGAAGGGCAAATTGTTATCATGTGAAGGCAGCTTTAGAGTCTATAACCATGTTAGCGGCTCCGCGAGGTTGTACTTTGAACTCAATCTTAACATAAACATTCTAACATGCTAATATGCGCCCAATGACATTTCAGTTGAGTTCGATTAAATTTAATGCTACGATGCTGATATTTAACAGGTATAATATGTACCATGTACTGTATATGTATGTGTGTAAGGGGTTTGTCATCTTAGTTTAGCATGTTAGCATGCTGATGTAAACTAATTAGTAGGGCTGCCCCCTCTTAGTCGATTAGTCGACAAATCGGTCATTTTGGTCTTAGTCGACTAAGTCTTCTTTAGTCAATTAGTAATTCTTTATGCTTTTTTTTTTACTTATTTCTAAGAAACGTAGGAGCACATCTCTGGTAAACACAAGATTTAAAGTGGTGCTTTTGTGTGATTCTTTGTGGAGAGACTCAGTTTTACAGATCTGTCGATTAAATCAACTAATAGATTAGTCACAATCTATCGAATGTTAGTCAACTAAGAATTTGTTTGGTCGAGGACAGCCCTACTAATTAGCACTAAACACAAACGAGTACAGCTGAGGCTGATGGGAATGTGGTTAGTTTTGCAGGTCTTTGGTCATAAACCAAAGTACTGGACAAAATGTGTACCAGATTTTGTGGCAAGCCATCCAATAGTCCAAAACAAAAAAATAAATGTCAACCTCATGATGGCACAACTGGAGAAATCAAAGGATGCCTTAAGTCAGCAGGATACTATGTATAAAAACCATGAATTTCTATTGCAATTCATCTTGTACATACTGAAATATTTCACAGGACAAGTGAAAACTTTGACCAGCTGGTTACACTAGACGAAAGGTCAGAAGATCACCAAAATCATTAGGACAGATATTTCATTCTGGACCGATGGACAGACTGACAGTGCCATCCTCTTAAGGATTATACCTTCATATTAGACTTATTTGACTATAAATAGTTGCACTAACCTGTAATGGAGCTCTCAGACAGAGTTCCTCAGCGTAATACAGCATCACATCCCAAGGAGCACTGAGCTTCAGAAAATGTATTGTTTTCTTTTCATTCGACGTTTCCTCCTGAAGAGACGAGAGGCAACAGAGAAGTGGTTAATTTGAAAAATCAACAAAAATAATGAGTTGATTTAGAATTTATTAAGAAGATGAATAATCTGATCTACAGCACCTTTTCCATGAGCACTCCAGCGCTCTCCAGATTCTGAACAAACTTCTCCCTCCACTGTGCCAGGTGTGCCTTCCCTCGCCGTTTCCTCCGCGAGCGGATCTCCCACACCAGCACAAAGTCTAAACCCAGATCAACCATAAAGGTCCAAAAGATTAAATGAAGGACTGAGCTTGTGACAACTAATACGAGCTGCTGATGCTACCTAGTACCTACCGATTTTGGTTCTTCCATCTCTGAAGTAGTTCCCCTGCTGTGGAACCGGCTGCTCACTTCTTGTATTACAGTGAATATACATGGGATTATCACCTTCCAATTCTTCGTCATCAGCTACAGCTGAAAACTAAAAGCATCCAGAGTCATCAATATCTGTTAATTAAAAAAAAAAAGTGAGAACTGCTTTTTTTACTCCCTTTCCTGCAGGCAAGTCCTTTGTTCTGTATATTGACAGTTAATTTGCTCTTGATGAGGTTTAACCCATAAGATCCTGAGCCATTACTCAGCATCATAAAAGCCTCCACTTTGCAATAATGAGTCCAGAAAGATGAGATGGAAAATGATCACTGAGCTTTTTACAGTATGATTGAAAACAGCTCTTTCAGTGCAGTAAAGTCGCGCTTCCCAACGAGACATTTTTTATTTTCCCAGTGACATACAGTAACCTGGGGGTCCTGACACCCACTACAGGTCGCCAAATCTTCACAGGGGGGTCGCGAGGCCTTCTTGATTTTAAGAGGTGTAAGATAACTTTTTTAAAACATACAGTTGGCCTATAGCATTTCATTCATTTCCATGAAGAATACTACATTTTTAAAGTTTGGCTTATTTATTAAGGCCACTGTGATGACCTGGACACAAGTTATATTCACAGAGCCTTCCCTCTCTGCTAAACAGCCTCATCCTGCATTAGAAAAGTACACAGTTAAAACAACCAAAGAGCTGATAGAACAATGGCCACGCTTCAGGGAGAAGAAAACACTGAATTCGTCAAAAAAAAAGAAGCTTATTAAGTATGTATGGTTGTTAAAAATTCAAAACAATACATAATACAGACAGGGAATTGTATTAAAAGTTCCTAAAAATAACTCATCTCTGATGCAATATTCACAGGAAATGATCTGCTCAAAAGTCATTCAAATCGCTTGTTTCACACAAACTTCCTGCAGTTATTGCGTTCACTATTTGGGTTAATTGCACAGTTTATCAGTTATTCTGCACTGTTATTGTTATGCATTGAATATAATATGGAATATCAATAAAATATGTCCCTTAGTCGTCAGTTTACTTAATGACAAAAGGCAAAAGGTTGGGAACCAAAGTCATACCACATTGTACTCCTGTGGATATCAGATCCACTGCAAAATCTCAGAGAAGTCAGTGAGGCGTGAAGGGATGAGCAGAGCAGCAGGGTTATGGCTGCTCTGTGAGTGTGCAGTTATTGTTTCATATCAATGTGAATTCTCTATGAAAGGAAAACAGGCTGCAGCATTATAGAGGAAAAAAGTAAAACAGTGCTTACATATCTTGGCGGAATGAAGATCCCGTTCTGCAGACTCCCATAGCTGTCTGTGGTCTGTGCTTCACCCTCATAGTCCAGATCCAGGAGGACCTTTCTGTCTCCCCTCAACGGCTCTGAGCCCTTCCTCAACATGATGAAGAAGTCCTGTGGCTGGACACATATACTGAGCATTCACATGATATTATACTGTATAAGAAATCTGTGCTTATTTCTGAAGTAACTCACAGATGACATGCTTTTAAAGAAAGAGACTGAAAAGAGAAAATACTGCACCTTTGCTGTGGTGATGGATTTGCAGCAATCTGTGCTTCCCTCGTCTATCTCTCCTCTCTATCTCTGCATCCGTCAAGCTCCTCTGCTCCCCCGCTAGATAGCTGTGGAATACCGTAATGGACCTAACATGCAGGCAGCAGCAGACACTTCACTGCATTTCAGCAGAGGGAATGTACATCAGTGCAGTGCACATCCCCACTTCGTAAATAATGTAAGAGTCAGTCAGGGGCGGAGAATGGCAGAATAAAATCAGAGCTCTCTCTCTAACGCGCTCATTATGCAGAATATACAACACGTTTGGGGGAAATCTCCTCTTTGATGTTAACGGGTATTCCCCCATCTATACAGGCTGTTTTGCATGTTTCACTTAATTGGTTTTGAAATGTACACACAATTAACATACATTATAAACAGGGCTAGAAGAAAAAGCTCCACCCCTCTCAGCTGTATTTCCTGATGTGCATCATCACAGACACGAGGTTGTGAACGCCTTCCAAGATTCCGAGATCCTCAACCTTCACATGCATCATCAGCACTATAGGTGACATAATTGCTTTTCTCCAACACACCTCCTTTTCGGTGGACTGCATTGCTGCAGAGCTGGCTGCAAGAAGAGTATGAAGAGGTACGTACAGAGGAGGAGGAAAAGGGAAAGAGGGAGGATGCACAAAATTGTAGGGCCAACAGAGATTAAAATTGCATTAGAAAGTGAAAAGCCGTACAGCAGAGCATGGTTTAAACATCAGTAACATGTAATAGGTAGAAATGCAATTAAAAGTCCCCTAAAAGAGTCCTCTGCAAAAACAAAAACACTGCTTTCACCAATTACGACCAATAATGGCACAGATTTTTCCCGTCTATATAACTGTGCATGAATGTAACATTCCAGATGTTATCTCAATCAATCTACAGTTTCAAAGTAGACTTTTGAAAGGTAGTAGTAGTAAATATAAGAATATCAAAAAATTCTTGCATGGTAAGATACTTTCTATAACACTATAACAGTAATAACCATGACATAAGATATCTGAACCACCAAAATACACTCATAAAATGTCAAAATAAACACATTTTCTTAAGAAAAAAACTCAGTAAGTGGCCGATCACACAGAGTGCGTTTTAGCAGCCTGGGGCGGCTTTTAGTAATAATTTTAAATGAGGGTGAAGTGTTTTGCGTTTTGCTTTTGTGTTAATGAGCGTACAATGTGCAGATAGCGGGCAATTGTTGTGAAATAAACCCCTTCGGGGCGATGCAAGACCTTCGCGTCGGGGTATATTTCACAACAATGACATTATTACTTACAAAGGAGCACTAATGCATTTTCATTTTTTTTTCTGGCCAAAGGCTTTAAGAAATGATGAATCATGCTGTTAAATTCTGTATTAATGGACTGAATACTGTCTTTGGTTAAATGCTTTTTCATAAGTTCTTCCGACCTCAGCTGATACCGTCTTAATTTTTCATTCAATTTCTTCCCACTCTAATGTTTCCTTTGAACCTCCCAAAGAGACACAACCCACAGAATTTTACCTATCATATATCCTATCAATCTGACAGTGTTTCTCTTTGGGTTTTCTACCATTTGCTGATTCATTCTGTGGGAACACTTTCCACTGAGGATGAGTCTACTGCATGTTGTTCCTACTTAGTCATTAAGATCAACTTGACTGGTGACATCACTCTATTCTTCACATTTCTTGGGTTGTGTTCAGTCTCCTTGGTTCTGACTGATCATCTCAGTGCTTGTTGACTTTCTCTTCTAGTCTGTAAACTGTATCTCATGCCCTCTGATGTGTTGTCCTCTTCCTAAACGTCCATCCCTGCAGTGGATCAATGTGCCTTTCCCTCACCTTCCTATATAAAGTCAACCATCAGCCATTATTGAAGCTCTCCTTGAAATAAGAAGTCAAAAACAAAGACTTTCCTATAATCCTCTTTGATCCAGTTCTGTTGTGTGCAGAGAAAACAACAGACACAGTGAGAAGAGTTAATGAAACCACAGAACAAGTACACCCAAGGTGACATTATTCCCCTGCTAGAATGATAAAAATGTACCTGAACAAGACCAGCAGTAACTTGTTGCCCTAGCAACTGAAAAAAGATAATTAATAATACCAGAGGCTGTGAACATTACCGGTCTATGCTGTGTTAGATATTGCCTTCTTTTCCCTATGGACTCATTACAGCTGGAATCTGAGCCTGTTAGTGGTACAAACATGCACTTTTAGTGAACCTAACGTTACACTGACGCTTGCGTACTTGCCCTCGCAACTCGTTTCGCGGCTGCAGCGTTCTCCCTCAATACTGGACCAATTTCTGGACACAAATAGTGTTGTCCCCATTAGTCATTTGGACACAAAAACATGGGAAAATAGGGTTGAAGGTTGAAAAATACCGAAGTTACCCTTTAATATTAGACAGGGCCGACTTAAAGCATAGGCAATATAGGCAGTCACATAGGGCACCACCTTCTTGGGGGCGCTGGTCGCCCTCTTGAAGAGGAACCTCATATGTGACCTCTACTGGTGACTGGGAGGAACTGGAACTCAGCATTCAGCAATGCACGACACTTATCTGACAATATGTCGGGTTTTTTTGTTTGGAAAACAAGGCTTTCCAGTCCTCCTAGCTCAATTGTCTTCCAGCGGTATTAGTTTAAAATGATGCGTGGGGAGTTTCAATTTCAAATCAGTGATGTAGGCTGGAAAGTGACCTTCAAAAGTCAGGAATTTAAGTAGTTAATCACGGAGTCATGGGCACTAATCATCTCCCACAGACATATTATAGACAGTATGCTATTTTTTTTGTCTTTGTGGAGATTATAGCAGTGGTTCTATTTTCATTTTTACACAATAAGCAAACAATCTGTAACTTTCCTTAAATAACAATAATCTGTTGTTTTTCTTCAGGGGACATTAATTACATAACTAACAATGTTTTTGAGAAGATTCCTATGTTTTTTTATATAGTTTATTCAATTGGTAGTCATAGTATGTTAAATAGGTTGATAGGATGAGGGTTAAACTTTATCAAACCACTTTTTTATTGACATGACTGGGATGTGATGTTTCTAAATGTCTTCTTTATTTGTTGGGTCTCATCCTGTCCGCCTTGAAAACGATTGCAACATCAATTGCGTATCACATTTTCCCTCTGCATCCCACAGTTTGAGAACCACTGGATTATAGCAAGAAGGGCAGTATGCAATGGAGACTACGTTTTTTGCAACTGCTCTCTTACCTCTGAATCTTCTGTCCCTGCTCTAACATGACTGTCCATATGTTTGAACGCAGAGCATTTCACTGGTTTGACCTCAGGGCTCTAGACTGCGACCAAAATGATCGCATATGCGACCAAAATGACCGGCCTCTGATCTCAGGAGCTGCAGCGTCAACGGGGAATTATTCTCAAGTCAGTGAGTTAAACTTTCTAGTAGTTACCAGTAACGTTACGGTTAGCTAACGTTAGACTGTTGGATGTTAACGGTAACGTTACAGTTAACGCTCACTAACGAGCCGGCAGCCGACGTTTGCAATCACAGTGAGTGAGATGACGTCAAAACTCCGCCACAGCTCAAATCATGTTACTGATGTTAACCACTTATTTACTTACTTACTCCTCTCTTTGTCCTCTTTGGGTAACAAGGCTGCAATGAATGAATTTAGTCCGTCCCAACATGCTGCGTCTCTCCTCATGACAGCAGCATCTCCTCCAACTTTAGGAGCAGCTAGCAGGGCCGGTCATAACTTTTTGGGGGCCCTATGCAAAATCTTGTTTTTCGACAAAATGCTTTTTTTTTCACAGCAATATAAAATAGATAATAGAAAGGGAATTATGATTAAACATATTATATTTAAATAATCACAATTAATAATTATGTTTTTATGCAAATAACCACTACATATGGCAATAACAAACCACAGTTAATGGAAAAAAGTTAATTTCAGACCCTGCTCACGCGCATCACACACTGCAGGGCGCCAAAGTTCCACTGTTCACCAAAAAGAAGCGGCCTATCGTTGATTATTTAAAAAAAGAAAGGAGGAAGCTGGTGGTGAGGGAGAGTCTAACAGAGGTGCCCACTTAGACACCACCGATGATGAATGTGCAACAGGCACGGAGAGACTGGCTGACAGGTGAAGAAAAAGAAGTACCACTTTCAGCCACAATGGCTAACACAGTACCCGTGGTTACGGTACGAGGGGAACACTGTGCTGTGTTTTTATTAGTGATGTTATGTGCTGTGCTGAGGCTTCGGAGCGTGTGTCGAGTAATCCAGGAAGTTTCCTGCGATGCGCGTATCGAAACTTGTGTCGTTTTAGACCAATGACGTCATTGATGACGTCCGAAGCCTCGCTGCCCGGCCGTACCGCTGACTGGATCATGAAGTGGTTCAAATCTTCACTGGTTCAACCAATGCTATTTTCCAGAAGTGACACAGAACACTAATATTACCCCTCCTGCAATTATTATATTATATTACACTACACTACAATACTATTATTGACCAAAGGATTGGGTTACACACATAAGATGCATTACTCACAAAACAATTACAGTTTATTATACATGTATCTTATATACTCATAATATACTTACTAAATGGACATTTTATTATATATGATATATATATATAAATTGATTACATGGTAATAGATTTGTTTTCATTGTTTATAGTCATTCCCAATTTTGTTAATAGTCTGTTTATTGTCAATACTGTATATACTGCTATTTTTATACTTCCTATCTTTATACTTGGTTCATATTTTGTTACACTTTGTTTGGCTCTTTTTTACTGTGTTAGCTGATGCATCTTGTTTTTTGCACTATCCCCTTTGCTGCTGTACACTGAAAATGTCCCCACTGCTGGACTAATAAAGGAATATCTTATCTTATCACATGGTTAAGATCATATCTGCCTGTTTTACACTCTTTGACCACCAGGTGGTTTCGTGAGCACATGAAGCTTCGAGCAATGAACCCTTTTCCGAACCAATTTGCTGGAAAGCTTCAAAGCTTCATGAGGCTTCATCTCGCCATCACTAGTTTTTATTGTAGGCAATGTAGTCCGTCCGTTGCAGGCAACTCTAAACTTGTTAGTTAAAATATTTTGCAAATATCAAGTTTCGAGGCATTGCCAATGTTTCACTGGGGTATGTAAATTAAGACAACTATTTATTAGCATGCAAGGTCATTGATTAATACCATGCTGTAACCCAAAAAAAAGGGTGCGACCAAATCATGTGCTTGTGTGACCAACTGAGAAAGTTGGGAGCACCAGTGCTACCAGTGGAAAAGTTAGTCTAGAGCCCTGGACCTATAACAGAAACAATGCAGATGTTAAAAGCAGAAATACTGGTACATATAACACATGTATCACCACAGGACCCAAGGTTTCATTTCAGTTTATTCAGTTACGCTGTCCAATCACAAAGGTTTATTTGTACATTCATTACCATTATGAACAGTGTAAAACCTTCTGGACATGCACGTCTTTATGTGTGAGCGTACGGGATGTTATATTTGATTAGTGCTCTATTTACAATTCAATAAAACCGCTTACAAATATTACATGCAGTATACATTTATGAACAAAATCAAAAAGCGCCTTTTTCACAATGCATCACTTAGAAGATGTCGTCCATCATTGGCCAGCAATGTCCCACATTCAAAACTTTAACCTTTTCTTTATATACACTTCATAGGCCGCAACTCTATGTAGTTGATTCTTTATTGATAATCCAACAAACATTTCAAGTAAGTCCAACTATTGCAAGTGTGCTCTCCCTGGTCAAAAAGTCCTTAAGTAATCCACTGGGGGAGAAGATTCTAACTACACGACTTACCAATCCTATTTCAGAGCCCACTGAATTATTAAAAGGACTTTTACATAAAACCTTTTCCAACATGTAATCTTACTTTGCAGCCTTGTCTGCGTGCGCAAAATAACTTTGTAATGCTGCATTGAACCAAAATAGGAAAAAGGAATTTTAAAAATATTGAAATAGACAAAACAGCAGCGATTAAAAAAAACAAAACACACGGTGAGATTTAAGGTTTTGGATGTGACGTACCTTCTTCACCTGAGATTAGATTTCTTTGTAAAAGAGCGGAAGATGAACGAGACCAAGTGGCACTTAGAAAGGCTTAATGCACTGATTAATGCTGACATGAAAGTAATAGTGATTGAGAAAGACACACAAACATACATACAGTAAGTGACATATGTACAGGGCTGGGTATCATTTGAAGCTATTTGATACTGGTGCCTATTCAGTACACGCATATAATCACATTTTTCTACACAAACCTGCCTGATTTCTAACATAAAATATCAGGCAATATCTAATTAAATGACAATGAGCAAGCATTCTGTGCCAACATTCAATACAGACATTGTTATGTCTGTACTTGGTATCAAGGTTGGATACCCAGCCCGACATACAGCACATATTCTGACTCGTCTTTTCAAAAAGAAACCAGAACAACAACATAAAGCTAAGATGATTGTTTGAGATTTGTAACACAGTCAGCCAAATTGTTCAGTGTAAGGCAACTACAAAAAGGAAAAAAAAACAGTGCTTCATTTATATTTAAATGAATTGGCCATGTCATCCAGTTCAGTCAAGGTTGTCAAAAAGGCAACATTGTCTTTGCATTGTAATGAGAGGAGTTACACACCGTCATTGACAGAGCAGCAGTACTCTAATCAGTGTTAATGTTCAGGACAGATTGTAACACATGCACTAACATGTACTGACTAGAATTTGTAGTGAAACTAAAAATGGTTTTATTCCTTCACCCAGTAAAGCTTTAATATCGGATGATATTACAGACTATTTAAAAGCATTAATCTGCAAAGAGAACAGAAGCTACACTTGGTCTAAGTTGAAAGGCTATTTAAGGATTCTGTAAAACTCAAACATGGTCTTACTAAATGAATAGTGCAGAAAGGGATGTTCTTATTTAGTGGAGTGGCCGGATCTTACTGTACAGTATGATGCCACCAACCACTGGTGCAAAATAAAAGTTAGTAACAGATTCTTCACACAGACTGTAATTGACCGATCCCCATCCCCCCCTTAGCTACTGTTGCTGGGTCGGACAAGCTTGACAAAAAGAAACATGGCGACGCTGGTCCGTTTAGGTGGGTGCCGTAGTGTGTATTAGATCGACGATAAGGACTACAGTATGCGATATATTCACGATGATAACTTATCCCGTTGGGATGCTAGACGTCATGTATATCCAAATAAATAACACCAAAAGTTACATCGGGGCGGCACATAGCCTTACAAAGATACTATAAACAAAGATAAGGTAGCCTCGATCTTTTCCGATAATTTATGTCATCTTAAAAACATCCCAGCAACCAATCAGTTTGGCGGGACTTAGGAAGGGTCAATTCTTACTCCATATACTTGCCCACACTAAAGGGGAAGTGCACATCTGCTAATGCAGACACAGAAGTCAATAGCAAAAGAAAATATCACTAATCAATTGAATAATTTAGTAACAATTGTTCCCAGCTTCTCTACAATGGAAATACAAAAGCAAATGTTAATAATGATATTAACACAAAACCACAACTGGTACCATTAAAAAAAAAAAAAGACTAACAGCAAAAACAATGTGCAAGTCTGCATGGAGGCCTCCACTCGTCTCTACAGAGTGGAGATAAAAGGCAAGTCTGTTGCATTTCCTGATTTCTTTTTTTTTTTTATCTGAGTGAAAACGTTTAAATTGGTAAGCGAGATCTCAGATATACGACATGAGCGGGAGAGCAAGTCATGTACAGTGCAACTGTTAGATATTCTTCATATTGAGATCCTCATTCTCTCAAGCGAATGTACAATGTGACAATAATTCAGTGTAGAGGTATGTGTGCCCTTATACGAACCAAAACTGAATATCAGACACTTCCACAACCATCAGTGATGCATTGATACTGTACAGCATTATATATATGAATGCTCTAGTAACTGTTACTAAGCGAGGAGTGACTTTTATCTTCACACGGTTGTGTGACTTGTGCGATCAGAGAGCGTTACTTCTGTGTGTGCAAGGCAAGGAGTGTGAACTTTTCCACGTTGTACACGAGCATCAGCTGCCCCCTTCATATATGGCTTTCTTGACATATATCAGATTTTTTTTTTTTGTGAAAGAAAACATTAGTAATTCTCTTATTTCACTGTGCAGGGAAGCTGCTGGTAATGGATCCTTCCTCCCCACTCAGCTTCCTCAATGTACTAAATACGTTTAATCATTTTCCGTCCTGTCTATATCTCAAAGTCAAGGCTTGAATTTGACGTTTACTTTGTGGAAACAGAATTCTCAAACTCTATTCAGCAGGATATATTTGAATGTATTGAAGATAACACAACTACTGTATGTGTGTTCTGCAATTATCTATCGCCATTTCCTACAGAGCTTTTTCCATACGGAGAGTACAAAATATCATGTGACCCCAAACTTTTGCTGCTATTTCTTAAGAATCTCTAATGAAGGAATAATGGTAATGTATCACTAGGATCAAATACAAATCTGGTGTATCGTTCTGGTAATATTTGTTCATTTCATTTCATTTCAAGTGAGAACATTCTTGCCGTTGCATCGCTGCGATGTGATGTGCCGCATGCATTGCTACTTCTGCAGGAGGTTTCTCAGATAGAAACATATCATCGGTGAATCAGAGGTGCATCACCAACCAATAACCATGTCTGGTTTTCAGCTTAGGACTCATTAGTTTACAGTGACACACAGACTGTATGCCAGAGTTAAATCCATCTATCCTGGAACTATAGCAGACTGTTTGACTATCAGTCTGTCTCACTGGCTACCCACAGGTTAAGTGTATGGGTGCATATGTGTGTGTCTGTCAGCACCAGGGTTCCCGCTGGGCTCTGCCTCGGGCCAGACTGTCTGCCCTCTGCCAGGCGCTGTTCATCAGGGCGAGGGCCTCACCACAACGCTTCTGTACGGACGGATCCCACACTTCTTTGTGAGGGAGGTCAACCTGTGTATAGTGAGGACATACATGAGGGTTCAGGCAGATGGGACAGCCAGTGCTAGTAGTTGTTGGATTTAAGATCTTGAATGTTAATATTTTTGGGACAGCGAATATTGCTGTATTATATATATATTGCAGATCTTTATTTCCCTAAAAACACTGATAACTACATCTATCTACCCACCTGGAAAACGGCCTTCCATGTGTTGTCTAATACCTCCAGCAGTCGGTCTCTCTCTTCACAGCCGCTGAAGTATAACACCCACGGAGGAAGGAACTGGGTCCGATCTGCCGCAAACTCCTACAGAGGGAGAAAGTGGGAAGGCTCACATTAAAGGTCCTAAACACAAGAGAACTATACCAGTGCTATACACTGGTCAATCTCGGAACCAATCGGCTATCGATCTGATGACATAAACCTCATTGTTTACATTCCGATTAGCAACTTGGGATGCGAGACTATAGTTGGAGTTCAGAGATGACGTGTCCGACCGGATTGTTTCACAAGTAGCCAGTTTACAAACTAATTTTAATCCAATAAAAACCTAAATCATTGTCAGACGATAGCAGGTGGGTTCCCAGAATGCATTTCGGCCAATGCGCTATGCCTCTTTCGCTCCCCACACGGACTGTTTACATGCATTCAACCAAAGCCTACTCGAACGTGATTGGTCAGTACTAATCGGACAAAATCTTGTCCCGTTGCCTACAGATTGTACATGTGAATGCAGAATCTGTTTATTATATTATGATGACATTATATACTTTTATATACTGTATAATGTACTGTCTGTTAATTGTTTATACCTTTAGATACATAAGAGTAAAACAAAAATTGAGCTAATGCTATAAACCTAATTTCCTCTTGCTCTCCCATCATTATGCGTCCATCATGTTAGTTATGGATCAGGAAACCATATTTCTGAAGCTGTAAATAATGAATGAGCTCCGTTCAGTAATGCTATACCGTTCTCTTAGTCTCATTTGAGGTTGTTAATTAACAGAAAATGTTGTGGTGGAAGGCACTTCATGACAAAAATCAACTAGATTTTAATTAAACCCTAACCCCATTAGGTCTCATAAGATGGGGAGATGCCTGAATCCTTTAGCAGAACACTACTAACACCCCAACTAAGTTAGTCAAGTTTGTTTGGTATACACACACACATGATGAGGGCTGGGCCTCTTTTTGGAAACATAAAACTTAATTTGTGATGTTTTCCCATTCAATTTAATTTGTAAAACATCACAAATTATATATATTTTTAATGGTAATAAGCATGCATACCCTGAGCAAAAGCACATTCCTGAAATTTAGGAGAACCCAATAACATAGCTTAGTTCCATAGTTAATATATTAAAACTGTGCGACACATGAATACATAAAGTAATTAGTCTAAAAAAAAAAAAACACTAACACCAAGAGGAGTTAAACAGAGGGCCACTCACAATGACACAGTACTGCTTGTCGGCCTCCACGCTGACAGCAATGACATCACAGATATCGGCGCTGCCCAGCGAACGGAAGAAGCTGGTCTGACAGTCCTGATGGCAAGTTAGCAGCCTCCTCTCTGTCATCACCAGGCAACATGGGATACATGGAGTGGGGGCCACACCCTGAGGGATGACCTGCAGGTAGAGGCTGAAAGTTAATTATACCTTGCATATACAATGCAATGTATACGAGACAACCTGGATACCTTTTGCACTTTATGAACATCAGCAGCTGTTGTAACAAAGTCCTGTACAGCCAGCACAGTGCATGCCTGCAGGGATTATTTGTCAAGGAGAGTTCACTTCTCACAGTCCCTTCTGGTTGGAAGCTGTGAGGAAAGCCAATCCAATTTGACTGATGAGTTTCCCCACTTAAAGGGCGGGTCCATCTGCATTCTTTTCGGTTTTCCTCAAATGGCAAATCAGCCGTTGCAAAAAGCAGGTAGGTTACCATAGTAAGCTAATCAATAAGGTTATGAATAATGTGAATGCTAGCTGAGTCAACTTTAGCAGAAGTTTGGAAAAAACTGAAACGGTTAGTTTGGATTTTTTGAAGTGGGGTTGTATGTATACTCCTGTGGTCTGCAAGTTGAAATGACTGTTTTTGTGAATGGAGTCTGGTGGCTTTGAAGAGAGAGATATAACAGCAGCAGTCCACAGCAGTACGTTGTTTAGCTTTCGTGCCAGTCTGCTTCTCTAAACTGGGAGCATGCCGACCGCCATCTAAGTTACTTTATGTACTGTTAATACACTGACTATAAGGATGTATATATACTGTACATGTAGCAGCGTCATCATGCAGAAACCTACGTCAGGTCACGAGGGAAAATGTTATTAAGGGGGTTGAAGGGAAAATAGCATTTTGAAGCTAAAACATACATACTTAGGATTTGAATACACGAGGAACACCACTGGGAAGCTACAGAATGATATAAAAACCTAAAAAAAACGTAAATAATGGACCCACTCTTTAAATTCAAATTAAATGCAACAATGTGTGGGATATCACAATGAGTGCATTGCGAGTTATTATCACAAGAACAAGTGCTCGCTTTGTTCTAATTAAGCAAGTTTGAATTGTTTCTTTTTTAGGTAAAAGTATATTGACAGTACATGCCACTGATCTAGTCTTACAGCATATACAGTTGAATAATTTTAGTTTGAAGATGTTTTTTTGCACTGTACTAATGAACAGGCTTGTGACAACCATTATTGTCCCCCTGCGTTTTATTAAAATATTGAGATACATGTATTATTAGAAATGTAAAAAGTGTTTTCTAAACACATGGTGTATGTGATATACAGCTCCTCACCCCTTTGGAAACGGACTGGCAGAGCAGCAGCATCCAGTCGGCCATGTCCTGCTCATTGTTGGCGCAGAGCTCCAGCGGAGGACGCTCTGTCAGGATGACGTGGAAAGCGTGGGGGCGCTCTGTGCTGTTTGAGCGACGGCAGCCTCCACAGTGCTCGCCTCTGTCGGGCACAAAGAGCATGAAAATATATCAGTGAACACCATTTTCTTAGAGTTTCTTTTACTGCTTTTTAACAGTAAAGGCCCCAAAATGTTAATCTTTCAGCCAGTTGAATCTTACCCCATAGTGACTGACAGCAGAGGTGTCCCATCAGTTCTCTCTGCATACAGGTACAGAATCCCCTTGCTGCAAGAAAAGAGGAAAACTATTTATATTAACATATGGTATATTACCTATGTATCGTGACATCCCGAAGACATATTGATACCAGCTGAAAGGGGCGATGATGTGTACGACCTGCCCATACCTGAGGACGAGGTAGCAGCTTTTCCACAGCTCTTTGCCCAGGTAGGTGGATCCAGCCCGGAACTGCAGAGTCCCCTCCTTGGTGCTGGAAGGTTGTCCAGGGATTGGTGGGCCACCCTGGGGTGACAAAGTCATGTCCATAGGATCCTCCCAGTGGACCAGTGAATACAGTTGGATGGACACTTCATATACCTGCAGGAACATGGAATAATATTTCATTTGTAAATTCTTTTCATAATTCATTTTTTAAAATGTCAAAATAATGAAATACTTTGTAATTTTGTCCGTTTATTCATAGATTAATAAATGAATTTGTAAACACATTTATTAATGCCTATTTTTACTGTACAAATTGTTATTAATCAATTAAATGCTCTATTACTATTTACGTGACTCTTGTGTTTTACTCCATAAATTAGGGCTGTCAAAGTTAACGCAGTGGCAACACGGTAATAACCCGGTGGCAACACGGTAATAATGCGAGGTGTGGACTTAAGTCACTAATTTGATGACTTTAGACTTGACAAAGTCAAAAAAGACTTGCAACTCTACTTGGACTTTAACACCAGTGGCTCCTGACTTCACTTGGACTTGAGCCATTTGACTTGAAAATACTTGCTACCCTGCCCCCCAAGCTCAAAGATTAAAAAGTATGTTATTTAAAAAGTGTTCCTTTAATGTCCTGGTTAAGACAAGACTTTGTAATTTTGTGGTTGATGAGTTACATGTATGTCAGCTTTCTCTCTGTTCAGACCAGACCTGTAATGAAGAGCTAAAACAGTATATGTGAAGTTCAATGTGTCTGTACCTCACAGTGAGATTCCTGCGAGACAAACTTCGTGAGAGACAGTTTTTCCATGGTGGCATCAGTCAGCACAGATGGGTAAGGAGGCTCTCGACAACCCTTCACCATGGATGACTTGAGAACAGACAAAAACCACCTGTAAGTGAAGAAGGATGGATTGGACAAGGTCAGAGGAGGGACTAACTGTGATAATGTGTCCTGTATGGCTCACATATGACCGCAGATGAGTAGTTGTGCATGCTGGCTCTTTGCACAGGGACACAAGGACGGCTGTACAGAGATATACAGGTACACTCACTGAGTCAGAGAGGCATCAGCTGTGTCCAACAGGAATTTTCTTCGTCTGTTGGTGCAAACCACCATCACTGTCTGTTGGTCGAGGCCCACCTAATGGAAAACAGTATTACAAATAATTTATCAGACACTCCAGCGGACATATTCGTGCGAGGCGAATATCTGCTTTGCATTTGGTCTGAACACACCTTAAGATGTCCATAAGAAGACATAATGAAAGGGTTTGTAGAAACATGTGTAGGTCAAATAAGAGCGGCCCGAGCGTCGGACAAATGAGAGAAAATGACAAACCCTGTTGTGCAGGACACTTACCGACAGATAGTCTATCTCATTATAAGAAACAGCATCTTCTACTGTGTAGGGCTTCTCTGCTGCACCTGTGGAGGAAAGCGAAAGTAAAACCAAGACATGCAGTAAGCACATGTTCATGTAGAGTATTTTCTGACTACAGAATAACCTCATTTAAATGTGTTCTCTACTTCCTAGAACGTCTCATGGGAACATTACAATGGTAGAAACTGTCAGATCTGCAGGGATTTGTCAGAAAAATAAACTCTCAGGGTTGCTAGTAGACACTATTGGTTTACAAAGTCATGGTCAAAATTGTTTTCCCTAATTATAAAGAAATTACGAGATCAATGCCTGTTTACCATGTGTAAATAAAGTCAATACACGCTGTGTTTTTAGCCACTTACCCTTCCTAAGCAGGTAGATGTAACAGTCAGTCAGCAGCAGGTAGAGGGGCTGCAGGTCGCCCTCCATGTGGCCTGTGCTCATTCTCACCATCTGAAAACACAAAGATATATCAAGTCAAGTGTCAACAACCTCCATATTCATCTGTCTCAAACTGCTCTGTTCACTAGTGATGGGTTCTGGCAACTGGATAGCAGCATAGCACAAATGTTGCTTTATTCACTTGATACTTGAAATGTTTTTAGAAGCTATTGTGATTTGTAATAAAACTGCATCTATTTTGTTTGCAAAGTGTGGTGCAAAGACCGAACAGATAGATTACTATAGCCTGAGTAAAAGCCGTTAAAAAGGCAATTGGCAAACTGAGCCTTGCAACACTTCCACTGAATAACGGTCTCCAAACCACTTCTGCCATGTCAAAACAAGTATGAGGTAAACAATACCAAAACTGGTTTAAAGGGATAGTTTGGGTGTTTTTAAGTGGGGTTGTATGAGGTACTTATCCATAGCCAGTATATTACCTACAGTAGATGACAGTCAGCACACCACCAGTTTGGAAAAACAGACAGGAGTTACCGCACTGAAGCAAAGCAATGTACTGTTGTGGACGGGGCCGGCAGCAAAATGTATTTTAGACACTATATTTAGAATATTTTCACTGCTTTACCTTGTTGTCAGACAGCCCTTTCAGACAGGGAACTGAAGCCATTGTAGCCATCTATGCTCTCACCAAAACAACCAGACTCCATTGAAAAAACATGTTATTTTACCTCACAGAACACGGGAGATGCTGGTCTACCATTGCCAGCAACCCCTGTGTTCTGCGAGGTAAAACTACTATAATTTTCAATGGAGTCTGGTTGCTTTGGCAAGAGCATAGATAAAGGCTTCAGTTCTCAGTCCTAAACATAGACTATATAGCTGCTTCACGGCAAGGTAAAGCGGTGAAAATATTCTAAATATAGCGTACACTTAAACTGATATTGATTTTTTTAGGTGGGCCTTTCTTTTAGGTGTCTAAAATACATTTTGCTGCCCCGTCCACAGCAGTACATTACGTGCCGACCGTCATCTACTGTAGGTAATACACTGATTATGGTACCTCATACAACCCCACTTCAAAACACCCAATCTATTCCTTTAAAGACTCCTTTCAAGACAATTATGACAGTAATTTACTTTCAGGTGGGCCTGGTAAACAACCATGACGTCACTGTGTTCCCTTACTTCTCTAATTTTTATCATTTGATTGTTAATGTTACAGTTGAGCCATTAAACAAATACATTCACATTTTCTCCAAAGAAAGTAACTTCTTTCAAAATAAATAAAATCACAATGAGTCACTGTGTCTTCACCTTGAAGAGCTGCTCCTCGTTCTCTCTGAACACATGAATCATGAGAAGAAGATGGTGATTGTTGTCCACCCTGAAATATGAATCATGAAGAACATTAGACACACTTTAAACAACATTATAACAACAAACAACTCATTTTGTAGAAATTCCTTACTTAAACTCTGCAGGATGAGAATTTTCTGTTTCCTCAGTAAACGCATCCTTGTTGGTTTCCTCTCCTTCATCTGTTTCTTCCTCCCTGGTCTTCATCTCGGGCTCCTGTCCAGTTGACGCTTTTGCCTTTCCCTCATCTTCAAGGCCACCTGAAAGAGTCTGTGATTGGCTATGCTCTGTAGAGTCATAGTGGCCACCACCCGTGGGAGTAGAGTCTGGACTGTCAGGGGTAAAGCAGCGTACTTCTGCAGACGCAGGAGAGGCCTGCAGGAAGTTGTGGCTTGAGGCAAGAGGGGAGAGAGACGACTCTCCTGGAGCTGGGTCAGGTGGCTTACCCTCTGAATCCTCCCGAAAGGGCTGCTGGGCAGGAGGCTCAGGGCCCCGGTCACAGCCTTCACGAGTTTTCTCCTCTCGGTGCTCCCAGACCTCCTCCCCATCCAGAGCCCCGTTGAGCCGGTCCATGACATCACGGAGGGGTTGGCCCACGGTTTCCATGGAGGTGTCCGTCATCTCTGGGAGCCGTAGGAGCCCTTCTACTTCGTCCTCACCTACTTCCTCCACAACCTCTGATCCCACCCTGCTTCTCCTCAGTTCCGCCTCGGCATCCAGCTGAATTACCGTGCCGTTTAATGATACCACATCCTCTGAGGCCAGGTGGCTGTTGTCCATTTCCATGTGCTCAGAGGACATGGAGTTATGGATGCTGCTGATAGAATCTGTGGAGCCCTTCCCTCGACGCTTCTTGGCTGGTTTCCTTCGTCTGGCCATCCTGGAAGACCAGAGTGGTTAGTTGTGGTTCCTCCGTTTTATTACAATTATATTTAAGACCTTTGCACACCAAGTCCGTATTCTTCATCCAAAATTGATGCACGTTTAATAATAAATACAACCTCACATTGTGTCAATCACGTTTACATATGGAATTCAAAACATTGGTCCGTCATTAAAGTTTTCAAAACAGGTTAAATTTTCTGAGATTTTTCAATTCTGTCAGAGTTGTTTGACCACTCAGAGCCACCGTAAATACAAACCTCATCATCCAAAATATGGCATCTGATAATGCCGGGTACACACTACACGAGAATCAAGCTGATTTTGGGTGCGATTTCTCGCTCCGAACAATCGTCAGCAAAGCCCTGATTTTTTGATGGTTCTAAAGATTATCTTGCCAGATATTCCTGTGGTGTGAGGTACGTTAAAAGTGTTTTTTACATCCCCCGATCAGCTCGGAAGTCCATCCTGGCCGCACCGATTTCACGTCGCCAATATTAAACATGTTCAATATTTACGATCGGATCTCCTGTTGTGTGTGGGGAACCCTGAGGACAGCCGATGACGCAGTCACGTGGGAAAGAACGAACGAAAGAATCCAAAAACATAATGCTTCCAACCGCAGCTATCTCCGGCGCGGAGGCATAAAAAACGCAATGGAGTGTGCAAGGTTTCTGTGCATAACAATTTTTATCAGATGAAGGATTAAAAAAAACGCAAACATAATATACGTACTTGGTGTGCAAAGACCTTAACTGTGCAGACAGAATATGAGTCTACAAGCCAGAAACTAAAGCTGTACCTGATGACCTCCAACTCATTGTTGGTGCTCTCCATCTCCTCTGCAGCGGTGACTGAGTTGTGGCGGCTGGCCACATGAACTGGCGTGACGTCGGCTGAGGTGCTGGTGGTGTTAGTGTCCGAGTCCTCGTTGAAGGGGTTGTGTCTGAACGTGGGGCTGTGTGGAGCGAGAAGAGATGCTACCTTCACCTTGACGGTGCTGGTAGAAAGGACCACCGTGTCGCTGATGACCGTCTGGGGATCAGAGCCACTGGACCGCGGGCAGCTGGCCTGGTCAGTAAGGTCACCCTCTAACATGAAAAGAAACACACAAGAGTTAAAGAAGCAGTCACAGACATTTAGTTATATATGTATAAGAAATACACAGAATTTTTGGCACTGTCTCGCCAGTATACATCAAAAAGTTTTACCATAGAAAGTCATTTATAGTTAGATAGAGTTGTTTGCTGTTGTTTTTGTTTGTTTTCATCACCAATGGAAAGGTAACCAGCGAGACAATTTCACAAAAACTTTGTGTATTTCTTCATCAGCAACGCACACAAACAAATGTTAGAGGCTACAGTGTCCTTTGTAGTTCTTCAGCAGGGTCAGAGAGGCACAAAACACAATGCGTAAGACATCAAGTAGGCACACAGCCGGGCAGCAGCTTTCTTTGCAGTGGCACAGGCCTAGGTCAAGCATTACATCTGCAGCTAGAGATGGGTCATACAAATATCTAATAATATAATTTGCAGGAATTAGCATGAATGGACTGACCAAGCTATATGGCATAGACCAAACCAGACCCTCTGATCACATTTAAAACAAATCCCCCAATTTCTCTGATGCTGTTTCCACTGAACTGATTACTTTTATAAAGTTATGTGTCATCAAAACTTCAAAAGTTTACTACAAACTGATGCTGTAGTAATACAAAGTAATAGGGCTGTGCAATTAATCAAATTTCAATTACAATTATGATTTTGGCTTCCAACAATTATGAAAGCAAGATATAAAACCTCACACTACAGTTGAGCTGAACCGAGGCCAGTGCCACATTTCATACAGGAAGAGAAGACATTACAACAACGATACGCCAGACAAACATGGTGTAATGTAGACAGACTGGACGAGGTGAGTACCAGGCAGAACACCAGGCATTTATCTTGCAGTGGTAAATAATAAGGCAGAGTAAGCATTCGGAGGAACATTCCCCAGATGAGTAACACATGCAGAACATGGAAGATAACCGTTCCCACCCAACACTGAGTTCCCAGTGAGCCAAAGAGCTGCGCTTCTTCCCAAACTTACCAGTCAACTTATAATGTATGAAGATTTTTCTTGTTTGTTAATCCATTCCCACAAATAGAAGCACTTTTACCCATGTTTCATGTCCTGAGATCAGCAGTCTTTTGCACCAGCTAGCTGTACTTTACATATTATTAACATGTCTAAATACTGGTTAGAGTACCCAGCATGCATTAAGCACAAACTGCGGGGTGGCCATGCCAGATAGGAGGGAGGGAGGGATATGAATGGGCAGGTAGGGGAGGGGTTGACCAATGTCCCACCTTCCCAGTCTGCACTTGGCAATGACTGCAACACAGGGAAGATGTCACCGAAATCATAATCTAAAAAAAGGAAGGATAACATTCAACATTAGAGAGAGATGGAGTGGAGACAGGAGAGAAGAGATGGCACAGAAACAGAAAAATAACATGACATATGGTATATGAAATAACAGAATCGATGGGGGGGAATAAGACAAAGTGGGAACTAAAACTAAAACAGGGAAAATGACTCAGTACTTTGTGGAGAGTGTTGGGAAAGACATTCAGTGAGCGCTGCAATCACCCCGATGAGAACATTCTTTAATCACGAGCCTCTGCACGCCAAGTCATCCATTTGATAAAATGCACTTTGGTATCCATGAGTCACCAAAGAGTCTGCAAGGATCAATCCAACTTCTGCTTCAACATGCCATTAGCTTGACATCACTGTATGCATTTGTGCCAAAGCATACGAGTGTGTACTTGTGGCCTGAAATCATAAACCCAAAATAAATGCTGCCATTCAGTAATAGTCACATTGTGATGAGTCCATATAGTGTCCAGATTAGAGGCACACAGAGACATATAGAACTGACTCTAGATGTATGATTGAGCTAATTCAAAGGGGAACAATACTGAGGTCCAAATGATTATCAAACCAATTAGTCTAACTGTCTAAATCTACTGTGTTTTGTCCACCTCAGCCTGCTAGTGTTGCAGCGCGTTGCTTTCCTTAACTACAGCCGGCTCTACACTGTAGGTTGCACATGGGAGTGAAAATTAGGTTGTGAATGTTAAAAATGATTTGGCCGCACTGGTGATTGAACTCTGAGTTGATAAAATACTAAGATTCGCTAACCTCTGACTGTAGCAAATCTGTTATCTCTCCTCTCTTATCAGTAAATATCAGTGTACAGAACATTCAGCTGGCAGCTTCCTCTTTTGACAAATGTCAAAAAAATAAAGTGTGCCAACTTTAGAAGGCTACAGCTGTTATTTCAATGCCAGATAAATATTTAATCAACATTTAAGTAAATATACGTATCAGATTAGACTGCTGATATTTGGGTATCGGCAGATATCCAATAATAAAGAACACAGATTGGCATTGGTGCCAAAAAAAGTTGATCCGGAGTTTAAACATCCCAACTGCTTACCTTCACTGGAGGGGGCTATGGCACTGTCGTCCCACTCCAGGTTTGTGGAGGTGAGGGAGGTGAAGGAGTGCAGGGACAAACTGTCTGAGCTGGGCAGCCTTTCCTCAAAGTCCAGCAGGTTGTGGGGTTTGTAGTATTCTGGCATGTAGGGGGCCACGTCCAGATAGGGTGCATCCTGAACCATTAGGACCCAACAGAAACATTACATACATGCTGCTAACATTTAGGAGCAGCATTTCTATTGATATTATCATGAAATATATGCTAACCAGCTCCAGATCAAAGCGGATGAACTCAAGGCCAGACACCAGCGTGAGGAAGAGCGTGAGGTGGTCATGACTGCAGACCAGTGCGTTCCTAGCAGAGAAGAAAATCAGTTAGCTTCATAAATACTTGAGCGTATCAATTTGTCCTCAAAAAAACACAGAAAGTATTTCCTAAAATGCATTATAACTTCCACTTGTTACATAGCATCAATCTGTGAATTGGATGGATGACTTACTTGAAATAATACTTTTGTAATAATCCTTGGTTCTCCTGGAAGAGGCGTAGATAGCTCTCTAAAGAGCTCTCACTCAATGCGAGGTATAACCAAGCACGGCCTACACAGAAAAGAGAAGAGTTTGTATACATATAACCCACTGAATGACGCTATACCCCAAAATTCTAGATACAGACTGTAGGTACCATCAGGGCTTGATAATAACATTGTCCTGTCGGGATTGTGTATGTTGAAGTACATGGGATTTATTGTTTTACATTTGTATTTTACCGTGGCATCGAATTGGTATCAAGAATCCAGGAACTTCACTGGTATCGACTATTAAATTTTGATTACTCACTTCGACCAAGGTTGGTTGCTATGTGCTGAAGCTCGTCTATCTGGCGGACGGCCTCTCTCCTGGTGAAGTGAAGGACCAGGACCCAGTAGCCCGAAGAGATGTCCTGCAGGCTGTAATGTACAAAACAGTCAATAGTATCACATGCATTAGGCCAAAAGGGGGCAAGGGGAGTAGCGTGATCACACGAAAACTGCATTTTCAAAGAAATGCAACAGTAATATACTGTGATGTATCTACACCTAGATCAATTATTTGTAGCGTGAGTGTCAAAGCTGACAAAATTGTGACAGTTAACATGGAGGGACATGCAGAAAATATAATAAAAATAGGATTTATAACAGGAATTTTTTGCAAGACAAATAAAAACAAACCAGATTACTATTTGCTCTATGCACCTTTCCTCTTTCTAGTGTGCAATTTACTTGCAGTAAGCCTCTTACCCATACAGCAGAGCGTGGTCAAGGTGTTCACAGAGGCGCTGAAGGACCCGGTCGTGATTTCGGATAGCCGGAGTCTCATCTTCACAGGCCGCAAAGTAACTCTGCAGCTGTAAAGAGACAAGGTTTCTCTGCTGTTTATTTTGCTGGGGAGAGGGAAATTTTAACTCCAATTCCAGTTAAAGTTACAACTATTTGTCAAGAACTGATTGTATTTGAAAAATTATCACAAAGGACAGACCTCTAAAGTTATATCTATTTATTTTCTAAACAGTTAGGTTGGATTCTATAGGACTGTCAGGCTTGGGTGCATGGATCTGGAGAGGAATGTTTTTATTATTTATACTATATATACCTGAAACCAGCTGTTTAAAAACTTTGGAGGTAACCAGGTACGTTACCTCTACTAGTCCCTTATCAACGACTGTTGAATCGCTCTCCAAGGAAGTTGGTGAAAGACTTGCAAAACTGGCAGTTGTTAAATAAAGAAATTGCTTTCATGCAAATAAGCAAAACAATGAAGTTCTTTGACTTTGAATTTGAATTTCTAACCTGATGATCAAGTTCTTTCTTTGTTTTGGCTCTTTGTACTCATGCACACTGGATTTGAAATAGAACAGTGACTACAGTATGAGCAGACACTGTTCATTAAGCGTGCTTAATGGTTTTCACATTAATATGGGGGGAACACTGTAGGAATTGTAGCCAGGCTTCCAACACATTTTCCATTTCAGATTCCATACTTTTCCAGACTCTTGGTAGATTTTATAGACTATATTTGACTTTGTGACTTGGTGACACAGGGAGGATGGTGTAACAAAATTCCACACAAAGTTTGAATCCAGCTTTCTTATCCCATTTGGACATTTGGAATTGTTAACCAACCAGGCTTTGTATTTGGGATTGTCAAGCCAGCCCTTGGAAAACTTGCATTTTCCCATTTTGCTCAAGCTCGCTTTGGCATGCGCTCTCTCACACAGTGGTCCAAACGCCATGAAAAACTGTCCCCTTTTTGTGTAATCAATATATTTTTTAGAAATTTTATATTTTAGAAAACAGATTAGGGTCAACAGTCTGGGAAAAAAAAGGTTTTTCCTTACTCTCTTTTCTTTTTTCCGTACTTATCCAGACCTGGAAATTACTCAAATCAAAATTCCATTCTTTTCCATACTGTGTAGGAACCCTGTGAGCTCTTTTTCTACATGATCCAAGGTTTAGGACAGTGCAGCAGGACAATGATCCTACAGTCACTTCAACACAAAGTCAAGCAACCAAAGAATTTAGTGCCAACAGTGGAATGTTCCTGACCTAAATCCTACTAAGTATGGGTTTACTGTTGTGACTCCAGTGTGCAGGTGCTCCTCGTATTGCAATTTTACTGCTGAAGACCAAGCTGAAGGCAAGTAGCAGTGAGTGAGCTGGCTGAAGCACAGGTCTGGCAAAGCATCGCCAGAGAAGATAGGATAGGATAGGATACGGATGTAAAGGATATGCAGCCAAGTACATTTGATCACCTCAAATTAGGGGACTATGTATTAAAAGGGCTACAATTCCTACATTGCACATCTGGTGTAGATGTATGATCAAAGGTGCCACTTTTACCCTTATAGACATTTTCATTTCAGATCCAATGTGCTGGCGTACAGAGCAAAAGCAACAAAAAACTCTGAACGCACTACATTGTATGCGTCTTATTTCTACTGACAAATACAAAGCACAATGTTAGATGCAGGCAGCTCTACTGAAAGGTACAGTTTGTTCAAGCAGATGATGCCGAGTGTGTTTCCTTGTGGTCCACTGTCCTGCATTGACCTGCAGAAGTATTGAAACCTTGAGGCATGACCAACCTAAGTGTAGGTTGGAGTAGCTTTGAGGATTGTGTCCCAAAGAAAGAGGAATTTTATCCTGTGTGACTATCTTTCCACACATGACCAAGCAATGTTTGTTTCAGGTAAACACTGTGCACTTTCTTGGAAGCTTGAGGCATACCATTCACGGTCCTTTATGAAGTCTTTACAGGGAGATAAACGGGGTAATTGGACTAAAATGTATTAAGACAAATGTGGACTAATGAAGCAAGACACAATACTGGGCTCATTGCATTAAACACTGGTGAACTAGAAATGGGAAATTACTGAGACAGAGACAGATGAAGGCTGACCCCCATATGAGAACTATGAGGACTTTGAGAACTTTAAACACTATCTGCAACCATCTTGGACTCTAACCACTGGCGCACTTTACACTTACTTTACACTATACATCCTATATACCACTTTATAGACTGCACATATGTACATATTACATTCATTTATTGTACATACTACATTTATTTATTGATGGACTGTACACACTATGTTCACCCATTCACTCTGTATCTTCTATATCTCTGCTTATTGTTTTTATAATTTTTGTATACCTTTACCTCTCCTGTGTTTCACTCTGTTGCTGATGTTGATGCTTTGACACCTGAATTTCCCTCCGTTGACTAATAAAGGTTCATCTTATATTATCTTGTCTCATGAGGAAGCCCATACAAAATAAAAAACTCAAATACACAGTTTTGTAAAGTGAATGTACAAGCATGCAGGAGGAAGAAGCAAAGATGTGTGTCTGGTTATGAGAAAGGAAGTTTCACAACAACAGACAGGCATAGCTAGACACAAAATATGTCGATTTACTGGCTATTGTGGCTAAGTTATGTTGCAAATATGTGTCTCTTAATATAGTTGCTTGCAGATGTGTTTACAACACATGCCGCAGTGAGCAAAACACAGGGGGCTTGATGCCACTACTGTTCCCCCAAGAGGTCAAAGAGAGAAACTAAAACAACAACATGACAACAATAAAGGTGGATTGATAAATTGTAGGGAATAGTCTACAGTGAGGAACAGGCCCTCCCATGACAGCGAGCTGATAATGTCCCACACCGACTTGAAAGTTGCCCTCTTTGGCAGACAAAAGATGACCTAATGTTACAGTCATTCATGTGAAAATAACATTTTATTATTTGTAAGTGTGCTGATCAACCAGACGGAGCTTACCTTCTTGACAGACAGGGAGATGTTTTCCAAGATGCGATCCTTTACTTTCAGTTGATCCATCACTGGTGTGTTTGGCAGCTTTCAGCAGCCTGTCAGCTGACTCCCAAAGAGCTCTTGTTATGCTAATGCTAATGCCGCCTTAGCTTAGCTTAGCTTAGCTAAATAACATTATCTTTCTGCCTTCCAATGCTGCCAAACTAACACACACAGCTTTGGCTGCTTTCACGTTCAATTAGACAACAACCGCTAGTTAACAACCATCATATTAAAGCTAAAACAAGCCGCGGTGAGAGGTCAACGTCTGTCAACGGCTCCGGTTAGCCAACAAGTAATGTTAGCCTAGCTCCGCGTTAGCTGCTAAGTTAGCCACTTTGACGCTAGCCTCCGGGTGGGGGTGGCTAGCAAGTTTTTAGAGTCAAGACTATAACTTTTAGCAGCATTTGTGGTTATCATACTCTCCGTTTGGTCTTTGTGGTTAGCTCTTGTGAACTACTTTGAGTTATCTTTTCCCGCATTAGCCTCTATAAGTAAGTTAATTAACATCAAAGTCACAGATGCTACGGGTACTTCTTGTGCTACTGACCTAACTGTGGACTCCAACTGTCAGTGCATTACGTCACCACTAGCCAGCGCGTGGGGAGACTATAGGGGTTGAACCTCATTCATAAATATCACTATTAAAAGTTATATTTGCTCAACTTTGTGCAAAAAACATAAAACATCATAAAATATGACTTGATTTTAAATAATCAGAATTAACTCTTCAATTCGGCGCGCGCAAGACTCCATGTTTTAACTTGTAAATAATACAATTATAATAAATAAATAATATATAATATAATATATATTTTTTATCATTAATAAATTGCGTTTTTAATTGGTTCACCCTCTTAGTCAAATAATGGTAATAAAATATATCCACAATAACATTCTTACTAGTAGAAATGTTATTTCAAGATATCTACAACTTTGATTGTACTACTCAACACCGAAGTAAAAATATAGGAATATCTTATTTTATCTTTAACATTTAATAGCTAGATTGGATATAGTGCAAAAGAACATTTCAGATATTCACAATGACATTTTTCCTATCCACAATTGTCATTTTAAATATCCACGTCATTCTTCCTAGGCAAAATTAACAAATTGAATGTAATTTTAGTCCCTTCAATTTGTAACAAATAAGATATAACTTTGATTGTACTACTCAACAAGAAATAAATTAAGAATAATTCATAATTAAGATATCTTTAAATCCTTAAAAAAAGTAAGTGGCTGTTTTAACATTTAATAGCTAGACTGGATATAGTACAGAAGAACATTTCAGATATTCACAATGACATTTTTCCTATCCACAATTGTCATTCTTCCTAGGCAAAATGAACAAATTGAATGTAATTTTAGTCTCTTAAATTTGTAACAAATAAGAAATCCATGTCAACGACTACAATTGATGTTTTATTTATACTACATTCTGCATTAAAAAATATCACTATTAAAAGTTGTATTTGCTCAACTTTGTGCAAAAACACAATACATCATAAAATATGACTTGATTTTAAATAATCAGAACTAACTCTTCGAATCAGATATCTTTAAATCCTTAAAAAAGTAAGTGGTTGTTTTAACATTTAATAGCTAGACTGGATATAGTCAAAAAAGAACATTTATAGTATCCACAATATTTTTCCTAGGAAAAATTAACAAATTGAATGTTATTTTGATTCTCTTAAATTTGTAACGAATAAGAAATCCATGTCAATAACTAAAAATTTACTCGGAGATGTTTGTCTGAAGAAGTCTGCCACTTAAATAATCCTTATTTCTGATTTAATTTACTGTATTTTTCTATTATTATTTTTATAATACATTCTGATGTTATTTTTCCTCTTTCTTCATTAACTGAATTGGTATGAATGATGGTACTTCATGTACTTCTATTTCAATTGTAAATTTTAACAAATGCTCTAAAAGTTTTGTTTGTTTTTCAAAACAACTCATTGTAAATGTTTGACTTAAATACAGTTTTAAAAAAAAAAGGAAATAAAGAAAATCCAATTGATACTTGTCATAACTTAAGTGTGCCATTTTGGCGTATCATTATACAGAACAGATATCCACAATACATTTGTGGATATCTACAATTGCATTGTTTCTAGTCATAATTCTAATTGTAGATATCTGAAATTAAAAGCCCACTACACATGAATGGCTAAAGTGGCGTAATTTTTCCTAAGAAGAACTGTAAGCTACATCTCTACAACCAACAACACTATGTTTGTTAGTCACAGCGAGTAGCGTTATTAAGTAAAATACCATCTATCAGGACCAGGAGACAGATTTCAATGCATTGTGGAAATCAGAGAGTACAATTATGTCATGTCACAGAAACCGAGTGGAATGTCAATATTTTATTGTTAAGATGACTCCAACTTTTTTTGGAAACACTTATCAAAAACAAATGAACAGTTGGCATATTCAGTGCATGTACTTACCACAATAAGCTTTACTGGTTGAGAACATGTGGGTCAAATTCTAATATGGATTTCTTTCATGTTCTAAGGCAAGTGCTCTACTTAGATCATTTTATCAAATGCAAAGCAACTTCATACAAACGCTGACTGACTTCAGCACATTTACAGGCCTTTGAATGATTTCAGTACAAAACAAACCCCAACCGCTGCATCACAGGTCACCCCTTTTGGCCTCCAGCCCCCGATTAGTCGAGTAACCCAATAACCGAACAGAAACTGTATTTTTACTGCAGTTCAAGTCTCTGTGTGAAGATTCAAGCCATCAAGACATTCAATTTCAACTCTTCACACCACAAGTTTAATTCTATTATCTTGTTATCCCTTCAAAGTTGTCTCTCTGCATTAGTCTGACTTCTCCTTCTCTTTCATGTGCAGGAAGACCATGCTGAAGACGAAGAGTCCTGCCATCATGGAGAAGACGCTGGCATAGTATGGGAAGGCTGAGGGGATGAAGCGCTCATACTGAGTGTGCTGCAGGGGACGCACTGATACCTGTAATGAAGAAACAAAGCAGTAGAAGTTAGGCCGCCATACATTAGAGCATGGGTATTAAATGTATTATAAGTAAAAGGAACCTCTTCTAAGCCATAGTACTCAGAAAGTAAACTTATAAATAATACACCAAGGTTTTGACAAAGGTATATAAACTATAAATTATTCGATCTCTAGTATTTCTGTCCATTTGCCCACTTTCCATACCAGTATTTTGCTTTGGGTATGCCCAAGTGAAGTTCTGATTAACTTGCCTGAGTGGAGGAGTAGAGATGTGTGAATCCCAGTCGGTTGTAATCCACCTTGAACTGGAAGACTCCGTACACATCAGGCAGCTTGAACTGGACGCTATATATATCTCCTGGAAGAAATAAAACACAGAAACAGCATTAATAGTCAGTTTGTGACTGCAAATGTGCATACAGCTCAAACCCACAAATCACAAAGATGCAATACATTTAAGCCCCGTTTTGACTGCAGGAACTTTTACCCTGGAACTAGGAACCCTTAGAGGAACTTGTTGCGTTTCAACCGCAGGGACCAGGATCTAATTTAAGTTCCCGGGACATTTTACCCCCAAAAAGGCTCTAGTCTAGTCTCTAGTCTATAAGAAAATTAATTGAATTGAATTGAATAGATGAAACAGGTGGACACACTGCACTGCAGGTTGCAGAGTGTGTTTACTACTGTGGCCACCTGCAGCCCTTGTCCCATGTGATGTTGCTTTTTTATATGTCAGTGGACTAATTTGACTAATCTTCACAGGTCTTTGGACTGCTATGTAAACGCAGACAACAATGGGCTGAAGGAACCTTTTAATTCCTTTAAAAGTAGTTCCAGGAGCTAAAATTACCAGGAACTTCTTGGTAGAGACCGAGCTTTAAACTGTAAGCATCAATTAAAATGAATTAATTAGTACTGTATATGTTCTATAACCACAGCAACGTACCTTTTCTCTTGAGATAAGTCCTGACGAAGGGATCGATCCTCACAAACTCGAGCTGAATATCATCTCCGTCGAAGGGAATCCAGCGGCCCTCAGACAACATCTCAATGACAATGGTGAACTCCTGCGTGGGAAAGTTTTACACTGATTGAGATATACACGTAAAAACACACAGCCAAGACAAACATCTTCAGGGTGATGATTGTTCACATAAGTCACAGAAATGTTATACTCACCACAAGGTCAGTGATTGTGTATGCTGCAGGGGGAGAGATCTCTCCAACAGGATGATGGGTAACAGCTCCCACCCTGAGGACTCCAGCCTCCTTGAACACCCAGCGAGACAGAGCCTCGGCCAGCTCCATGTTCCCCGTCTGCTCGTACCTAACAAAAACCACGACAACAAGAGGAGGGCTTTAAATACAGGAGACGGATAAATGGATAGCACAGACAGATGACAGCCTGATGACAACTCATTGAAAGAAGCTGCATTGGTACGGTCTAGACATGCTCTACATGAAACGCGTCTTGAGATAACTTCTGTTATGATTTGCCGCTATATAAAAATATATTGAATTGAACATGGTTGAGTAGTAAGTGGACATCTGTTCTAACATCAAGCATTCTTAAGACAGAGAAAAGGAGTGATGTGATGAACAGTGAAGACTACCTCTGGGAGCCAGGCGTGGCCTTCTGCACAGCAGAGTTGAAGAAGGCATCACTGAAGAAGTCCAGAGAGCCGCTGAAAACCACTCTGGCATTGTTTCTGGCCTGAAGGCCGGCGATCATGAGCGTGTTCTTGCCAACAGCATGGGGGTACTGGAGAGGAAAATATGTTATTAGTCAGAAACAAGGAAGTTAAATCCTGTGTAGTTCATTTTTAATCTAGAGACAAGGCTATCTATGGTTTCTAACTCTCCACAGAAACACTTGCATCTCCAAAAGCTTAGTCATAAAGCTTAAACACAACAGTATTTCCATTCAGGCCTCCAGTAGCTATATTCCCATCCGGCTATCTTGTGGAGGCATGACAGAGCAAATAAGCTGCTTCTAGTCAAGTACAGGACATCAGGAGGAACATTATGAATAAACCTCTTTATAAATTAATAATCTGACATAATTGTTGTGTTCAGTGATCTTACCTGAGAGATGGGTCTGTCGGGGAAAAAGGAGTAGGTAGTAGACGAGCCGGTGAGGATGTCCAGGACAAGAGGGTTCTCTGGGTCTGCCACCATGCTGCAAGAGGGGGATGGGGCATTGCATGTTAGTCAGATTTTATATGGCTTCCATTTGCAGTGAGTAATGCAGTTCATCTTTGAACATTATTAAACAGGTGCAACGTCAAATGCCGTCTCTTTATTCAAAAGTCTCTGCTACAGCCAAGTACAGGAAAGACTCTGTGAAAACGTTAACCTGGGGAGGTGCTGCTCAAAGTAATAAAGTCATCATTTATTTTATTTAACATAGTAATTATTTAAAATTTGTAAACAAGTAAAACAGAGTGAATGTCTTTGACGCTGCTTTGGAACATTAATAGCGTCGACATACTGAATGTCAGGGTGGAGAAGTGCAGAAATATACTTTGAATACTTGGTTGTTAACATTTAAAATCAGATGTGCTTACCCAACACCCTTGAATAGGACAGGTTTATTGGTGGGCTTGCCAACAATAGTTGGAGCTTTCATCAGGTTCTCTGGATCAGCAACAATCAGGTTGTGCTGTAGAGGAGAAGGATCCCTTGTAAATAACAACATGGATTTGAGAAACAAACTGGATGTGTCTGCTGTCTGAACAGAATTCTGTTTACCTCTCCAGCGTCAGACACATCATAGCTGTGATGGTCAATGACGGAAGTCTTTTCCTCATCAAACTCAATGCCACACTCACTGCCCAGCTCCCTCAGAGGGTCACCTGTGTAACGGGAGAAGAGCATTAATATATGCAATATTATGGCATTTTATATAATATTACAGAAAAGCTGTTTGGAAATCAACTGACCAATATCTGAACTGGCAGCAACCAGGACATTGCCTCCACCATCGATAAAGGATGTAATGGTCTCCACATTTATATTTCCTCCAAAGTCTGCAGATAAACAAAAGACAAATTAATTTTAACGATTGTTTCAACAAGGAAAAAAACAAGCCTGTAAATTTGACTTTGAATTAAAGAGAGAAGAAAATTTACCCTCAACTGATGGCGCGAAGATGATTAAGTGGTCATAGAGGAACTGGCCATATTTGATCAGAGATAGGGAGGGATCATCAGCCGTCTTGAATGAGATGTCAAAGCCACGATCTGAAAAAGGAGAGATACATGATTATCGCTGAAACATTGACACACTCATCATGCATTTTTGCAGTAACTTGAACAAAATGGCAGGGCACTGCGTTTCCAAAGGACTGGGAACGTCCATACTATAACTTCCTGGCAATAAGCGCGGACGATAATCAGCGAGGATCGATAGATGGATAGATAGATAAACCGTTTCCTGTCAGTGGTTATCATCAAGTGTCAGAATTGCAGAAGTTGTATTTTCTAAATCATGTATATGTTCTGTTTGACTTCCTATGTACAGTCACCCACCTGATTCAACTATTAGCAGGCTATTAAATAGGCGTTATCGGTCGCTATAAGCACTATAGATGTGGGTCAATAGGGGCCTACTACGTTGTAAAAGTGAATGTGAAACTTAAAAGCAACATATTCTAACAATTGTGTTCTTTTATTCCTTCTTTCTGTAATCTACCATGTGAATAGATGATTAAAAACCTACTATTGGGTGTAGTAGGCCCTTATTGACCCACATCTATGGAGCTTATAGCGACTGATAACGCCTATTTAATAGCCTGACATAAGTCTAATCGGATACAAATGTCATTCCTTGCCTACAAATGTTAAATTCTACTGTCCAAATGGGAAAATAGGTTTCCCCTACTACATAATGTACCTGCAAATCTTTAAAGCATTTTAGCTACAGATAATAGAATTAAATAGATAATTCATACGACACCTTCTCACACGAAAAGTACCTCAATCATATATCTTATACTGTATATACTGGATATGTTCTTAATGTAAATACTGGATATGTTCTTAATATAAATGTTCTTAATATGCCCTTGTACAAAGTATTTCTTTTTATAATTGTAATATAACTTATTATTTTTAATGGAGCTTCCCAGCAAAAAGCATTTCACACGATTGTACCTGTATAACCGGCGTGACGATAAACATCTTGAACGCCCTTTACATTATATTAGCATGCAAATCATTAGTTAATTCAGGATAACATGTTAATATCCTGTTAACAACCTTTTTGTATATTAAAATCAAGACGTTATAATGTAGCCTCGATCAATGGCATCTGGCATAATTGAATATTTGGTTGATGACTGCTAAATAAATTATAAGATATAACTGTATTAAATTATTAATTATTTGGTGTAACGTTACAAGAAGTATGCCGAATTGAAGAGTGGCCCTGTGTCGATTGAATGCAATGTAAGTTAACATTACCAAGCACGTACAATTACATTAAATGATTAAAAATACATAAAATTGCAAGTTTTTGAATGGAGTTTGGCGAGGACATAATACAGCTCGCTAGGATGACGTTACCAGCCTTGTTTGCTCAAGTCCAGAAGGCTCTAACGTTATATTCCCTGCCAGAGACTTGTTAACAATACATATCTAATATAGGTATAGCAATATAGAGTCTTTATGGATGAATCTCGTACTGACCTGCCAGACTGCGGAAGAAGATTGAATGGGTGTCTCTGATGTTGAGGTTGTCCAGCAGAACCAACGTTTTACCGTCAGCTACAGCACAATGCAACATGCAGGCTAACGACAGTAAGAGGACATTGTTGTCCAACAGTCTGAACCTCCTTTGGGTCATCGTTCCGGTGCGTTTCTTGGAGGATAATAATAAAGAACCGGACTGATTCGTCTGCACGGCTGCTGTCAACCACGCCATTTTGCTGCAGAAGACGGACGTCAGCGTTAAGAGACGAGTTAACTTTGACCCCCCGAGATTCAGCCAATCACAGAGAGGAACGCGTCATCTCTGACTAGCCCCTCAGCCAATAGGATGAGAGCTTTATTATAAGGCTGACAATCACGGAAGTAGATGGTCATAGGCAGATAGATAGATAGATAGATAGATAGATAGATGGATGGATGGATGGATGGATGGATAGATAGATAGATAGTAAGATAGATAGACAGACAGACAGATAGACAGATAGATAGATAGATAGATAGATAGATAGATAGATAGATAGATAGATAGACAGACAGACAGACAGATAGATAGATAGATAGATAGTAACTTTATTGATCCCGAGGGAATATCAAGTTTCCAGCATCACAGTTCCATAGTGCAAAACATGTTAGTAAAAAAGTTAGTAGTGCAAAGTACAAAGTACAAAAAAATATACAAGATGTAAAAATACAAGGAGAACTGTTAAAACTGAATATAGTGCAGGGTAACAGCTGTGATACATGACTATTAAAATAGTGAATACAGTGCAGAAGAGACTGTTAAAAGTGAGTATAGTGCATTATTATCTGTCCTGCAGACCGTCCTCCTTTGTCCCCCCCCTCCCTAGAGAGGTGTTGTACAGTTTGATGGCTCGGGGGACAAAGAAGTAGTCAAGTCGAGGGAAAGAAAATCGAAAATCACTACTTTATTTATTTAATAATCATAAATAATTTAAATAATTCATCAAGTTGAGGTGTAGTGCCTCCATGACTTTAATTGTCCACGTTTGTTGATGTTTATCTTAAGAGATGCTGCAGTATGTTTGCCAATAATTTGGATGAAAACAATTTAAATGCAATCAATGTGTAGATGTGTACACTATTAGGGCTGCAACTCACAAATATTTACATTGTCGATAAATCTGTCGACTATTTTCTCAATTAATTGATTAGTTGTTTGGTCTAAAAAATTTCAGAAAATGGAGAAAAATGTTGATCAATGTTTCCAAAAGCCCAAGATGACGTCCTCAAATGTCTTGTTTTGTCCACAACTCAAAGATATTCAGTTTACTGTCACAGAGGAGTAAAGAAACCAGACAATATTCACATTTAAGAAGCTGGAATCAGAGAATTGTGTTGTTGTTTTTTTATCGATCATCAAAATAGTTTGCAATTAAATTAATAGTTGACAACTAATCAATTAATCATTGCAGCTCTAAAATTAGTTATGCTATTATCCTGAAAGGTGACTTATTTTCTTTATTGAATTTATAAATTTTATTACTTTATATATCTTGAACGCACCTTTCCCTGATATTCTAGATATTCTGAGAGCAATGTAAACTTAAAGGAAACAACAGAATATTGTTTTTTATATAAATAACAGCACAAGACAAGGCTGGTCAGACTGTGTGATGACTCTTTATTGATGAGATGATGACTTCCAGCGAGTCTAATCAATGTTAGGATGTTATGCAATGATATCTAACATTGCATCTTGCAGAGGTCTTAATATAAACAGACAAAAATAATGACATAAAACCATTGGTGACAGACGGGGAACTGTCTTGTGACCATTTACTGCAATACCAGAAAAAAATGTGAAACTGAGAATTTTTGACCAGGTTGTCATCACCACACCTATTTCTTTTTATATTTTATCAGAGGTATTAAGACTTTTTTTTAGAGGACACATAACAAATATACAAATATTATACATGCACAGCATTTACAATGTTTGCCTGTACATGAATATATGACATTCCACTTCTGGAAAGAGGAGGAGGTGATAATCACCCCTCAAATCTTTAATACCTCCACATGTTCATGTGGATAATCTCTGTATAATGTCATTTTCAGGAAAATACTTACAACTAAGTACAATAAAATAGTTTGACTATTTAAGGAAAATGTACATATCTCATCTAAGTGAGATGGGAAAATAACACAGAGGTCTTTCTTTAAGTGGATAAAGGTAAGACAGAATTGTGATCTAAATACAAAGGACATTGCACAGTCCTGCTTTAAACAAACTATACAAAGTAGTATAACCATCTCTGGAAGAATTGATCAACAGTTTTCAACTGGATCTGACCTTGTTTCCTGGAATTAGGACTGCAAAAAACATGATTTTTGACCATACATTCAAAGGCCTGTTGAAACTCCGAGGCCTCATCAACTCACTTCATTTCTTATATTTCCTTCCTCTGTATAAATTAGATTTCTGTTACCAGCAACATTTCATTCACTCTTCACAAATCTGCCTCGCTACGCCTGACTCTCACATTCCATCTCCTCTTCTTTTTCCTCCTCCACCTCTGCTGCAGCTTCATCTTTTCCTTCTGTGTGGAGCTCAGTGTGAGTTTCCACCTCTTCCTCCTCCCTCCCCTCCTCATGAATATCTCCTCCTGTCCCTTCTTCTTGTTCTTGTGTCTCCTCCACCATCCCTCCCTCTTCCTCTTCCTCTCCCTCTCCCTCTCCCTCTCCCTCTCCCTCTCCCTCTCCCTCTCCCTCTCCCTCTCCCTCTCCCTCCGGGTACGGAAGATCAGCTCTCCTTCCTGGATGACTTGTTCAGCTGTGGGTTGCCATGTTGTGGCAGAATCCCCCTCGGCGGTGGCTGTGGTGTACTGGTAGAAGTCGGAATCTGCCTGAAACATGACCAAGGCCTGAGCTGTGTGGATGCGTACGTGCTGGGCCAGGGAGCTGGCGTCCAAGAATTTATCACCACATGAATCACAAGCGTACAAGATCTGGGTGTTTGGGTCTGGGAACAGAAGAAGAGTTGACAAACAAAGTGAGCGATTAAAATTTCTCAAACTATGATCCCTTTAATGTTAAGACACCTTTTACCAAGAAGTTCATGGTAATTTCATTCCCGGGACTACTTTTCAAGGAACTAAAAGGTTCCTTCAGCCAATTGTTGTCTGCGTTTCCGCCGTGGTCTAAAGACCTGCGAAGACTAGGCAAATTAGTCCGCTGATGTATGAAAAAGCAACATGACATGGGACAAGGGCTGCTGGTAGTCCATTTAGACCCTGGTCCCTGCGGTCGAAACGCAATGACTTCCTGATAACTCAACCTCCAAACCAATTCTACCGAAATCCAGGGTTTGGTATGGAATAATTGCAGCCACTGGCTCAGCAATTAATTAAATTCCACTCAGGCATCCTGAACCCTCACCACAGCTTTGCCCTGTTTTTTTTTATATTAAACTAAAAATCTTATATTCCCTACATTATTATTATTTTTTTTCTCCCAACCCATGTCAAATATCCTGTTATGTTCTAGGTGCCATTCCTGACCCTGTAGTTTGTATGGCTTTCAAAAGCTATATTATTCAATTACAGATGTTTGAGTGCATACTGTATAGCAGGGGTCTCCAATCTTTTTTCCTCTGAGAGCTTATTTGACAAAATGAAAGTGGCCGAGAGCTACTCTAGTCAATAGCCGTCATCATTTCTGTCTTGCTTTTATCGTCCTTTAATAACCTTTCAGTCACCGCAGTCATCACCTCTATTCCCGCCATAGGTGAAGGGCTTTCTGTGTTTTGTTGGGATGTGTGCTACTAAACGAAGCCTCTGTTGCTGCGTTGGCCTTCTTCTTCAGTTTAGTAAATGGAGACTGTTGTCTTTTAAGCGTTGTTTTCAGCTCCTTTACCCTCTCTGTTTTCCAGCCGGAAAGTCCCATGAAAAGTCTCTTTTACCAACTGACACACATATCATTCACATTCTTGAAAAAAACAACAACTCTGTTACCCATTCCTCATGAAAATAATATTTTTTTTTGCCTTTTATTGGTCTGGCTATTTTCTGTGGTCATTGTCATATGGCAGATGATAATTTTGTGTCGGAAGGGGGCCGGATGTCTATGAATTTCATTGGAAAGAAATTTAAACAGATTTACAAAGCGACTTTGTTTTCAAATGTATGTACATATTCTTTAATGCTTTAGTGAGTTACTGGTAGCTCTTGTTGGGAGACCCCTGTTGTATAGTGATTTCCTTGTAGTCTTACCTGCTTCTTGCACTTTCTCTACTGCCTTGGTGATTTCAGCTTTCAAAGCCTCCGTCTCATCTGCAGACACTGAAGCAGCCACTGGAACTACTGTAAACAGACACATGACACAAAGTAAAGAAACACTCATCACTGTCTAAGTCCTTTAAATCCTCATGCTTCTTGTATTTTCTACAGAAGTTCAGGGTGATATCTGCAGCCACAGATCCAAGACTGGGATAATAATATTTCCCCCTAATATCCGTGAATATCACTGAAGATGAAGATGCTTTCTTACCTGTCAGCTGAGCTACAGCACTGGCTGCCAGGGCCTCGGTTGCCAGGGTGACGATGTCCTCTGTGGTGACGGTAACTATGTTGATCTCGCTGTCAGAGGTGGACGCCCCCGCGCACCCATCAACCCCGTCGTCTGTGCTGCCCCCGGCTACCACCAGCCGTTTCATGCCGGCCTTTCCTTGGTGGACGGTCTTGACGTGGGAGCGCAGGTTGTCCACCCGGTTGAACCCTCGGCCGCATTTATCACACAGGAAAGGTTTCTCCCCTGAGAGAGCAGGGCGAAGAAAAAGGAATCAGCTGAATGTAAGGGTGAACGATGTGAGCTCTGCTGGATGTAGAGACAGAGAGAAAGTCTGTCTCCCTATTTTTCTCCATTACCCAAAAGTCCCATAATGATTCTGTCCATACCCGTGTGAATGATGATATGCTTCGATAGATCTCCCACATTAACGAATGCCTTGTTGCACATCTGACACTTGTGCGGTCGGACGTTGTCGTGGTGCCGAATGTGATTGGCCAGTTGACTGGACTGCACAAACCTGTCCAGAGAGAGACATTAAATGCATCCCTCAATTTGCTTCCTGCATATACTCTGGCATTGCAATTTAAAGGGCCAGTTCATAAATATTATAAAAGAAAAAAAACAAAACATATTATCTTACTTACTTATAGCTGCAACGTTTATTAAGAATTTCTTGGCAGTATATTACTTTTTGATGGTAGACTGAACAAAACACCTGCTAAGCCATACATAAGACCTGTGATTCCCACTTTTTCCTATGGAAGATCTGCTCCTGCATCTGATCTGTAGCTACTAACAGAGTGCATTGCTTGTGATTAATTGGTTTACCTCAGGCTTATGTTTGCATATGTGTTTTTATTTAATGTGATTTATTGTGGTGTCTGGTCTTGACGCAACAATCATCCCAAGACAGTTTTCTTCCATGGGAGACAATAAAGTAACCTTAAGATAAAACTTTAATGCAATAGTTAATGTTCTCTGCTCTCTCTTCACATATTTCCAAATCTCCTTGTTGGATAATCTCAGGTTATATTCCCCAGGTACAAGTGAATTTGAAAAATTTGCAACAGCTTGCTGACCTTTTGCCGCAGCGATCACACACGTAGGGTTTCTCTCCGGTGTGCTGGCGGACGTGAGCGATGAGCGAGCTGGCCTGGGTGAAGGCCTTGCCACAGATGAGACAGACACAAGGCTTCTCTCCTGTATAACATGAATTACAGTCTCACGATGGGGGGGGGCTGGAGATAATATTTGTGTGGAGTTTCAGATTGAAAAATGACAATATGTTGCTTTCACATTCCATAGTCTCGCTGAATGTCATGAAGTACTGTACCCGTGTGGATGCGTTCATGCCGCTGCAGAGCTCCAGGGTCACTGAACGCTCTCTGGCAGTGCATACAGACGTACGGTTTCTCCCCACTGTGGACTCGCAGGTGTCTCTTCAGATTTCCTAAAGAGTAGAATATCACACAAAGGTCAGGCCAAATGACAACTTATTTTAAATAATGTGCATTGTGTTTGCTCCAGAACTTTAACTGAAATCATGTGACAACAGTGGGGTGGCAACGCTTATTTTCATCATCCCCAAAGATATATTTTACAATCATAATATAAGGAGAAAAGCAGCAAAACCTCACATTTGAGAGAGTTTGGGTATGTTGAGTCTTTCATTTGTATCAGCAAAAACGGCAACCTCAGAAAACTTACAAGTTAAGCTCTCTGTAAAACAGAAGTAAACATAATTCAAGAAAAATATGGTCCATACTATCTTCTTACCTGAAGTAGTAAACTGTTTGCCACATTCCTTGCACTTAAGAGGCCCGTCTGTGATATGGATCTTTAAGTGAGCCTTCAGATTTCCCGGCTAGGAAAAACACAAATTCAGGCAGTGAGTTAGTTAACACACTCAATATAATATGATCAGTAACACATCACTGGTAATTATATGTGGCTTTTCTACAGTTAAAGATAATCTGTTAATGATTGTAGTACAGTTGTTTGATACCTGGTTGAAGCGTTTGTCGCAGTATGAACACTTGTTGCCCTTCTCCGTGTCGTGCGTCTCCAGATGTCGCATCTTGGCGGTGGGGTCGGAGAAGGCCTTCTCACAGTAGTCGCAGTGGTACGGCTTCTCGCCGCTGTGCACCAGCTGGTGGCGCTTCAGGTTGCCAGACGTGGTGAAGAGCTTGCCGCACACTTCGCAGCTGTACCGCGCTTCGCCCGTGTGCCGTTTGCGGTGCAGGTTGAGCAGGCTGATCTGGCGGTAGCTTTTTCCGCAAGTCGAGCAGCTGTATGGCTTCAGAGGGCTAAGGAGGCGACAAGAGTGCGATTTAAAGACACAAACCTGACAGAGCTCAACAGGCAGGTGTCGGTAAACTGAATAAAATAAGTAATTCACCTGTGTGTTTTCTCGTGGGCTTTACAGGCTGCTGGGTCAGAGAAAGCTTTGTTGCAGTCCCGACAGCTGAACGGCTTCTCTCCGGTGTGAATACGCATGTGTCGCTTGAAATTACCAGTGTGGGTGAATTTCTTCCCGCAGTCCTGGAAAGAAGAAAATATGTCATGAAGAGTGAGCTGACAAAAGATTTTAAAGGAAGAGTGTATAGGATCTGGCGGCATTTAGCGGTGAGGTTGCAGATTGCAAACAACTGAAACTTCTTCCGTGTGCCAAGCGTGGTTATTATAGTAAACCAAAACTGTAACTAAAAAGCTAAAAACAGCATTAAGTCTGACAAACACTAAAGTAAAGAAGTTACAAATTATAGCTGTACTCCGTTACTTCCCTCCTGCACCCAGGCTGATGTTCCTCACCTCACACTTGTGCGTCACGGAGCTGTAAGGCTTCGACTCGGATCGGCTGCTCATAGACGCCGACAGAGTTTGTCTCCCGTCTCTGTCGCTGCCCGAATCGGTTCCTTCCATCTGCTGGATAACCTCGACGTCTTCCTCCTCTCCAGACCCCTCTTCATCATCAGCTTCCCCATCGCACGTCTCCCCACAGTCACCGTCGTCGTCGTCGTCGTCGTCGTCGTCGTCGTCGTCGTCGTCGTCGTCGTCGTCCTCTTCTGCGACCTCTTCTACCGGCTCCACCACCTTCTTCTCTGGTTTTCTCTTTGATGTGCCTTCTTCCTCTGAGTCGTTGTCTACGAGGGCAACAATAGAGAGAAAATGACACCCTGTCTGTATATCACATAAGTCTCGACTTGAAATGGCAATTGGTATCACAGCAAAGTCTCTGTGGGTTTCTGTAACCCTGTCGCTGATACCTGGAATTGAATATAAGACTAAAACAAAAGAGACACTAGAATAATTACACTAGGTCTATTGAAACCTTTTCTTTGACTTTCTCTGTCTGGAATATGTTTCTGTATGATGATAAGCTTCAAAGACAGGAGCTGATAAAGCAGAGAAAACCAGCAGCAACTCACCAGGCGGGAAGTTCCGTCGAGGAGGTTTTCTGATTCTTCTCCCTCGAGAACTCATGTAGGACGAGCTGCCGGCAGATTTCAACAGTGATTCTGTAAACAAAGATAAAATAGTATCTTAAAATCTCTTAGTTTATTGGTCAAATAAAAAGAGCAACATTTGTTTAAGACACTGTCATGCCATGTGGACATGTGGTCCTTAAAAGGGACATTTCATGCTCATTTCCGGGTTCATACTTGTATTTACATGTTTACATGCTTTAATGTTCAAAAAACACATAATTTTTCTCCTACTGTCTGTCTGAATATACCTGTATTCACTCTGTCTGAAACGCTCTGTTTTAGCGCCTGTCTCTTTAAGACGCCCTCCTGAAAAAGCTCAGTCTGCTCCGATGGGCTTGTGAGAAAAATATGGCACACCTTTATTTTCACTGTTGATTAATCGATCAGTTGTTTGGTCTATAAAATGTCAGAAAATGGTGAAAAATGTCCATCAGATGCAGAGCAATAATGATTAATCAATTAGTTGTCAACTATTTTGATAATCGATTAATCGGGTTGAGTAATTTCTTAAGGAAAAAAAGTAAAAAATTCCAGCTTCTTAAATGTGAATATTTTCTGGTTTCTTTACTCCTCTATGACAGTAAACTGAATATCTTCGAGTTGTGGACAAAACAAGACATTTGAGGATGTTCTGACATTTTATAGACAAAACAACTAATCAATTAATAGAGAAAATAATCAACAGATTAATCATCAATGAAAATAATCGCTAGTTGCAGCTCAACTCAAATGTCTTGTTTTGTCCACAACTCAAAGATATTCAGTTTACTGTCATTGAGGATTTAAAGAAACCAGAAAATATTCACATGTAAGAAGCTGGAATCAGAGAATTTTTACTTATTTTTTTCTTAAAAAGTCCCTCAAGCCGTGGGCGGTTTATTCTAATGCATGTGACAAAGGAAGGGGAGACAAATCCGAAGGGCATTTTAAATCACATGTTTTCTGATCTAGGCAGCCCACAAAAAACTGACTAGGTTGTCTTTTTTCACAGTTTGTGGGTTGGTAGATATTCCAGATACCCAAATATATGAGCACAAGCATTGAACAAGTGAGTTTTTCATGATATGTCCCCTTTAAATGCCAAATGGTGAGATTAGAAGACATAAATATGTACTTACTGGGCGTGTAGTCTGCATCAGAGGGGTCGTCCTGAAATCCAGGTGCATCTTGTGCAACACTTTCTTCCTCCATCTTTACAGATATGTTCTTCTGAGGAGAGACGGGGCTGGTTTTGGGGGTTCGTCCTCGGCCTGAGGTGGGGCTGGCGGGGCTGGCTGGGCTGGGCCCAGAAACAGTCTGTTGTGTTTCAGTGGAGATGTCTTCTTTCACATTTTCCTCATCTTGTGTTGTTTTTGTATCTTCTGTTGGAGTGCTAGGACTCTCCTCTGCTTGAGATGCCACTTCTGTCAGGTCGCTCTCCAGTTCCTCTCTCTGCTCTACTTCCCCTTGTTTTTCTTCTTGTTTGTTAGTAAAGACAAAAATGGAAAGGTTTCCTTTTTTAATAGAATATTGTGGACAATTACTGTATATCAGGACCTCCACATTTCATATTTGGACTGCAATGTAAAATTGAATTAAAGTGTTGAATTTGAATCCGGTTAATAGCTTAGCATAAACAATAATAAGTAGCCAGAGTAGACTGATTGATTTGGCAAAAAAAAAAAAGTGGAATTCATTAAATTGTAACACTTTTTTTTTTTTAGATTATCAAATTCATTCAACACAGAAAACTTATCTTGTTAACCTCATCTGCTCCTTTCTACACTAGCAACAAATGATTGGTTAGTTTGTAAGTTGAAGACAATGACTATTACTTTAAAGATTCAGACGTGAAAATGTAAAGAGGTTTGAAGCATTTATCACAAAATAAATATTATATTGAGTATTTACAGAAGACCTGCATTAAAAAAAAAAGCAGACAAAAGCTTTGTGAAGATAGAACTCACCAACGGCGAAGTCCAGTGTTATGAGGGACGGAGTTGGATTTGCCATTGACTGGTACGCAGAGCAGGCATTTAAAATTTCTTGCATCTGTAGAAAGTTAGCAACAGCTATCACGTCTTCTACATTCTGTGGACTTAAACTCAGCTTGGCAGTGTACATAAACTCCAAGACCTGACCCAAACCTGTAACGATAATCAACAATACAACAGGTCTGGTTATACAGCAGTGATGGTGAGGTGCATTTACTATTATTTAAGTGAAGCACTGTGACGGTATGCAGAGTCAGAGCACTGGAAGATGAAAAGGAGAAAATATATTTATGTGAAAGAATGCAGAAATACGAGAACTATACCTGCTGCGTTGCTGATGTCCAGATGCACCACATCTTTCTGGTCCAGGAAGAGGGTGCGGAAGTAAACGCTGCAGGCCGCCAGCACAGCTTTGTGGGCCTTGAAGTCCACCCCGTCCACGACAAAGGTGCAGTCACACAGCAGGCCCTGCCTGCGCTGACGGTTAAGCTGCTCCAGGACCTTCCCGCTGTGCCACGGGAACTCCATCATCCTGAAGGCTTGAGGATGGTGGAAGAGGCTGGCGGGCAGGAAGAAGTCACATGTGGCACATTAGGAAAGGCTCAAAAGGTCGATTGTCGGCTTGACTAGATTGTCTTTACACTGGCCTGACATTCACTGGCCTTTAATTAAACCCTACCAATCAATCAGTGTTGTTCACCCCTGATATGACTCAAGGCTGGGCAATATATTGATATTATACCGATATTGTGATATGAGACTAGATATCGTCTTAGATTTTTGGATATCGTAATATCGTGATTATGGCATAAAAGTTGTCTTTTCCAGCTTCTCAAGGCTGCATTACAGTAAAGTGATGTGATTTTCTGAACTTACCAGACTCTTCTAGCTGTTCTATTATTTGCCTTTATCCACTTAGTCATTATATCCACATTACCAAAGATTATTTATCAGAAATCTCATTGCGTAATTATTTCGTGAAACCACCAATAGTCAACCCTACAATATTGTTGCAATATTGATATCAAGGTATTTGGTCAAAATGATTGTGATATTTGATTTTCTCCATATCGCCCAGCCCTAATATGACTACATCTCCTACTTCTGCAAAGTAAAGCAATTTATTATTATTATAAATAATAATAATAATAATAATTCAGATGACTGACTAAAGCAATCATTCCAGTGAGTGATATACTCTCCAACATTAATAAAGTTCCATAGTATCAAAACTGTAGTCAGGATGGATAAATGTTTATCTTTAATGTTTTTTTCATTATTTAAATGTAATGAAACATTATCTTTGTTAACCAAAAATGAGCAGTGACATGTAGATGCTCAGAAGTAACAGTAGCTCCAGTTCTAACTGTCCTCAATTCAAACTGTCATATGAACCTACTGTGTACAGTATGACCAAGGTGCTATATAAATAAAGCTTGATTGATTGATTGATTGATTGATAATGCAAAAGTCCTCCCCTCCCTTCCTTTTTTATTTTCTATCAACTCATTTGTTGATTTAATTTATTATTACTCTCGTATTTTTGTATTATTGTTTTTTTAACTCTATTGTATCTTTTTGTCATTATTATTATAGTTATTTCTTTTCCTGGTTTTGTTTCGGTTTTGAATGTCGAGCTTGTTTTCTCTATAGTGTACTTGATGGGTTTGTCTGTAAGCTCATCTACTTAAAAGTTGGTTTATAGACTGTTGTAATAACGAACAGCGTATATTGCATATACGAAAACAGCCTTGAAAAAAGGGAAAAAATAAAGTATAAAAAAATCAAAAGTCAAACAGGTAGGCTACTTTATTGATCTTAGATAGATAGATAGTGTGTCTGGTTTGTGCTGCACTGTGTTAGTGAATGAATGGCAGTGGTGTCTGCACTAATAGGTGTAAATATCACCTTTAGTTTACAGGAGATATTCAATGAGATACGATTTCAACCCCAAACTGCGTTTTAACAACAACAACAACAAAACAATCTCTAGAAAACACAGCTATCTTTATCTAATATAAGAACAAATGAAGCAGAATGACAGCAGATTAAAGCTCCATCTGATGTCATGATGTCAGAGCAACTAGTTAAACACAAAATACAGCGGTGTTAAACCGCAGTAAAGATGTTTTGTGACTAAATTAAGTTTTAAGACAGGTCGGGTTTGACAGTGCAATACATCGATTACAATGCCTCCATCCTTGTAGCTTTGTGATCAGGGATTAATTTAGCGTGCCTTGACATGCAAAGTGAAGGGGACAAGATGGCGGACCAACCGTCTTCATCTCTTGTTGTTTTCTGTTTCCTTTAACTTCAAACCGCCATCTTAACAACTAACCGCTGATTTACCTGCTTGATGTCGCTTCTTCTCTCCGGTTTTGAAACCGCTGCTCGGGCCGTTAGATACGGACTGTTTCACTCTGTTGGGAAAAACAAAACCCAATCGAGTTTTTCGGTGATCGATCCTGCTGCGCTGACTCCATCCAGCGCCATCTTGCTCTCTCTGATCGATTGATAGGGACCGGCCGGATGTCTCGCAGCAGAGCACGCGCAGTGGGAACACGTGCTGTGGTGCATGATGATGACCGCGTGGTGGCGCAATAGGATCGAGCTACATTAAATACTCTATTGATTATTGACTATTATATATATTATATATGATAGTATATATTATATATAATACTATATATTATATATATAATAGTATATTATTATATTATATATACTATATATAATAGTATATTATATACTATATATAATAGTATATTATAATATATATAATATTATATATAGTATATATAATAGTATATTATATATTATATATAATAGTATATTATAATATATATATAATAGTATATATTATATATACTATTATATATATGATATTATAATATATTATATTATAATATATAATATACTATTATATATACTATATATAATAGTATATATATTATAATATCATATATATACTATTATATATATGATATTATAATATATACTATTATATATATATAATAGTATATATTATATATATACTGTATAATAGTATATTATTATATTATATATAATAGTACATATTATATATAATATATATAATAGTGTGTTATATCATATATAATATATATAATAGTATATTATAATATACTATTTATAATAGTATATTATAATATAATATATATATAATAGTATATATTATATATACTATTATATATATATGATATTATAGTGTTGTTGTGTTAATATTTTGAGTATTTTTGACCAGCCAACAGTATCTAAACTGAGAATAAAGTTCTTCAAATACCGTTCCACCCAAAACAAGAGAAATTCACTACAAAATAATGAATGATTTTTCTCTTCCAGTGAATTTTTTAAGTTAAGATTTGGCTTTGACAGCAATGAGTGTGTTTTCTGCAAAGGTGATATTGAAACAACAGATACTCTCTTTGTTTTATGCTCCCATACCTAGTTGTTCTGGAAACAATTCATGGAAAGGTTAAAAAGAAAATCCACAGCAAAACCTAATATTGATCATAATAGTATTATTTTTGGTGTTTTATTTGAAGACAACAATTGGACCTAATGATTCATGTTAATTTAGCCAAATTCTTTATTCATCAGGCAAATAAAGACCCCACATATAAAATATAATCACTTTATCCTTTTTTCTTTTTTTTTTTACTTTTTTTTCTTTATTTCATGTTTTTATAATAATGTATTTTTCTTACTTTTTAAAAAAATTTAATTTCTATTTTTGTTGTCTGTGTTAATATTTTATGTCTACTAAATCTGGTCAGTTTTGAGGATGATAACTGTAATTGTAATGATTGCTTTATTATTTGTAAATTCATCTTGTGAATAATAATTAAAGGAAAAAGAAGCCAACAGCAGCAACACATAAAACGTTATTAAACTGATTTACACATCAAAGTTGGAGCCATTGATGTACTGAATGGTAAACCCACTCAAACCCATCTTTTTAAGCTTTTAGTCTTACTTTTTATTTCAAAATAACAATCATAGCATAGACCTACTATACTGTACTGAATAGCCGAGTATCAAATTAATGTCTATTATGCAAGGTCTATTAAGAATAATTAATCACTTCCAAGCACTCTTCAAAGGAACATAAAAAGCATTCATTTCAAGGCTACTTGGTTACAGCACAACATTATGGGCTAAATAATGTTGTAATGTGGTCTTCCACATGGAGAAGCATGCCAAAATGCAAAGGCCAAAGTCTGGCTCAAACACAGAGTAAATTACAGCCACATAACAAAGACGCCAACATTATTTTGCTTGAATAGAGCCTTTGAAATTCTTCTCTCATAAAAGCAGGACAGATGCCTTGTGTATGCCTCCACACACAAAAGAGTGAATAGCACCTTCTATCCCCTGAGCTCTGGCTCATATTGATTTTGAGAGTAGTTTGGTCGATGGTGTTCACTGCTTACCCACCTTTAGGTCTATATTTGTCTTATTTTTATCTTTATGTGGATATATGGTGAAGAAAACAATGGTGTTGGTCAGGTCATATACTTTCAAAAGTGGATTATTAATTCAGCAGCATATTGAATAAAGACAGGAATGGTTAAATTATGGCACTGTTCTAAAAAAAAAAAAAAAAAAGTTAGTAAAATTACTCTGATTGTTTGATGTTTTCACATGTTATTTTTTCAAATTAACCGTTCAGGTTAATCTGTTTTTCTAATTCTGTTTTTCTAGCCGATTAGACTGTTGTCAGGCTATTAAATAGGTGTTATCAATCGTTATAAGCGCCATAGATGTGGGTCAATAGGGGCCTACTACACCTGCTATAAGGTTTTATCATAAACACAGCGTTTTCACCCAGGAGACTGAAGTTCGCATCCTGTGTGAAACCAACAATGTGTTGTTCTGTCTATGTTCGTCGTTATTTTAACCCAAAACACAATGTTTTGTAGTTTTGTTGCCTAAACCTAAAGAAGCCTTTTTGTTTCTTTTCAAAACATGATGTTTCATTAGGTTTTACAACATGTTAGAATGTGTTGCTTTAAAGTTCCAATTTCACTAGTAGGTCCCTTCTGACCCACATCTATGGTGCTTATAGCGACTGATAATGCCTATTTAATGGCCTGATAACAGTCAAATCGAGCGTTTTTATTCTGTTTTATTATCCAAAATGAAGCGCTAAATGGTGTTCCAAGACTTCTTCAGAAATATCCCAAAATATAAGTAGTAGGCTATAGTATACAAATATGGGAATCAGCTTTTCAAATCCCCAGGATGTGTGAGTTCTAATAATAGAATATTATACTATAAACTCTTTTATCATACCCTACGTCAATCAAATGACTTACACATTGCCAGATGTTTATTGTCAAAGCAGGATAATTTTATTCACACAAATAATAATATACAATAAATTATTATTAACGTGGCAACAATCAATTTCAGAGGAGAGTCTTCATTTTTCAGACCGTGTTGCAGGATTGCTGTGTGTGTGTGTCTGTATAAGTGTGTGTGTGTGTGTGTGTTTGTGTAAGTGTGTGTGTGTGTCTGTATAAGTGTGTGTGTGTCTGTGTAAATTTGTGTGTGTGCATGTCCAACCCCCGTGTCTCAATATGTTATGTGCAGGTATGACCTATAGCTGCTGTGTAGGCTATGGTGAACTAACTCAGAATATAAATGAGCAGCAACAGGCATAGTTGCAGACATAGAGGAACGTGGCGTGTCTTTTTATAGAGCTCAGTGCCAACTCTCTGCTGGGTGTTTTATTAAAGTAGAATGGTTTAAGTGAAGACAGGAAATACAGGAAGTAGCATAAAAACACAAAGAGTGAGAGGTTTGTGATGAAGAAAGCGGGTCCCTCACTAGATCTTGATCTCGGTGCGGAAGGTCTGTACGAGCTCGTGTTTGGCCGGGTTTCGCCGTGCCGTGACTGTCAGGGTCCCCTCGGTGCCCAGTGATGACGTCACTGAGGTGGGGTCCACATCCTCAGGTAGTTGGCACTTGTGGGTGAAATTGTTCATCACCGTTCCATCCAGGGCCAACTGACAAAGAGAGAATATTGGCAATGACTTAAAGGGATAGGGCAGGTGTTTTGAAGTGGGGTTGTATGAGGTACTTATCCATAGTCAGTGTATAAAATACGTTTTGCTGCTGGCCCCGTCCAGAGCAGTACATTGCTTTGCTTCCGTGCTATAACTCCTGTCTGCTTCTCCAAACTGGGGGCGTGCCGACCTTCATCTACTGTAGGTAATACACTGACTATGGATAAGTACCTCATACAACCCCACTTCAATTGCATTATTGCAACCCTACAATTAAGACCACAGAGCCCAGTTTAATAAGAATTTAATCTCAAGATTTGTCCCTCATCATGGAAACACCATCATTGTTTTAAAGACTTATGTCACCATTCCAAATCAAAAAGAGGTCCGCCCACCTTTTCTGCACGAACTTCAATCTGGTTGTTGGACGTGGTGACGATGACATCTTCAGGGGAGAAGTCTCGCACGTCAACCGTGAACTGGTATGAATCCCCAAGAGTCTTGATATTTCCAGAGCTACCTATAAACCCATGACCAGATGAGGGAGGATGTTAGACCACAGGAGGAAACAGAAGTATATTGATATTTCTTTCTTCGCCAAATCATTTTCACAGCATTTTCAGTTACACATATACACATGTTAAAGAGGGTAAACTCACATCTGGTCTGACAATGCAACGTGTTCTCATCCTGATAATTGTAATACAATACCTGCAGGTGGTGTTTCATTAAAGATCGGTTACATACATGCTCCAGGCTCTCAGTGATTTACAGTAAAAGATTACATCAGAATTTCAATTATTTTCATTTACACTACATGCTAAAGAGGATAAACTCACATCTTTCTGGTGTGATAATTGTAGGCTGATGATAATTACAATACCGGCTGCATATGTTGCAGACATGTCACAGGCTCTCATTGATTTCTCATGTTATTCAAAGATTTTTAATTATTTTCATTTCCGTCTTACATGCCAACAAATTCATTCTAAAATTAAATATTATTCAGGCTCATTATTTTCTGTTTTACTGGGTCTTTGCATCACAGCCCATAATGTATGCATAAAGTGGCATCATCAAATTAAATTCATGGAAGTATGGATGGGCTAACATAAAATAATAATAATAATAACAACAACAATAATAATTTATACAATAATAATAACAATAATAATAATAATAATAATAATAATAATAATTTATAATAATAATAATTTATGATATAAAATAACTTTTATAACTTGACCAGCAATTTAAGTAAAATGCATGACATACTGTTGACCATGACATTAGTATATATTGATAGATTTTTGGAATTGGTTTAAGTGAATGACTATGAGAATTATGAACATAATTGTGGAACAGAATTAAAAATTGTAGGATTAGGATCTCTGTGGTTATACCATAGGTACTGTAAGAACTAGCATACCTGGCTGTAATATTGTTGTTGTAAATAGAGAGTCACTGTAAAGTCACAGTTCAGATATAGCAATGGTGTGATTTCCAAGCCAATCAAAGCAGACTGGGCTTTTTCGTGAGGGGGGCTCAAAGAGACAGGCGCTAAAACAGAGTTATTCAGACAGATGGTATGAGAAAATGAATGTGTTTATTGATCATTAAAGCATGTAAATATGTTCAAGTAGAAACACAAAATACAAGTATGAACCTGAAAGTGAGCATGATGTGTCTCCTTTAATATAAAATATATTGATTAGCGCAGCTTTAATGATCTGTATGGAAAAACAGGCTCATGGCGGTAACAGGATACAGTAGAGGAACATGATAATCATCAGTGACTGTTTGTCCCCAGTGATTCTGAGCTCAGTGAAGAACTACGCGGTAACACATGACCTCATATACACACTGGAAATGAGTGTGTGGGTGTGCAGCCCGATTGCACTAAATGGTGTAATAATGACATGGTAATTCGTAAGTAATTTTGCGTGTAATAACAACGCTGTTCTTGCTTTTGGCGTGTCATTTGTATACTATGTAGTCTGTATTGACTGCAATGTAAATGCAAACGCAGCACTTTCAACCAGGAGATTTTGTGATTTTTTTAGTGAAGTTTGTGACATGTTTTCTATACCTCTGTTACGTTGTTTCGGTACATATTTTACTTAGTTTACGTACTTATTTTAAGCCCAACCATGATGTTTTTTCTAAACCTAACTAAGCAGATTTGTAGACTAAACCTAACTGTGGACATTACCTTAGTTTTGTTGCGTGGGGTAAAAATGACACGAGAAAAAAGGCTTACAAATGACACACAGAATGTCCTTGTAATGTCGCAGGCTGTCCGTAGCTAAACCTACGAAAAGTATGAACTGTAATGTGTGTATCTCCCAGGAAATCTATTAGTGTGTAATGCACGTAATCGTGGACCAGGAAATATAAAGAGCAGCAAACGCCGTGTAGGGAGAAGGTCGAGGTGGATGGGTAGGTCAAAAAATACAGGACTTTCACCCGCTGTTTGTGTCCCGTGTGAAACCAGAAGTCAACGCTGATTTATTTGTCATGTAATTAACGCCACTTCTGGAGTTATTTTAAGCCAAACTACCTAACTAAGTAGTTTTGTTGCCTAGACCTAACTAAGTTGTTTCCTGTGAAGACGGAAGTTTATTTGAAAAGACTGTATGCATGTAAGTAGAAATTGACACGTGTTGCTGGACATTCGTTGGAAAACAAAAGAATAAGGAGGAATAACTTTTTTCGTAAGATATCATACGAGCCGTTGCATGAGGATACGTTTAATGCCGTTATATTTACATGTCTTCCCATGAGATCAGGTTGGTGTATCAGATATTAGCTCTGACTTCACATATTAGTTTGACTGTGTGACATCATTCCAACTGTGTGTGTGTGTATGTATTTGGTGTGTACACTCGTCACCAGGCAACCATCTGGTCATTCCTTATGCAGGCGTCATTCCAGATACTCAGTGTGTGAAGTCACACTGCTGGCAGTCAGTCCAGCATTCTCCATGCATGTGTGTGTGTGTGCTTTCCCTTTAGCTGCACCCACCCTCACGCTCCTGTCCTGCACCGATGGGACACCAACAATGGCTCCAAAACAATTCTGCTCCGACCCTGACACATGAGCCACATGGACTCCAAGTCCATTTAAAGTTCAGATGTCACACATTCACACGTCTGTGTGCGCCAGCAGTGACCACTTCACACCAGCTCCACGCTACGACTGAGCTAGAAGACGAACCAGATAGATAGATAGATAGATAGATAGATAGTAACTTTATCGATCCCGAGGGAAATTCGATTGAGGCACTGCAAAGTGAAATGTCTCCTGAACTTAATGTGTATTTTAAAGGTTTTATTGATAAAATGTTTATGTAGAAGTAGAGTGCTACAGGAATGAGTCCTAAAACCCAGAAATGAGTTAGCATTTGAACACTTCCGGTTCCCTCGTCTGGCAGTCAATAGCTTTTTTTTATGTGTTTTTAGTTAGATACCTGAAATAAAGTGAGAGATTTTAACGTTTTGTTCTACGACATAAAGTACATCAATAAATATCACACTTGTGAATTTTGAAGCCTTTAAATGTCTTAAAGGTGCTGAATAAAAGTATGGCTTTTCCAGAAAATAAATATTGTGATTGTGAATTAATCATTTCAAAAATGTTGGCGGGTCCAAAATGAATGTTTTGTTTATCTCTGTGGAAGATATCTAATGCTCAGTTCTCACTTCTAACGAGGCTTGAGAGTCAATAGTAAAACAACGTTAGTTTCATGTGGTATCTCTGGGTCGTCAGTTAGTGGAAAAAATGGATAAATGGATGAGATTGACAGTAAGTGCCTGGCAACTACTTGTTGTGAAGTGAATGTAATGGAACTGGGGAAGGCAGCATCTAATGGCTGAATGTTATCAATGTTATCGATCGCACCTTTAAACACACAAACAGCTAAAAAAACCTAGAAGAGAAGGCCGAGCAGTGCCACCATTTCTACAAAAATACAACTTAGAGTGTTCCCTCAAGTATTTTCTTTTCATCTTTTATTTTTTTAAACTTTAGTTACTCCATCAAACCATGGCTACACTCTTAGAAACACATTTGTCTACACATATCCACCACACCAGAGTTCCTTTGCCTTTCTGCTTGTTGTCTCCCTCCTCTGAACTGTCACCTCAGACATGTTTTATCACCTCTCTATGGAGAAAAACATCCCACTTTAAACAATTCGCTACCAAGCATGGACATAAATCTACTTTACAGTCAAAGCTGTCTCTTCAACATGCCACTGCTATTATTTTCACACCACTTTTGTATATATGAAACGAGTTACAGAGACCTGAAATCGCTTCCTACTTACTGGAAAACCCCAAGGCGTCGCTCCCAGGCCTCATGAAGGAGCCAAAGTCCTCGGCAAACAATCCCCGGCTCTTCTCCATGTATGGGTTACCAGAGGACGAGGATGAGGTCTGGTGGAAACTACGCTCCGATCGATAAGCAGAGGAGTTGGTCGCACTCATGGATGGCTGAGAGTGCTGGGTGAGGCAGAGGAGGAGAGTAAAGGGAGGGAAGAGGGAGGCGGAGAGAGTTGATTCTTCTATCTCTAGGAGTCTTCCAGAGGCTTAAATGTAAGAAATAATACACCTCTGTCTTCCTTCTTTTTCTTTATATTTTATTTTTTGTGTTAGGTAATTTCCCACTCTCCAGCAGCCACCCACCCTTGGCCCTTATATACTGTATGGTCCCATGCGTACTTGGGCGGTGCACGTGTGTCACAGCTCACTGGGAAAATAGCGTTCTATATTTATCAGGAGACGTACAGAGCGATAGAGAGGAGGGTCTGTTGTTGGACAAGTTCTGGGCATTGAAGGCTATGAGGTTAAGAGGAGGCGAGAGAGTGGGATTTGATAGAGCGAGGTAGAGAAGGAGCAGGGGGTGAGGGAAGAAGGGGGGGGGGCAACAGTTGTTATTTCAAACCCTGAAATAGCCTCCCTCTCTTCTCTTTAATTCACTCCATTGCTTCCATCAGTCTGTTCTGCTTTCATGCCTTTGTCCTGAAACTGGACCCTCACATGGTTCTGCCATTAACCCGTGATCCGGACCGACTTTACTGTCTTTCAGAGGCTGTAGCGGGTTCAGTTTTAGAGCTTGAGTAAAGATACAGATATCATATGAAATGACAGATGACCTGAGGAACCCATTGGTACCAACCATGTCATACTATAGTATGACATGGTTGATACCAATGTGAATGAAATTGGGTTATATGGGTACCCACGAGTCTCCCCTTTACAGGCATGCCCACTTTATGATAATCACATGCAGTTTTGGGTGTTTTGGGTGTTTGAATATTTCTGCATACTGGGGTCCATAAACAGTCTTGGAATTACATAAATTGGGTGTCACTGTATGGCTGAGACTGTTGTGGATCCAATAAACCAATTATATTCATGTGTGATGATGTTAGTCCCCATAGTAGCCATTTCATTGTAGTGAGACTATTTTTTGAAATTTGACCTCACTGTATAAAATGACCTGAGGTGACCTCTAGGATAATCACAGCCTCGTGAAACTTTACAACCACATACTAAAGACCAAGAGCATTCAGAGGATGGATGGCTTCCCTAGGTAGATTAACAATAAGGGGGTTACTGTGCAGTTTCCAGAACAGAAGTGGTCGCCATCCAATAGCTCAAAAATACAATTCTTGCAAAAATCTCAAAATGTCAAAAGTTTTTGATACCAAATCACAGCATGGCTTTTTCTATGGTGTTCCTCAAGGTCTTGGTGTCTTAATGTGGTATTTTGGAGGGATTATTAATTATTTGATTCAATTCTCAATTTGTAAAAAATGGTTAAATTTAGCACCAAATCTGTGTAACAAATGGTCTCAACCCAAAAACTGTGAGCATTGGAAAGACCATCATATACTTCTATTATAGCCCTTACACACTTTCACAATTTATTCTAATTAATTAATTAATTAATGTTTGTTTCTGATTTATGACTAGAACAACTTGACACGCAGTCCTGAGCTGCATCTCAAATTAATCTTCAGGTTCGCAGCTTTCAGATGATGTACACTACTTCTATGTGACATCTACTGTTGACCTGCTATCACCCCCTAAAGACCCCCTGTACTCACTTAAAAAAGACAAAAACAGGTCTATTGTGGGTCTCAGAGGGTTAAATGCCATAGTGTCCAATCTTTTCACACCATGACTTCATGCCATTAGAGAGATTTATGTCATCTGTTTGTTGATTTAATCTCTCTTACGTTAAACCTCCGAGCACACGCCAAATGACTTGCTGGAAAATGCAATTTTCTCCTGCAGCGCTGGGTGGGCGAGGAGGGAGGAAAGAGAGTTGAAAAGTGAAGAAAGGGAGCCTTGTCTCTTATCTCAGAGGACAAGTTAAGAGCAAAACAAAGATGGAAAGAATGTGCTTGAAAACAAAGCCGTCAGCGGGAGCAGGGGATTTAGTAGTGACATTGCTTTGTTGCTATTAATATCTGCACGGGGGGTACAGGCCATCGCGATTAGAAAACACTCTCCTCTCTAGTTGGTGCTGCTGACAGCTAATCCATTAAAATCCATTTATGGGCTCATTGACATTACATATCTGACATCCGCTTTGACTTGTCAGTTAAGAGTCTGCCTTTAATTTAGAGAATGACCTATAGATGACACATACATCACAACCGCAATGCCGAACACTTCGAACAGTCCGCTGTTGAAATAAAACACACAAAGGTTTCCGTCTTCTGTTTTGAAGCCATGTTTGAAAGGTTACCCAGCGGTACCAATGACACCACACAGTGATATGTGCTTCCAGTCTTATCAGTATACAGAGCCCACAGCCCCCTGCTGAAGGTCTAAATCCAGCCCAGCAACTCACCGAGTCCCTGCCAGGGAGCGAACAGAGGAGCCTCCTCCCCGTCATAGTAACAGCACTAATAATGTTAGTTCACACCGGCCTTTTATTCTGAATTAAACTGTGTTTAGCACCTCTGATGAAGCTGCCATCCTAGTGGTAGTCTGCAAGATGTGTCATGAAATATCAAAGTTGGTGGTCATATTCATCATGTTTTTGACATTTGTTTTAACTGATCTCAGGTGGTATCTCAGTTTTCAAAAAGTTGAAAACATTTTTTTTTTTTTTTAATTATCCAAGCAAATAAAAGTAATTTACCCAAATCCGTGGTTCCCAACCTTGGGGTTGGGACCCCCAGACGGGTCGCAAGATAAGTTTGAGGGGTCATAAGGTGCTTAATAAGAGAAAAAATAATTACAGAAAAACATTTTTGATGAACAAATTATGTTTTTTCTTACTTTTTTTTTTTTTTTACTGTGAAATACAGGAAGGTTTCACTTCTTTAGGCTTTTCAAAAAACATTCAAATAGAGAGGCAAAGTCCCTCCTGTTCCGGTGGACCACAATGGGACTTTATTTTGGAAAGAATATGAACGGTAGTCAACGGGGAGAGACAAATATATTTTTGATCCCGTTTGAATTGCACCATGAATCACACATATGATGTTTGTCAATTTAAAAGATAATTTTGCAAGTCAAGAAAGTAACGAGTTTTGCTCGTTCCTTCACTTCTCAGCTGATAAAAAGACCAGCAGTCGCTGGATAAAACACATCAGATAAGATAACGTTTCATTTGGGCGTGGTTATAGCTAAGTTAGCTAGCCTTCTAGTGTTGGTGACGAATATTGTGCGAGACGAGAGATGTAGTCCGCTGAGCGGTTTCACACAAAACTAAATGATACTATGACTTGAGTCAAATGTTTCAATAAGAGAGATAATCACAAATTAATAAGCTAAAATATTGCTGCTAATAATAACTTCAAGGAGCCGTCCAGGAACACAGGAATGATGAAAATGACAAACAACAATAACAAGAGAGGAAGAAATTTAAAAGTCAATCTGATTTTAGCTGCCAGTAATCCACCTTGTCTCACCCATAGATATATCTATGGTCTCACCGGTGACATTGAGTCACCTCTATGTGTTTGTGTGTACGTTCCTATCTGCCCACATAGAGTACACACACACACGCACACACACGCACACACACACGCGCGCGCACACACACACACACACACACACACACACACACACACAACACACACACACACACACAAACAGTCTGTCTCAGCTGCTGCGTGTTACATAATGTTGCAGACCCAGTGACAGACACAGTGATAGACATCTCTCACTGCTGCCGATTTATATGCATTAGTAGTGTGTTCACACGTTATTATTGTGTTAACTTTGACACCCTTAATAAAAGTACTTGCATGTTTCCCGATATGACAAAAAACAATTATAAATCAAAACAGAAAATAAATCCCTACTTCTGCAACAAGACTAAATGTACACATTAAGTACAGAATACACAACAGCAGCATGATCGGTCGACCTGCTGTGTTATTGGGTTTGGTTGACCTACCCACTCAAATTGTTCTAAATGTCAAATCACAAGTTAAAGGGACTATTCGTAACTTTCAGAAATGCTTGTTAACAGCGACACCTGTGGCCGTGAAATCAACGAAAGTCAGCGTCGGGCTCGCGCTTGCTCGCTCTAAATATACCTGAACGAGCATCGCTCAACACAGTCAGGAGACACACGTCAGCTAAAACCACAATATCACTCTATATTTCAGCTGCTTGGCAGTAATGTTAGCTGACCAGAAGAAGGTCTCTCCATGAATCACTGCTGATACTAGTGTTGGCTTTTCCTGCCTCGGCGCAGGCTGAGGCAGCGGGGCTCCGCAGCTAAACGTCTCGTCCCCGCCCATAGCCGGAGAGAGCAGGAAGACTCCGGCACCCGGTCGGTAACGAGACAACAACGTTTCTCTCTGCGGAGCCCCGTCACTTCACAAGACACGGGAAACCTCTGTTAGTCTGGAGGAGCTGCAGCATTTATTTCTGCACAAACGTCCACTGTACATTCAATAGATATTCTCAGAGCTAAACTAACTCTTCTGCAGTGTGTAGTGAGCGCGCGTTCACGTCTAGAGGTGGAGCGAGTACGCGAGAATGCGCGCGCTGTCTGAGTGAAGGCAAGCAGGCGGAGGAGGAGAGTACAGCGGCCACACGCGAGCGCGCATATGCGAGCGCGCATGTGTCCCGACCTGGTACATTTATACGCTTACAAAGTTACAAACAGTCCCTTTAAATTTATAAAATAAAACCTATTGATGTTTTTTTCTCTCTCAGTTCAATGAAATATTGTTCTGAGAACACTTTAAAATCTCTGCAAATCACAGATTAGTTTCATAATTTTTCATTTTATATTACCTTTATAAATAAAGGACATTTAACTTGTGCCTTTTTGTTTTACATTTGTAAACATATTCATATTCAGTTTTGGAAACGATTGAATTATTTGATTTGTCAAATTGTATTTTAAAGTATTTGCGTGAGGAGAAACCTCTCAGGTTGTCAACGATGATTGTTAATGAGAGTTATGAAAAGTAACCTCCCGCCTGGTTCCCCGGTCGCCTGCTGTTCCCATGGAAACAAGTTTTTATACCGAGGAAAGCGTTCTGTATGTGAACATTTACATGGTGTATATGCATTAATGTGTGGCTGACGCTCACAGCATGCAGCTGTCAAATCTCTATAATGACATAAGTGTTTATTGAAAGCCTGAACGAGAGGTGGAACTGAGATAAACATTAACTAAAGGCTCATTTAAAGTCTGTGTTTGTTCCAGGATCTGAACAATGATTACCTCGACCTTGAGCAGTCTGCTAGAACTAACAAAACCTTGATTCTTTTTTACAAGTGTCGAATATTTACAGGATTCATGATTACTGTTTCATGTTCAATGTCTTTTTTTCTGAGCCCCTTGGGGGCTTTTTCAAATCAGTCTTTGAAGCCAATCACTGACAGGAAGGTCATAGCAATGACGTCTGTTCATATTCATCTGAGCTGTAAAATCACTGAATAGATCTATCATGGTACTAATGGAGGACAGATCATCACAATAAAACTTTTAATTCACGACCTTGTGTTTAAGAATTATTCAAAATAATTAAAAGTTTTTGAACACCAGTGGTGCTATGGAGCAATGTCTTTGGAGAGGGCGACCGTTGCGTCACAATATTCTACTGATCAATAGTCGGGGGCCAAGAAAGTTAGAGTGGCGAGGGCGATGAGAGGAGAACAACAATTGCAGCCCAGGAAATACTGTCTCTAGAAAACTTAAATATTGTTTTGAAAATTGATAAGGCGCACAGACTTGTCACTGACACAAGACACAAGAGATGTGTTTTCAGAATGAACCGAATCTTTCATTAAATAAATCAAAATAACCATAGAGGCAGTGACTGGAGCTGCTGGGGAGGAAAGGATATTAAATGAAATGATTAAGTGAAAATTACTGAAACCAATAAAGGGAATACAAATAGTGCTTTTACAATTTTAGCAACGTATCTAAAACTACCAGTTAGGGCTGTCATTCGATTAAAATATTTAATCGCGATTAATTGCAAATTAATCACACATTTTTTTATCTGTTCAAAATGTACCTTAAAGGGAGTATTTAATACTCTTATCAACATGAGAGTGGTCAAATATGCTTGCTTAATGTAAATGTTTGTATATATTTATTACTGTAAATCAATTAACAACACAAAACAATGACAAATATTGCCCAGAAACCCTCACATGTACTGCATTTAGCATAGAAAATATGCTCAAATCATAACATAGCAAGTGTGTCAGTGTGCTGACTTGACTATGACTTGCCGCAAAACTGCATGTGATTATCATAAAGTGGGCATGTCTGTAAAGGGGAGACTCGTGGGTACCCATAGAACCCATTTTCATTCACATATCTTGAGGTCAGAGGTCAAGGGACCCCTTTGAAAATGGACATGGCATTTTTTTTCTTGCCAAAATTTAGCGGAAGTTTGGAGCGTTTTTTAGCCTCCTTTGCTACAAGCTAGCTTTGACATGGTTGGTAACACTGGATTCCTTAGGTTTTCTAGTTTCATATGATACAAGTAACATATGAACATACTTCTGTGTAGCTGTGTAAATGCTTTGACAGCCAGTCCAACCTAAACTAAGAAAAACGGGGGACACTGAGCCGAGGCCACTGATAGAGAGGCAGACTTCACTGAGGAGGGATCCGTTGTTACCGTTTACTCACCACAGGTGCAACACAGCAATCCTCACACTAAAAAATGGTGCATTCTACATTCGAGTCCCAGTGCTTTTACTTGCATTCATAAGGTATAGGGATCTCACTACGGCTGCCTGGCCTCCCAACAATCTGGCACTCTGCTTCACTGAAAGAAAGGGAAGGAATACAAAAAGAATCAAGAACAAACCCAGTTGGTTTGACAATACAGGCAGAAGAACGACAACTTAAGCAAAACAACAAGGAGCAAAACAGCAGCAGGTGGATACAAAGGGGAGATTAACAGGGTTTACCGTGCTGCATGCTAAAATTATACATTTTGATGTTGTGACTCACCAACTCTGGTACGGAGCATTAACACACAGGAGCAGTCAAACAGGTATAAGAACGATGGGGTTCCAACACACACAATATGCTCAGCCAACACATCAGATCAGCACTAGAACAGAAGGCAGTCAACTTAGTATGCAGTGTAAAAAGGATGACTTGTGCATGTTAAGTGATCATTTTAACTACATACATATAAAGCTGCATTCACACCAGACCAGGCAGTGCGGCGAAAACGCCAATCCTCCCATTCATTTTGAATGTGGGTAGTGTGTTTGGGCTACAGTGGTGAGGACCACAGGGGGTGCCAGAAAAAAACAAAAACGCTGCGACAGAAAAGTCAAAACAGAATCAACTTTTGGCGTAACGCCACTAAACGTCACACTGGCCAAGAGCCAGAGCGTTACAGCCCAGCCATGAGGGAACTAAAGACGTTAATCGCCGTGCAGTCAATGGGCCATTAAAGTGACTCTCCCACACTGCCACATAACTTGATCTTGAACACCTGATCTGGTGTGAATGCAGCCTAACACCAAACACTACCCGCCATGACAGAGACAGAGGACATAGGCCAACAGGTGCCTTATATAATCTGTCCCTAATTAGGGAATTGTTGGGGGAGGAATGGGGCTGCGTTCACCAACGCTACACATGATACTGTCTTCACTTGCACTAGGGAGGCATTCTCCACCACATTAACATGCCAACAAAAGCACGGAAGGCCATTAAATGTGCGTTAACAGTGTTTATAAGCCTCATAGATGTGGGTCAGTAGGGCCCTGCTACACCCACTAGTAGGTTTTGTCATCTATTCACATGGTCGATATCCAAAAGAAGGTATAAAAGAAGACAACAGCGACCTCTAGTGACCTTAGTAGTTATGACAGGAGCAAAAGCTTAAGTGAGGATAGTATAGACAGCGAGAAACTCCATAATGGGGTGGAGGGCGGGGGTGGTGGACATTGTGAAACCAACAGTGTGTAGTTGTCTTTGTGTTCACAAGCGTGAAGTTTCACTTTTGAAACTTAGTTATTTTGAGCAAAAACAGGATCTTTTTCCCCAAACTTAACTAAATGGTTTTGTTGCCTAAACCTAAAGAATCCTTTTTGTTTGTATTCAAAATGTAACGTTTCATGCAGTTTTACAACATGTTAGAACGTGTTGCTTTTAAGTTTTGCTTTAATTTTACAACGTAGTAGGTGTAGCAGGCCCCAACTGATCCACATCTATGAGGGCTTATAACGAGTGATAATGCACATTTACTGACCCGATAAAAGTCAGGCCATTAAATGTGCAGCCGGCAAACATGGATGTAAACAATGAAGGTTTTGAGTGATCAAACATCGGCTTTGCAAACGTTTCGTGAGGCAGGAAATACAGTCCACATATTTGTGAGGCCTCAAGGATACACACAACACTTTTTAGTGAACAATGCATACCGGTAACTGTGTTTGTTTACAAGAAAACTCCACAAGATACCTTTAATATGACCTTTTTATAACAACAATGTATCAAATGACAAGGTGAAAGGGGTCGCTCGTAGTGGTGAACCTTTCGAGAATCACCTGAATCTGCAGCTCCTCTCAACCTTACGGAGCTTTATAGTGAGTTTCAGCTCATTGTTTAGCTGTCTGGCTCGCAACTTTACTGTTTTGGTTCACTCTCGCAGCTCTCATAGCTTCATTTTCGACTGAAGCACGCAGCTGTTTTAAACGAAAAAGCTCTAAAAAACCACAGTGAACTACCTGCTCAGCGACTGGCTGGTGAACATCGTGGAGCATTTAGCAGCTAAAGAGACAGATATTTCCCTCAGGAGTTAGTAGAGACCAAAAAACAAAAGCTAAAAGATATATATTATTGGACTTACATTCACCAGGTGGCCAGAAACACGACTAACGTTGCTCCATAACTGATGGATGTCAGCCATATTAACTTAAAAAGTGATAATATGTCAGTGTTATGTTCACAATTTGTTTCCGCTGCCCTGAAGTGACCCAAAAAATCTGCAAGTTTAAAAGTTTGTCTCAGATGAAGGGCACTTGTTCCTCCAAAGAGTTAATATTAGCTACCTGTTCAACCATGACTGCTCCATTACTTCTATGCTAATACCATAACAGAGGTCAGTGGTGGAACCAGCACACACTACACAAACTCACATAACCATACGGACAGATATAACACTTCCAGTGCAACTAGAAGGTAAGTCTACCTGTCTTCTAGCAATACCTGCAGCAGTGTGTTCATATTTTTTCTGTCATCACTGAGCCTCTGTGTTTGTTTGAGACTGTAATAAACACAAAATACTTGAAGACAAAATGAAGAGCCTGGATGAAGCTCCTGGGAGCGACACCGCCGGAGAAAATCAATCATCCCATTATGAGAGTCTGCTCCTTGCTGATCCATGGAAACCATGCAGACGGTCCCGAGCAACTGTCAAAGGTCAGTCGAAAATTATTAGAATGTGATCGATACTGACCCGATCAATACATCAGAGAGGAGCTATTTCGAAGCCAATCTGCATGTGATATGCATGAATTTGGGTTTTGTTTGATCTTAATCTGAGAAGTCACAGATTATTATTGAGTTCAAAGACTTTTAGGATATGATAATATGCAGTGGTGGAATGTAACTAAGTACATTTACTTAAGTACTGTACTTAAGTACTGTAATTTTGACTTAATTGTACTTGAGTGTTTTTCCATTTTAAGCTACTTTATACTTTTACTCCACTACATTTGTTTGACACTTATACTTAGTTACTTTTTACCTTAATACATATATTATGAAGTTCTATACTACCAATCTACCCAGTAGTATACAAGGTATTTCAAAATTGCTCCATGTCGGGCATGGTCGGGCTCAAAACTACTACGTTTGTAACGTGAAAATGAGACCTAATTTTGTGAACACGGAACACGAATGAACAGCCGATTGTACCGTGAAAGTGAAACTTTAGGAAGGCTAACCCACATGTTTGTGTCCTTTAGAGTGGCTGTTGAAGCTGAGGTGTTGTTTGGGAACAGTGTGTGGGATGGAGTGGTATGGATACGCTGCTCTAGGCGTTATGACTGCCGTCCTCAGCTTCCTGATGGACCTCAGTGTGACAAAGCTGCTGAGAGGTACGTACACACGCACACACACAGAGATTTATAGGACGCAAAGGACACAGAGTATTAATGTTTCTCTTTGAATCCACATGCAGCTCACCTGTGGCTTTATACGAAGCTGGAGGGCAACAGTCTGCTGCAGTTCTTCTGCTGGACTCTTTACCCAGCATGCCTCTGTGCTGTCGCATCATCGTTCTCCCACAACATCTGTCCCTTCTCCACAGGTCTGTCCAACACAAAACAGCACAAAAAGCAGCGTGAATATTAGACTCACTAGGCCTATATCTAGATTTTTGCCTTTTAGAAACATCTTTCTTTCCTATTTAAGTAAATGGCATTAAGGGAAAAAGTCAACTGTGATATTATCTTTCAAATTCAGTGAGAGACGTACAGTTTGAAAAGTCAACTGTGATTTTATCTGACTCACGGAAAATCTTTAAGCGTGATGTATTTCCAGGAAGCAGGATCTCTATGCTGGTTTTTTGAATGTTGGGGTGTATGTATGGTGTTAAAGGCAGTGAAGGAGAAGGCTTGATGTGATATGATATGAATGAAGTAGAGAGCATAGATGTACCTTTAATCACCCTGCCTCCACCCTTTCTACCCCAGTCGGCTACATGTTCATGTTTATTCCTCTCAGTACCTGCCAGATATTGCTCTCTTATTGCCAAGGAGAAAAGCTTTCAGATGAATCCTAAAAGGGCAAATGTGTTTGATTTAAGTTCCCGAAAGAAGCGTCTTCAAGACTAAAAACATGGTGTGTAGTGAAGACAACATAACTTCACCAATCACAAACTAAATGATGCTTCATTTTCATCTGTTTTGTGCTGATGGTCCTTGACATCCCACAGTCCTTACCCTCTATTTCATCATTCTGAAATCCTTTCCTATGCATCCACTCTGAATAGCTTCTTTTAAACTCCTAGATTGCTTTAAAATTGCTTTTGCTTTTTCGCTCAAAAATCCCGTCCCGTCCACTTCATTTCTCCTCAGGCTCGGGGATACCAGAGGTGAGAACCATGCTGGCCGGCATAGAAATGCCTCATTACTTGTCTCTCACTAATATGTTTACCAAGTTCCTGGGTCTTATCTGTACACTGGCAGCCGGCAGCACTGTTTTCCTGGGCAAAGTGGTGAGAGACGTCTCAGTATACCTGTTTGTCATGCAAAATATGCAGCTATTTTTTAAAATGGCATGTTATGAACACAGTTTTCTATATTTGTCTGTTAACAAAAGGGTCCGTTTGTGCATCTGTCCACCATGGTTGGAGCCTACCTGAGCAACCTCTGCAATCTTGTACAAGACAATAAGAAGGTAAACCAGAGGAAAGTCATTAGAAAATTAAGTGTTACCTACTTTACCTACATTTACAAGTATTTAAAACCTTTTACCTAAAGCTGTACTAACAATGGAAATGTGTGTGTAATGTGTAAGGTGTCACTTGTAGTGACAAACCCACAGAGAATTATCACCACTGTCAACACTGCGTGGACATTTACTAATTTTTACGGGTTTTACAACATGTAAACTCCCAACACGTTCTCATCCCATCTCGTCACATACTGACGCTTTGTCAGACCCCTTGGCGTCACTTTTCGGTTGCAGTAAACACCTGCTTAATGTTGTGAATTGAACAAAAGCACTTGCTTAGGTTTAGGAAAATCAACATGGTGGGGCTTAAAATGACTATGTTTGTACAGTGACCATGAAACTGAACCTCGTTCCCTATGATAACTTGTGATAACGAGAACCCGGCTTGTGAAAATGTTGGTAAAGTTAATTTTCTGTGTAAAGGTCTGAAAAGAGACGGCACATTACAGCATATGTATTTCTCTTTTAGGAAAAAGCTTCTGGAGAAATGCTGGTCGTAGCTGCTGCAGTCGGCGTAGCGAGCTGCTTCGGCGCTCCCATCAGCGGTGAGCATCAGGAATTTTTATGTATCTGCTCGCGCGTTATCTTTATCCGTCCTTCTCACACTTGTCGGGTTAATGCGTTTCCACCTTTGATTCTCCTCTTTTGTTAGCTTTACATATTTGCTCTTCACTTTTATCCTCCCTCACACCTCTGCTCCTCTATCATGTTTGTGTATGAATGTATTTTCATCACCTCTTCTTCCTTTGATCACCTCTCCACCTGATATTTTCATCCTCTCAGCTCACTGTTCATTTCACAACCTTGTTGGTGGTTCAGCTCCTCAGATTCAAACTCCATTTGCACTCACACTGTAAGATAAATTCAAATTGTCATTATCACGATTAACATAAAACATTAACAATTGGAATATATGCATGTTTTTTTTTTTACATTTCCTTTTTGCATGATTTTTGCCACATGCAGGCAAAAGGATCATTTTTCACTGTTGTCTGAATACTTACTGCTGTTTTCCCTCACACTCTGTTCCTGTAGGTGTGTTGTTCAGTGTGGAAGTGATGTGGTCCCACTTCGCCCTGAGGCATTACTGCCCGTGTTTCTTCTCAGCCGTCTGTGGGGCGTTGACCTTCCGCCTGTTCTCAGTGTGGAGTGGAGATGGAGGTAATGGAGGCCCTGATCACCACTCGCCCCCTCATGGTCAACAAAGAGAAGGTTCACTTAACCCCTCTAGGTCCAACAGCCCGCCGGCGACCCGCTTAAGATAGTTCTAAGCGGCTTAGCATCAATCATGAAGATATAAATGTTTAACCTTTTGTCAATATGGACATGTTACACATGGTTAGATTCTCCACAGTTCAATAGTTCAGTTTATTTTACGGAAACCATGAGCACTAAAGCACAATTCATTAAGATTTACTGGCAAGTTGCCACTAAATCTTTCACACTGGTTCTTTAGCATTTTTTTCTCCCATGAGAACGTCACATTTGAAGGCAGACCGACACTACACTATTTTATTTCAAAGTAAATGTAACGCTTTGGTCATTTTAGCTCGCCGGTGATGTTGACAGTCATCTAATTACTTGTCATGACAATGAGAACATCAGCTTTGGCAAAACTAGCAGTAGTAATTTAAGGTGACAGACACTGAATTTCAATAAAACGAGGGAAGATTAGATTTTGAAATGCTGAGACACAAATTGGAGGGATGACTTCAATTTGTTTTTTGTCCGCAGAGACTCCTCAGGCGTTGTTCAAAACTAATTTCCCCACTACTTTACCTTTCTACCCGCTGGAGATTCTGCTGTTTGCTTTCCTGGGGTGAGTTTATATTTGACAGCATCTGTATAGTTAAACAAATCCTCTATTTATCTGTGTCTCACAAATAATAACTGACATTTAGTATTCATGTCCATATCAGTCACAGTGAAGAGTCTTTGACCAGTTCTGCTGTGTTTTCCTCCTATTCTAATCAGCATTCATAGTTTTTTTCCCCTCATACCAATCATTTCCTGGCCTCCTCCACCTCATCACTTCTAGTCTAATGACTTCCGATGATAAAAATGAGCCTCTTGTCTCCCACTGTGGGCTAAGTCGACCCTCTGTCTGGAAACAGGTTGCTGTGTGGAGCCGTGAGCTGCTGCTATCTCTTCTGCCATCGGTGGATGCTGCAGTTCACCAAAACAAACCCGATCTTCATCAAAATGCTGACGACAGAGTGAGAGATCTAATGTGAAAGACAGATTGTGATGAGTCATCTCCTGTGTAAGACAAACTCATGAGATAGATTTCGGTGGGAGTATCAATCAATGTCCCAGAAACACGGTGTGTTTCTTTAAGGATAATTCACATTATACTCCACCGTACTAATGTTATGCAACTATATAAACAACTTTATGATACTTGATGATAAATGGCTGCACAGGGCCTTTCAAGTTGCATTTAAATGGTTTAAAAATCCCTGGTTATTTTATCTATACTCCAGATCTAAGTAGTGTAAAACCCTGTAAACCTTTGAAAGCATAGATGTGAAAAAAGAGCAGAGCAGGTCTATTGCTAATGTTTATTCTGATGAGCCGCCAACCCATTAAAACACTCAAATTTCAATAGGACTGCAATGAAAGCAAAGTAAGAACAATGGTGCTTGTATAATATGTGAATACCTCTCTGCAGGAAGGGTCTGTACTCAGGCATGGTGACCTTCTTCCTGGCATCTCTGACATTTCCTCCCTCTGCTGGTCAATATATGGCTTCTAAGGTAGGAATGAACACAATCTGAAGGCACAGTTCATAATTTTTTTTGTGGATGTACACACATAATCGATGACTTGGAGCCATACTAAATACAGAAAATGTGTGTTTCTCAACTGATTATCATCATTAAAATGTTTTACCCCGATGTTTTCAAACATTACTGATGTAATTAAACCTTTAATCAAAAGCATAATCAACTAGAATTACCGCCTCACGGTTGTATGCCTCCGCCAACCAGTCAAGTTGCAGTTTATATCTATGTCTGTCCAAAATGTCTTACGTTTTTTATTATTTTATCCTGTTAGACATTTGTGTGAAATTGTCATAATTAGCAAATTCTTGAGTTATGGCCAAAAATGTGTTTTGTGAGGTCACAGTGACTTTTGACCTTGTTAGATTTAGGCAACAAAACCACTTAGATATTTAGGAAAGACATCATGGTTGGGCTTAAAATGAGTACGTAAACTAAGTAAAATAAAATTTATGTACGGAAACAACGTAACATCAGTACAGAAAACATGTCACTAACGTAACTCCAAAATGACTCACAACACTGAGACACGAACACCGGTCTTGTCTACATGGCGTACAAATGACATGACAAGAACAGCGTTCTTATTACATGCAAAATGACTTGCGAATAACTGTGTCATTCATTGCGACCGGGCTGGAGGAAAAAGCCATCAATGAGCACAAAGCTGTTTGAATCACTTCGAACGAATAGGACTGAGTGCCACAGACAGGGTAGGGAAGTCAGAAAGTATTGAGTGACGGACATATAAATAATCTTGTCTTTTCATGAGATTTGATGACGATAAGAAAATTGTCATTTAATATTCAGCCTTTGTGTCATTCTAGTTTTTCTTGTTTTTACACAGTAATCTGAATGACAGTAATCTATTTCACAGCTCACCATGAAGCAGCTCTTAACCTCCTTACTGGATAGCCGGCAGTGGAGCTCTCTATCCCACAATGCCTCTGTTCAACTGGGGCCCGAGCCTTTGTTGGAGTGGAGCTCATCAGGGAGTCCCGTCTTCCTTTCTTTGGCTGTCTTTCTGCTCATGAAGGTACAACGGAAAAGACAATTAAGGAGTCTTTTATCTTTATCTACGTGCACTGGTAACCAACAGGAATCATAGCTCAACAACCCACTCCCATTATTCCCCTATGTCACAGTGACCCATCATTAACATACCGTAATTGACATTTTCAGAGTAGGGTAAGCGAGCTGAAGACTGTTTACCCTTTCAGGCTGAAATATCATCTGATATCTGACGTTCACCCGTAGCAACACTGAACATTGAAGGATGGGTTTTGTGATTTATAACAGAAATCTCATCACCGGTATTGATTAAGAGCCCATATCTATTATTCTCATTTGTCTTCCAAGCGGAGGAAAGCCTGTCCTTTCTGTTGCATAAAAATTGTGGGTGGACATTTCTGCATTGAGAACAGTTTCTTATACTTCAGTGGGATCCCACTTACTCTGACAATTTTCCACCCATTACCACAAGCAGATGGGAAATGTAAATGATTCAATTTATTTGTGCAAAACTGATTTGAGAGCACTGCAAACATTTCCCCGCACACAGATTGACAGTGACTCACTGCTAGTAGCGCTGTTGGCTGTTCAGATGGCGAAGAGAGATTTGACAGTCTGTCTCTGTTGTTGGTTCTGAGATGTGGATGTTGGTCCTTGCCTGTACGCTGCCTCTGCCAGCTGGATACGTCATGCCAGTGTTTGTCTATGGTGAGTGAAGGGAATACATACTCGGACGAATACCTGAAGGGCCTGACCTGAATTCTCACCAGAAGGTGGTGAAAGCTCTGCGGTAAACTGAAATATAAAGATCGAGAAACTCTTCTTTGTGTTATTTCTTTTAATTTCTGTTCTGCAGGGGCAGCTTTTGGCCGTTTGCTTGCAGAAGGAGTAGCTTATGGGTCTTCCATTGGACTGATTTCAGGCCAGCAGTGGGCTTCTATAAATCCTGGGGCCTACGCACTCGCTGGTAGAAAACATTGAGCTCTTTGTTGTTGATATAGTGATGACATGACCTGTATAACTGCAGTGTTTATATCCCTCTTTCATCTACATTAAAGGTACAGTGTGTAGGATTTGGCTGCATTTAGTGGTGTGGTTGCAGATTACAACCAAATGAGTATCCCTCCGCTCACTCCTGTTTCCAAGAGTGCGTAATGTGAGCCGCCGGGTGCAAAACCGTGGTAACGCCATTAGCCTCACTCAGAGGCCATCCTTCCCATAATAACACTACTTTAGGGGCAATGGAAGTCAGCATCATAGTTTGACGTGCTGGGCTACTCAGTGCATTGCATGGAGTGCTTGACAAAGTGTGAGTATGTGATGAGTTGGAATAAGAATGTGTTAGGGACATGGGAGAAGTTTAAATTGGTTGCAATCTGCTTCCTCACCGCTAGATGCCACCAAATCCACACTGCTCCTTTAAGTAGTAGCCTAATATGATTTTTTCCCCCTTGTAGGTGCAGCAGCCTTCTCCGGGGCTGTGACCCACACCTTGTCCCCGGCCCTCCTGGCTCTAGAGTTAACGGGCCAGTTCAGCCATGCTGTACCCATCTTCCTTGCCACTCTGCTGGCCAATGCCCTGGCTCGCTCTGGGCACCGCCCGTCTTTCTATGACGCACTCTCTATCAGCAAGAGGCTCCCACACCTGCCCTCTCTGACGAAGGCATGCCCCCGGTAAGTAGAAACTGAGGACACGTTTCAAATCGCATACTTTTTCTTTTTACTTTTAGTACATACTGCAGCTGCTCTTATACAAAGTGCGTACTGTTGCATGCAGTATGCACACAATTGGGACATAGTACTTCATCATAATATTGTGCCTTGAACTTTAACCCTCTTGTTCATATATTCGCTGCACAGAGGATTATGGGTGAGAACTGCCAGAAAATCATGCTGGCTTGTATACTGCAAAATGTGACCAGATGTAGTAGGACATCCTGGTATTTTTGGTATACTGCATTTGAAATACTATGATTTGGGACATACTAAGTCTTTTTCTGGCATACTAAATAGCATTGTTGTTTGATTATTGGAACGCACAGAAAGTGACTGATTAAAGAAATACACAAGTTTTGGGGTGATCATCTCTGTGGTCGGCTGTTACAATAAATAAATAAATAAATAACCCGAAATAGGCGAATAAGTGCTTTCGTTCCAGGTGTGACATGAATGATTCGTCTCTTTTTCAGGCTTCCCTCCACACCAGTCGGACAGGTTTTGGGAGTGAAATCAGTGCAGCTTCAGAAAGCAGCCGGACCAGTGGAGGTTCAGCATGCTGTCAACAGCAGCACTGACACACAGATCCCTGTGGTGGACTCACACGGTGAGCAGACAAATATATTTGATAATATTTTACCCCAATCCTCCTGCTAAGGCAGTCATATTGTTTATAAATCCTCCCACAAAAAATAAACACAATACCAAATTGAGTCCCTGAAAAGAAAAGAGGAAAATGATGAGAGAAAATGATGAAAGATTGTAACCGTTTAAAAAGCTGTAGTGGTGTGGCAGTTCCTCGATGAGGAGCGTGAGAAGTGTGAGAAAATAGTTAATCGGCCAGCTGAGCCGCAATCACATTGAAACTGTCGCACCAAAAGTGGCAAAGAAAATTGATTTCCTCTCCTTTCTTCTGTTGAAGAGTCACAGATTGTTCTGGGCTTCGTTCTCCGATCAGAGCTGTTGATGTTCCTGCGTCATTGTAAGACTGAGGTAAAAGGCAGCAGGTTCAGAAGAAGGTAGAGGAGTAAACTGTCTGATGCTGTTTAAAAGGCAGGTCACGTCTTTGCAATCCGTTGACTGAATGTAAAGCAGCTGGTGAAAAAGAGGATGGGAGCAGGATGTACAGACAGGACTGCTGGCTGACGTGAAAGCTCATTTCATGACAGCTGACATCCATTTTGAAGCATGATAGAAAAATAGTCTTAAAAAACATATAATGTCCATTACTAGAGAACATCTTAAAGTTTTCAGGCAATAGACACAACAGTGAATCATAATTTCTCAAATAATACTGAATGCTACTGCATTACAAGCATGCATCTGACATACAAATGTGAATATTTTCAGCCGATTAGACTGTTATCAGGTCATTAAATGGGCATTATCAGTGGTTATAAGGCTCATAGACGTGGGTCAGTAAGCCAAGTCATGACAAGGATTTATGACTCTCAGTTGCCTAATCTGACAAAGTGACAACCGACAAAAATATTGTGTAGTCTGAACCAGGCATAAACCAAAACAAACTGTTTTGTTTGTGTTCAAAACGTAACGTTTCATGCAGTTTTATAACGTGTTGCTTTTAAGTTTCACTTTCACTTTAACAACGTTCAGTAGTAGTTGTAGTAGGCCCCTACTGACCCACATCTATGATGCTTATAGCGACTGATAACGCCCATTTAATGGCCTGATAACAGTCAAATCGAGTGATATTTCTGTGCTATTCTTTGCAGAATGTGGAGAAACATCTGGATGACATCTGCTGCATTTACCCGACCTCTGTCCTATTATCACCTCACAACACCGTTCAGGAGGTAGCAAGACTTTGAGCACCGTCATTAGTGAATTAATTCAACACTTTGGGAAATACACTTATTCACTTTCTTGTCAAGACTTAGATGAGGAGATTATAACCCCTAACTCTCGCATAGAGAGTGAATATTTTCCAAAAACGGTGAACAATTTTTTAGAAATCAGTTGCTTCAAATCCAGTTTCTTTGCATCCTCACAGGCCCACAGTATCCTGAGTCTGGTTGGAGCTCAGACCTTGTTTGTCGCAGACAGGGGAAGGCTGGTCGGGGTCATCACATGGCCAGAGGTAATAACGTGTGTATTCACACTCACAAATATAACACTTAATATTTTCTTAATGACACATACAGTTTGATTCTGTTACATTCCTCTGTGGGCGTTTGTCTCGTCCGTATGCACTTTACAAACGAGACCATGTCCCCGAATGTATTTGTTAACATTATGCAGCGTGTAGGAGGCAAATGGAGGATTCAAAGCTGTCTTTCTTTCTCTCTTTTCTCCTCCAGATGAAGAGAATATTAGAAGATTTGGCCAAAGACATCTAAGCAGAGAGACACAGGAAATAAGCTCATCCCTTGACCTTTTCTTTTAAGCAAACATGAATCCATCTCTGTCGTGATTAGCTGTAACACAAGCCTGGCTCTGATAATGATATCACTTCTTCATTGCCCCGAGCTTAATAATATTTGCACACAAACAAAACTGTCAAGAGCCTGGTTGTAATTAGCAGCATCTCGTCCACTGAGGAGATAGCACACTATCTCATTCACTGATCCGCACTTTGTGACACAGCTATATTAAAAATGTGTCTACCCAGAATAATGTGCGGGGATGAAAACACTTTGTACACCAATTGAACACCATTGAAACATACTTGGGATAAGTAAACCATCACATATCCACCGCTCCCATATTGCCTGGTTTGACAAAGTTGTATCAACATCTTGTCATGATGCAGAAGGCTAGTGGCTCACTCAACTGCAGTATTTCACCCTACGATTTCTTCTTAAAGGTTTGGAGTCCCAAGTTAAAGGTGCTATGTGTTGAATTTTAATTTGAGGTCTGGCTTTGGCGCCCCCCAGTGGTAGCATCAAAAAGTTCACTGTGGCATACAGCAATGCACGCCTCTACACCCCCACTGAGAGCAACACATAGCAGCCCTGTTTCCTAAAAATTACATTCCCATACGGTGGATGGGTCAAACAAACACAGGACTTTCACCCAGGAGACCGCTGTTTGTATCCCGTGTGAAACCAAAAGTCAACGTTGAGTTATTTTAAATGACATCTGTTTTTTTTTTTGTGTTTTTTTTAATTTACAACGTTAATCACATGTTTGAAACTCTTTCAAACTGCAACCTTAATTTGGGAGAAAAAACGTTTCCTTCGACACTTAATTGAGAATGCAGTTTAGTTGTATGGGAACCTCATTTTATAGGAGACAGAGTTGCACATAGACTGCAAAGTGGTAACTCAAAAAAGAAAGAAAAACGTGCCATCAGAATAATGTTCATTACAATTCTTCTCCTAGTGGCTTTAAAGTAATAAAACATTGAGTGATTACCACATCAGGAATATGACAAGAGTTGCCATGGTAACGAGGTTCTTGCTCAGCTTAATCAAGTCTTGATTACAGTCCAAATTACTTTAAGTGCATTTCTAGTGTGATAATTAAAACTGTGTGAAACACTGGAATGAAATCAATCCAAATAAAAATGTTTTACAAAAAAGAATAACCTGTGTTGAACCTGCACAAAACATGTAAAGGGAAAAAGTCTAAAGTAACAAATATGGTAAGATATGACATTAAGTTAATTATTGTCTAAAAATCTTTGACACATTCTGTCCATCGATGAAAAGTAAAGGTCTGCCATCATATGATATGATTATCCAATATGTATTAATTATGTATGCATTGGAGGCAGATTTTAAAGGGCTGTGTTTTCATAGTTTCGGCCGCCATTCATCGGTTATGATTGAACTCAGCAAAGTAAGCCGCAGCGTCCATCCTCCAGTTCCCCCCAGGTTGATACTGTTAGCTCTGTCAGCACTTTTGCTGTTGTTTGTGCTGCTAGCAACGTTAGCTGTTAGCTCCAAGTCCCCAGGCAATGCGCTGGGCTTTGAAGCAAATTTTTGTAGTGGCCAAACGGTGGAATTACAACTTCCGTGTCCGTCACGTGATGCCATGAGCCCAAAAATACTTTTTCTCATAGACTTACATTGGGAAAGACTGCTACTGTGCCTGCTCTATGGGCCCGATGGATGAGGAAGATCGCCGGATGATCCCGGTACTTTATCACTCGACAGTCGAACCACTTTTTGCTTCATGCGCCACTGAGCAACTCTCATAGGAAGTAACGGGGGTCCTTTTCAAACGCTGTATCCAGTTCTCTGTATACATCAATGGCCAGCTCAGCCGTCGCCATGTTGAGAGCCGTGTGGAGGCAATCCCTCACTCATAGATATGCTCTGAATTTGTAATTTAGCACCTTTAAAGATCTTGTTTTCATAGTTTTGGCCATCATTTCAATCAATTGCACTCACCAACGTAATTATTGTGATCTTGGACTATGGTGACATCACTCCGCCAGACTTACAAAACTAACAGCAAAGTTTTAATAAACTGTAATTATTAAAAGTAATAAATCTCACTTTAGGATTATTATCTAAAGAGATGACTTATGCTTTTGTGAAACTCATTTTCTAAGGACATTTGAAGTCAACTAAAAGGGAAATTTACATTTTAAGATTCTACAAGCAACAGGACTCTAATCTAGCACTATCAAATATCACTTTGAAGAGCAGCTCCAGTCTGTTTGATGTTTCTTCCAGACTGAGTGTTCAGACGCTTTATTGATTCTAATGAAAATAATCTTTCTGTCTATACAACAAGACGAAACACAACAACAACTTGCAGCTTGTCAGAGTGAACAGGTAGAACTAACTAGGTTTTGTTTCATGATGGACGTGATCACCTACTGTAGCCTTTTGTTTTGTTTTTGTGAATTACACTGAGATAATAAAAGGCCATGACAACAGCCACGACGCACCACACGTCACAGCTTAAATTTTGTGCAAACCCGTGCTAAAAGAAACACCATGACAAGTAACACTAACACCTCCATTCTCCACCATCTCTCACTCTCAAAACACACAGGCATGCTGACATACATACGGGAATACACACCGACCACATACATGCTTACGAGTGTCCTTCTCCCTTTCTGTTTTTCTACTCTCGTCTTTTCTCTGCACCGCTCCGCTGCACCCGTCGCTCTCAGACAGAAAAGTGGGAACAATAGTTAATCAGAGTTGGGACCCAGAGAGACAATTGGGTGAAGCCTACGCTTTCTTTACAACAAACTGCTTCTTCCTGAGAAACTCAAAGACACATTTTCAGTTTCTTTTGTATTTTCTCTACTCAGACTGCTTTAGGTCGGACTTGAAGTTATTTTCCTTTAACTTCATTCATCTGTTCTTTTCGTGTGAGGGAAAAAATTGATAAAAAGCAGAATTGGACAGCATGTACTGTATATTAAAGGTGCTACATGTGAGCATTTCTATTGCCTCCGCATGGCTCTCAATATGGCGACAGCTGAGCCGCCTCCTATAGCCCGTTGTTTGGGAACAGAGACGTTAATGCATCCACCACGGTACAGGCTTATAGCAAACAGCCCATGGGTGTATTATAAGATAATAAAAGTGATGAATTACAGCCAATATATCCATTATTACAGCCACATACAGCTAGCAGGAAGCTGGCGGAACTGGATATGTCATATGAGTGCACAGGGCGGTGCAGTCCTGTGGGTCTGATGCATGTTTATTATGCCGAGGAAAATAACTCTGGATTCAACTATTAGTTAATTTTACAACTTTTAGGACATAATGATTTAAACGAGAGCTATTTAAGTGTTCGTACTGGGAAGTTGATTTACCTAAAAAAAACATGATCCTCTGATTTACAGACGTCTCTTTATACATCCATGGCCACAGAATCTTTGGTGTTTTCAGTCCAAAATGGCACTACCGCAGTGCCATCTAGCGATTGTACGTAAGTTACATGACAAATACATCAACGTTGACTTCTGGGACTCGAATACTGGTCTCCTGGGTGAAAGTCCGGTATTTTTAGACCCCCCCCGACCTGCTCCCCTATGAGACCAGCCTGCTCCACTATATCTTTACATAGCGAATAGTTCTTTATATTAATGCTCTGGATATCGAAAAGAGCACCTTTAAAATTCATATTTAATAACAAGATATTTACAACCAACTCTTCACAGTTCAGTTCTACCTATAATATGAAAGTGTTTATTGTACACTGAATAAAAAATTAAAATGTGACAGTGGAACTATGTACATTCACAAATGTATAAGCCTCAGCAGGAGAGAAAATACTATTTGGAGTCTTTGTATCTGAAGACCAGGCGCTGAAACCGGACGAGCCATTTGAGGAATTGTCTCTTGAGATACCCTCACAGATGTCTGTTTTTATGTTTTGTACCAGTCACTGCTGGTGGCTGAGACTCAAGTCCCCTCAGTGAGGATCATTTTAGAGATTGCCATCAAGATCGCTGGCTTTTGCTTTCGTGTTAAGCCTAGTTATAAAAAACGTCATCCTCGGATAGCGAGCTGCTGTCTACGTGTCGGACAGCAGCCTCTGCAGTCGCAGTGCTTCTGTCCTCGAGGGGACGATCTCTGACCTGCTGGGTGATGGACGTCGGGGAAATGGAGTCGACCATTGGTGGAAGGACCAGGTTGACCACCCTGTTGTCGCCATAAGTCTGGGCGTGGATGCTGTACAGGTGCTGAGGAACACTGACACACCCACCGTCCAACAGGAACTGGGACAAGAAGTGGTTTTGTGCTGCTGAGGAGGGATGATAACAGTATCAGTCAAATGGTTGCTACTTGAAAACACTGAAAAAATTATTTGAGCAATGACAAACAGTGACAGCTGGGTCCTCTCAGGTTGTAGAAGCTGTAGCTCTTCACACTGGTGTAATATAGGAATAGTACAGATGCACACATAGCTTGAATTGGCTTAAAAAAAAGGTGTAATTTACTCTGAACCAGCAGCTGCATATAGCTGCTATCTTAGATAAGTACCTAGCAACACAGACAGGATGAGAAAAATGTGTTTTTTGAACATTAAAACATGTAAACATGTTCTAGTAGAAACACAAAATACAAGTACGAACCTAAAAATGAGAATAATATGTGTCTTTTAAGCTCAAATTAGAGGTGAGATTTATTAGAATATTATTTGTTATTTATCATTATTTTCAAGATGTCCAAGTGTTGGACGGGGGTATTTTTTTTTTATCAGTTAGTGACGCCTGACAAACATGTCATGGCATCACCAGAGTCAACAGGCGTCATCCTCTGATGAGCATCAATGTGTGTACACAATTTCATGGCAGTGCTTCAAAAGTGGAGAAATTTCACTCTAGGGCCAACAGAGTGGCTGTCAGACAGTCTGACAATACAGCAACGCCATTTAGTGTGGCTGAAAACTGAATGAACCGGAACATCTGACAGTGACGCACACATGTCGCTCTTGATTTGTCCAATCCTGTGGGTTAGAGCAAACCAAGTATTTGAAAAATTCTATATATTTTCATATAAAATGTTATAGATTATATCATATCATATATTTAAATAACATACATGCAATCAATTGTATTGTGCAACAGGTATTGATTCTGTCATCTGTTATATGTCTCATTTGTCTCAAAAATCCATCAATAGCATTAAAGAAAAGACTTCAAGGTAGAATAAGGACTTTTAGATTATAATCAGCGAAACCCAGATTAATATCTCATTAATCTTTTGGTTCACTTGTATTCAGACACAACGGGTCTGGAAATTTAAAATTAAGATAAAAGAGACATTTTAAGCCAAAAGCTCAGTGACACAATTTTACATGACAAACCTTGTAAACTGGTGCAGGGCTGCTCTAAGCTGTCGTTCACTGGCCACACATTCATGGAGGCCTCAGCCAGGGCAAATTGCTCTGCTACTCCTGTGAAACAAACACATTTAATGTTCCTCTTCTCAGAAGTCGACCCCCAGTTGTTTTTTCACCAAGTCCACCACCGTCACGAACAATGGGAAATTGAATGAGTGCTCTAGATTTGAGCCACTGTCATGGGACGTCTTAAGGGCTATTGATTTTTGAGGACGCTCCCTCTGCACGATCCAATCGAACGAAAACGACGCCCAGAGGGATCACTGCATCTCCACTGACCACATCTTGTTTTTCTTGAATTCAATTCATTCGTCTGACTCACCTGCAGCGAAGCGAGCTTCCTTGATCTCGTCCGTCATTTGGGAGTAGAATTGTTCATCGTCATGCAGCTCGGCCTCCAACCCCCCCCAGCCGCCGCCGCCTTTACCCCGGGTCCCGCTCCATCCGCCCCCACCTGCCCCGGGCTCGCCGCCTCCGCCCCATCCCTTCCACTCAATCAGGTGAGCAACTCGCCCCTGGGCCATCGCCGTCGGCTTGGTGATATGCTCCTTTATCGTGGCCACCAGACCTGAATAAGGGGAAGAGAAGAGAAGGAGGGATACATCTTGATAAAGTGTATTAGATGGACATGCAGTAAGTGTGGTAGCAGAGGGAAAAGGAGACAATTTGAGGGAAAGATAAAGTGATAGGCTACATGAAATGTTGTACAGCAGGCGATAGGGAAGGGCGAAAAAGTGTCACAGCAAGGGACGGGGATATAGATTAGAAGAAAGAAACTTGAGACATAAATCTTTTTGTTTTCAAATCTAGTCTTTTTAATTAAGTCAAGTCCAAGTCAAATCCTCATTATATTGACAAGGGCTGGCCAGTACCCTTAAAGTGATACTAATACAAATGGAGTACTTCATTTGATACCCATCATGTGAATGGAGGCTGTGTGTTGTGTGTGTGTCTCACTGGCTAGCTAATTGCCGCCACACTGCACAGCGCTCATACAGCGGTCATCACCGTTCCCCGACCCACGGTAGCGGGAGGGTTGTCGCAGAAGCGTTACGCCCCCGCTTTGTGAGCACTGTGGTGTAGCACCGTTAGCTGCTAACTTCTGGCTCAGACATCTCCGTGTTCAGAGCCGTGTGCAGGCAGGCAATCCCAGTTGTAGCTTCTGTGGTAATGGGCCAATCACACGTCGCATTAAATCGAAGAACATTTGTGTTGAATGGCTGCCGGCAAAACCATACAAATAGTCTTTTTTTTCTAGATCTGGACACAAAAAAGGATCAATTACAGGTATTGTTTGACTGGGGAAGTTTTGATACTACTTGATACTGGGTGGGACCGGCGGAGCAGCAGGGCGAAGCTCTGCTTCTGGCTGCTTCCCGCCGGAGCTCCGACTGCAGGTCAAAAGGGACAGCGAAACCGGATCCGGGACTGTCCGCAGCGGGCTGGAGGCCCCGCTGGAGTCTGAGCTGAAGGAGTTTCTGGTGAACCTGTAAATCGTTTTGTCTGATTTTGTGGGGAATCTGACCCGATGACAGGCATTATAAATAAGTATATTGAAATAGACAATATTCTAACCGATGGTCTAATTTGCTTGTAGGTCATATAGAGGCATCAGTATTAAATTGAGGTTTCATAACCGGTTAAAAGTTCCTTGTAGTAACTTTAACTAAATTGACTCTTGTCTAGCAGGATCTAGTAGAGGTGCTGTGTCCCTGTATCTCTACAGTAATATGTTATTCATAACCCGTAGAGTCACTGGGCAAAACTGCAAAGAAGCCATCATTTATTTTAATCATCAGAGACGAGGGCAGAAAGGTCCAGGGAAATGAAGAGTTGAAGCGAAAGTGACAGCATACCTTGGTCATACTGCAGAACAGGCAAATTAAACAGACGAAAAAGAGAGGTTGGAAAGGCAAAAGTGGAAGAAGAGAACGAGGAGGAAAGGTTAAGATAAGAAGTAAAAGCAAAAATGCCAAGAAGAGAGAGAGGAGGAAAGAGAGGACAAGCTAGGAGAGAACAAGCTAGGAGAGAAATATATATGATTAAATAAAAGAAGGGAGCCAAGAGATTTTGGCAGCCTGGGGTAATTGAAACAGAGAAAACATGTTATTTTCATTTGAGCTCAATATCTAGAGACTCATCTCTGTGTTTTGTTGTGCTCTGTGACGCCCACTGCTGTCTCACCCTGCGTTCACACTGTGACAAATCTGTTATGAGAGTCTGCTCTGGCTGACGCTCGATGGTGAGGAAGCTATGTTTGCATCTATTTATGTGCACACAGCAGGAAAATCCCATTTGTTTTCCAAATTGGATATTTTGGCCTTACTGTCTGCACTGCAGTGGACCAAATCATGCAGGACCAAATCATATTAGGCTGGCATCGCACCCGACGGAATAATAATGTGTCCATCTGAATGCAGTGGGCAGCATCAAGTTTGCCAAGATTTCTCTGTTGATTCATAGTGCAGCCAACAAAGAGTATTAAAAACACTGTGCTGTTTCGGGCTACTGCATGTCCATATGAAGGCCTTATGCGGATTCCATTGTGCTGTTCGCATATGAGAAGAAATATTTGATTTATATGCCAAACTATCTGATTGTCCGTGTGAACAAAACTAACATATGTTCATGTAATAGCATGACGCTTAAGCCTGCATTAACAGTTTTTTTTTGGTCACTAGGGGGCAGCAGAAACAAGTTGTAAACACAACACTGATATATTATAAAAGGTAATAGGGTGGACTTGTTAACAAACAGTTATACAACCAACAGATACGGAGTATCATTAGCATTCATTTCCCACTAACTCCTGAGGGAAATGTGTCTGACTCTTTAGCTGCTAAAAGCTCCATTATGTTGACTTGTCTGCTATTTGGTGCTGGGCAGGTAGCAGTGGATTTATCACAGCTTTTTGCTGAAAACAGGAGCCTGCTGTGTTTGGAAACGAGATTGATGAGAGCAGTGAGATTAGATTAGATTGTTTATTAGCCACACGAAGGCCGGTGGAGTTTGTTTGTACAGTACGTTATTCTCTGCAACATAAATACATAAATGGACAACAACAAACAATCCTGGTACCATGTCAAGCACCATGTGAAGCGTTAAGTCTTAGTGGACAGCGACCCGTAGCACCCTGACTGAACCAAAAGTAAAGTTGCAGGCAGTAAAACTAAAACAATGGGCTGAAAGACACTAAAATGCTCCATCGAGCTGAGGGAATTCGGTGGGCTTATCTCTAAGAGCGAAACCTTACACATTACAGATAGGGATTCGATCCATTATTAATATAAAAATACTGATTAAAGCAAACTTAGGTGCACTTTCACAAGCCATAGTCCATTTGGCTAGTCATTCAGAGTGAAATCGATATTTTTGGTTTGTTTTCTATTTAGTCTGGTTCAGTTTCAAAGTGCACAAAATTAAATGCGACCAAATTATTTAAGTTGCTGAGGGGCTGTACGAAGGAGCAAATTTACCTTTTTCATCTCGAGAGCTGCCACTTCTATGCATTGAATTGCAGACTTTGATATACTGCTGTCTACATTTTTATAGCCCTGACACAACAAGCCAACGGTCGGCCGTCGGCCAATTTGGGGCCATCGGTGAGCGTCTGTCGGCCTAGTTCTTGCGGTGTGTACCGCAGCATCGGCTCTAGTCTGACCGTGTTGGAGGTTTTTCGGCTGATCCAGCATGTTGAATTGTTGAATCGGTCGGTGAGAGAAATCACTCTGACTGGCTGTTCAGCTTAATTGAATCAGTGCAGTGTTTTGGTTCACTGGTAAACGGTCGGAGACTACCTCTCAAAAGCGGTCTCGGACCAGTTTTGTTTGAGCTTGTCAACACATCCTCTGAGTTTCCTTTATTGCTGTAAGAATCAGCCAGGAAAAAGTCCCTTTACAAAAATAGACATATATTGCATTATGTGAGGCATGACTCCCCGCTGGATGATGCGAGGAAACAGAGCGGATGAACAAACATGGAGTGTTATAAAAGCTATAGGTGTTGCATTCAGGGCTTTGTTATTTACCAGCCAACATGAGATAATTCTAGAAAATTACATTTAATCACATCGTAGAGGGGGTACAATCAGTAAGTGGGCCTACTGTAATTTGCCTGCGATTAGTGTTGATTTCAAGCTCTGGTGGACTGAACCAATAAAAAAAAAAAATCAGAGCAGATCAAAGCTGCAGCCGTGACTGTAGTGACAAAAAAAAGGATCCAAACAATGTAGGATTTTGAAGGTTGATAATCCCAAAAAGACACAGTTTGTTATCCCGCTGTTATCAATGTGTCAAGGCACCGTTAAACAACACCATTAAACAAGAGTCTACAGCCATGCAGCTCTGTGAGGCTGTACTTAGACACAGCGGTGCTAACATGCTAATGTTAAGCAGTAGTGATGTTACGCTCAAAGCAGACTACTCAACACGGTGTCAACCTTTCAAAGCAGAAGTATCTAGGCTAGATGTTTCGAGGGCTCGCTACACCACAACAAAATACATGTGACCACCCCAAACAAGGCCTCGCTACGTCACAGCCATAGACTGTATATAAGAAGTGGACGTAGTCACCGTGACGTCACCCATTGGTTTGTGGACTGTCGTTTTGAAGCCTCAAGTTCAGTATTTTGGCCGTCGCGCTCTTGGCTATTTGCAACAAGAAGTGACACGAGAGGAACTAAGTACAACCGAACGCTGTAAAAAGGTTACAATCAACTTGAACTGAAAACACACTGTGAAATGGTTGAAGCTCTAAGACGGAAACACGGACAACTACCAGACCAAACAATGCCATGGTAGCGACCTGTCAATCACAAGGTAGCCCCGCCCTAAAGCATACCCTGCTTTATGGTCTATTTGACTCTAAATAGGACCATAATTTACTAAATGAACATCATGCTGTATTGAAGAAGACTTGAAACTAGCGGTTGAGACCATAAACTCATGTTGACAATGTTTACTGAGGTAATAAATCAAGTGAGAGGTAGGGTCATTTTCTCATAGACATCTATAGAATCAGACTTCTTTTTGCAACCAGAGGAGTCGCCCCCTGCTGGCTATTAGAAAGAATGTAAGCTTAAGACACTCACGTTTTGGCTTCACTTTTCAGACCTGGGGGTTGCCCACTGCTAAACACCAATGCAACATGTGCATGCATTGTGGAATCTGATTGTTCAGTCACTTTGTTTGTCCATGCAACACTTTAAAAGCCGATTATCTCACATTTAATTTCCTGTTGATATCCATGGTGCCCAACGCATGAATGCTAATATTTGTGGTGACCTTGATCTCTCCTTTGGTGCCACCAATAGGTCCAAATTTCTACTTGTTCATGGGAAATATCTTAATCTAATTGCCGTGAAATTTAATAAGCACATTCATCCTCCCCAGAGGATTCGTTATTTTCTTGTAACTGCACCCTCAAGACAAAATTTGCATGTCTACCTGGCTGTTAGAGTAACAAAACGGTCATTAACTCGTTTGTTACGTCCAACACTATTGAATTTGTGGAATCTTTACTGGGTGCCGCTAGCAGCAGGGCGTTAGCTGTTTGCTGTTAATAAAATCACACCAGCCTGATATATCTATTAAACTGCACCATAGAAGAATAAATGTAGCAATAATGAATGCATGATATTCTTCTAAATCTAATTATATTTGTACAATAATATTTGAGTTTGCGCAGCAGGATCTGATTTGAGCAGGTTGCCAGCTGCCCTTTGTGACGGCCCAACTCTACAGATCTCTCCCAAAGCAGGTGTCAACCTCTCAGCTGTCTGCCTGGATGTCTATATTCGTCTAACATATTCATGAGGTTTTCACAGCCTCCATAATTATACTGCCGGAGTATTAAAGGAGCTTTCACTCGGAAAAGTTCAGCCAGGCATAACACATTAAGTCCGATAATTAACCTCCCGCAGAGAGAGGGAAGCAGATGAGGCAGACACAGGATGGGAAAAGGGGATGAAAAAGAAGTAGTAGGACATGAAGAGAAGAGGAAGCCAGACTCAAAGGTGAAGAAGAAATGGGAAAAGAAACCTGGGTGTACTTGTACCTGATTGTTACTCATGTCTGTCTGACATTACAGCATATGTGAGAGAGGGAAAGGGCATGGAGGAGGAGGGAATTACATTACTAACCTCCCATGGTTACTAACGCAATTTCCCAGTCTCATATGTTTGATTCATAGTAAAAACACAACATGAACTAAACCTGTTTATGTTTGTGTGTGTGTGTGTCCGTCTCACCCATTAAAGAGGAGGTGGCCAGCTCGCCGATATCATAGCCGTTGGTTTTATCTGCCACGCTGCCGTTGGACGGATTCTGGCCATCCTGCACAATATGATGAACAAGAAGAGGAAGGATGTCACATCTTTATAATTTTTTTTCGATCAACAGTTTTATCGTGCATTTTAAGACGTTATACAAAACAGACATTGGACAGAAACATGCAAAAGACAACAATACATAAATAAAACATCAAAACAGACATACAGATAGCATGGGAAGGGGGTGCAAGGGCGACACCCTAAGCCTGCAACATTCAACTATTTCCCTTTTTTTTTCGTAGGCTGTAAATTTTTTATACAATAGAGCTGCAACGATTAGTCAACTAATCCACTGGTTACCAACCATTTTCTGCAGGGGCCCCCTTTTACAGATAAAAAATATTTTCAAGCCTCCCCTGGCCAGTCTGCCTGTACTTTATGAAGGTAATAAAATAACGGAAAACACTTTATTATTCCCACATTGTCAACATCAGCGCAGAAAAGCTTCACTCATTCCGTTCTGACCTTTCACAATAAAAGCCCTAGACATAGGCTACACCGCATCAAGAGGCAACTCCACAAAAAAAAGCTTAATATATAGCTTAACAACTTGTCGGTGATGTGTCAGTGTTTTGTCCCGGAGCTCTGCATAGATCTGACACATGCACGCCGGCCTGGTAGACAATAACCTTGTGTTTTTTGGTTCATAAAATTTACCAGAATTCACGACTATGTAGGATTTTACTACTGCTGTCTCCCGCCGGTTAAAAACAACAATGCATTTTGTCTTTGCAAACGGAAACACGGAAGTGTTTATTTGCATATAGAGCAGGGAAGTGAGATCCGATCACTGGAGACGCATGTGGAGACGCATTCTAATGCCAGGTGTGACCTGCCGAGTTTAGAGCTGTCCACTTGTGATCGGATCACCCAAGACGCATGTTAGTGCCAGGTTTGAACAGGGCCTAAGTGAGGGTATTACTACAGACCTCTCAAAGCGAAAGAATACACATCTTTATCATTGATGAAAGGGAAAAGCTTCTAAATAGCTTCATTTTAGCTTGTCACCACTGCATTTATGACATGGGTTTTTGAATGGGTTTTATATGACAAATGTCACAGAGGAGCATGTAACCCTTTTCAATGATGTTTTGAACCATACAAATCACCAGCAGTAGAGTTAAGAGCTTTCCATACACAAAAAAAACAGCACATACACTTATGCCCTATAGATCCAAACGCACACGTTATTACATTTGCATAAGTCCTCCTCTGGCAATCACGTCCCATGTGTGATGACTCGACCCACAAAAAAAGAAAATGGTAATGATGACAATAACAGCTGGCATTTGTGGAAAAGTAGCTGCAATCAATATGGAAAGTGAAACTGCACTTCAAATGCATCTCTCTTGGTTTAGTATTCTTGCTCTGAGAGTATAACCTTCAAGCTTTTTTCCCGAAGATGATGCAAGCGAAATGGGATTATAAGTAAGTACATGCTTACACATTAGTGCATGGCTCCACTTCAAACGACTGGAAACCAGTCCAAACTAAGTTTTATAGACGATAAAATTCTGCATAAAAGTCACTTGAATGTAAAATGAGCAAAGAGGGAAAACCGAGCGCTCTCTTGGGCTGCGTCTGTTTCTCAAATCAACAGGCTGCTGCTTCGTTGCCAGATGTGTGGTCAATGCAAACCCAAAGAGATCTTTTGAATTCCTCCGTCCTTCCAACAGAAACTGCTCTTTTAACAAAATCAATCATTCTTTAATATGATATTAGATATACATTGAATAACCAATGTAAGAAATGGTTTGGCAGATTCAACATGCATTTTATTTGCATCTAATGCTTTAAAAAGTAGCTTATAGGCAAATAAAAAGGTTAGAAAAGGGCTGGGTGTAAATGTAATTCACCCCGCGCTATAAAACTATACAAACATATCCTACTTCAGTAAAAATCTGTAATAACTCTGAACTGAAATGTCTCAAATGTTTCAGTGGCAGTAACACCCTTAAGTTTAATAGCTGTCCAGCTAGTTAGCAACACTAGCTACAGTTAAGGAGCCATCAAACTGTTAAATACAAAACAATAACTCTGTGATTGTTTGTTTTAATTTAGTTCATCTTTACTTTACATACTATAAAGAATTTGATACAAGTTGTTTAAACATTCGACCCGTCTCTGATGCAATACTGATGGATACCCTATGAAGGCCTACACAAGCTACATGACGGAAGCTACACTGTAGCAGTAAAAGTGCAAATGACATAAAACACAAGTCAAAAGAGTAAAGGAATACACAAATTCTGCGTGACATGCAGTTTGGCTATCCTTTACTGTTCTTTCCCTGATATGACATAGGCGTAAATGTGATTGTTTCTCTGTCTGTCTAGTCTGGCTATCCTGTGGTGGTTGTCTTTTTTATTTTTTATTTTTTGTATTAGTATTTGTTTTTCTACATTTTTTATTAGTATTCATTTATTTTATTTATTTTTTTAATTATTATTCTGTATGTGGGGTTGGTATGTTTGTGAGTCTGTCTGCAGATGTTACTTTTTTGTTTTTGTGTTTTTGTCTGTGATGAAAATTAAAAAAATTAATTAAAAAAAAAATTAAAGAATTACCAAAAGTACAAGTGCTAATTAAGCCGAATGGCCCATTTCAGAATAATATTTTAGGGCTGTCAAAGTTAACACGATAATAACGCTTTAAAGCAATTTCTTTTAACGCCAATAATTCCTTTTAATGCAACCTGCGATTTTTAGGTTGTAGCGGGCTCAGTTTTAAAGCTAGTGTGAAGATACTGGCAACATATGAAACTAGAAAACCTAAGAAATCCATTGGTACCAACCATGTCATACTAGCTTGTCAGGAAGGAGGTTAAATAATGCTCCAAACTTATGCATGGCCATTTTCAAAGGGATCCCTTGACTTCTGACCTCAAGATATGTGAATGTAAATGGGTTCTAGTACCCATGAGTCTCCCCTTTACAGACATGCCCACTTTATAATAATCACATGCAGTTTGGGGAAAGTCATAGTCAAGTTAGCACACTGACACACTGGCAATCTCAATATCAAAAGTAACCTAAAGTAAAGAGTAACTAATGTCAGATAAATGTAGTGGTGTAAAAAGTACAATATTTCCCTTTGAGATGTAGTGGAGTAGAAGTCTAGCAGAAAATTAAATGTTCAAGTACCTCAAAATTGTACTTCGGTGCAGTACTTAAGTAAATGCACTTAGTTACATAACACCACTGAGCAAGACTAAATGTTTTTTAATATTTGAGAATTTGTAAAATACTGGTGACATTCATTTTAATAGCATAAATGTTAATATTTTAAATACAGAGAAAGCCTGCATGGAGAGTGTGATAGAGACTGAGCATGTTCTGTGTGAAAGAGATATCAACCATGAAATGGAGCCGATCAGCTACACTCTCACTGTGCAATAAACATGGCAGATAATTAGCTAAATTACATGATAAATCTGAGCTGTGCTGTTCATGTTCAAAGAATCCCAGATCATTTTAAAGCGAGCCATTTAATGTGAACGTTAAACATGCTGCTTATTTCACTTTTATGCAATCAGCAGAACGCTGCGGGCAAACTCTTAAATGGTCGGTTCACCCAAATCACAGAAAAACACATTTTCATACTTGTCTCTATTGGTATCAGGAATGCAGTTTGGTTTGCAGTTTGAGATATCTGTCTCTGAGATTTCTTCCCCTACCACAATACAGTTTAGGTGAATAGCATTTTGTTTTCATTGCTCACAGCCTTGAACATTTTAATGAAAAATGGATAATTCACAGCAACAACAGTTTTTATAGCGACACATTGTTTTCAAGAAAAGAGCTCTAGTGAAGACTGTTTTAATTTTGCTGAACTGACGCTTGCTCTCAGTCTACATATAGAAGGTAGGCACACTGAAAAAGCCAACGTCAGACCAAAACCAACACGATAAAGGTGAGGGCTTTTACTCACCTTGACAGAGGACGGCTGGCCCCCCTCAGTCGGGTCTTGCAGTGCAGTCATGGGATAATGGAGCTCTGTGGGGAGTCACACACACAAAAACTGGTGTTAGATTCATGCTCTATGTGTGTGTGTTTCTGGGCAGGGGTCGTGGACTTTAAAAGGGATAGTTCAGGTGTTTTGAAGTTGTATGACGTACTAATCCATAGTCAGTGTATTACCTGCAGTAGATGACAGTCGACACGCCCCCAGTTTGGAGAAACAGACAGGAGTTACCGAACGGAAGCAAAGCAATGTACTGCTGTGGACGGGACCGGCAGCAAAACGTATTTTAGCCACCTAAAAAAAACAATATCAATTTAAGTGTACGCTATATTTAGAATATTTTCAACGTGTTTACCTTGCCGTCAGACAGCTATTCAGTCTATGTTTGCAACAGGGAACTGAAGCTGTTATCTATGCGCTCGCCAAAGCAACCAGACATCACTGAAAAACACAGTAATTTTACCTCGCAGAACACAGGAGTTGCTGGTCTAGTGTTGCCTGGATCGGTTAGTTTGTTTGTGCTATTATGTGACTTTGGTTAGTTTGAATTCACCAAAGTGTTCCTGCGTTCTGTGAGGTAAAACTACAGGTTCTTTCAATGGGGTCTTTGGCGAGAGCATAGATAATGGCTTCAGTTCCCCATTGGAAATGGCTGTCTGGCGTCAAGGTAAATCTGTGAACATTTTCTAAATATAACATATACTTAAACCGGTATTGTTTTTTTAAGGGAGGGCTTTTCTTTTAGGTGGCGTACGTTTACGTTTTGCTGCCGGCCCCGTCCACAGCAGTACATTGCTTTGCTCCCGTGCGGTAACTCCTGTCTGCTTCTCCAAACTGGGGGCGTGCTGACCATCATCTACTGTAGGTAATACACTGACCATGGATAAGTACCTCATACAACCCCACTTCAAAATACTCAAACTATCCCTTTAAAGCAAACCCAGCCAGGGGTCAAGCGAGGCTCATATATAATGGATGAGAAACACACACAGACAGAGAGAGAGAGAGAGAGAGAGAGAGAGAGATGAAGCCTCTCAGCATATTTAACTTTGCACCAGCGCACACTCTTCCTATTTGTTCTTTAATTGATGGTGATGAGGTTCATATGAATGACAAGAGGAAATGAAGAGCAGGAGAATTAACATCATTAGAAAGGTCAGTGGATAAAAACACACACACATTTACGCACAGGAATACAAAAACACGCCTGGGGTTTCCCCTGGGAGCAGTCGACAAGACAATTGGCTGTCGCTATGGCAACGCGACAGTAACAGGAGGCAAGTGATACCCTGCCATTTACTTAAGTCACGATCTGGTCTCTGGCCTCATCAAATGTTATTAGCAGGTCAAGAAACCCAATCATGATGCCTGAACCAATACGCTGTCCTCGTGGGGTTAAATCCCACCCTGACTCACACACACACACATTCGAACACACACACACACACACACACTCCCGCTGTTCTCTTCGCTATCTGTCTGGAGCCTCACAGCCTCTTTCTTCCCAGCTTGAAAGCACTGCCCTCATCACCCTCCACCTTGTTAAAAGGGACCCTTCCCTGTGAACAAAAGCCGACTTTATCTCACAAAATGTTGTGAGACTGCATCACAGATTCAGGCTGAAAATAATGTGTGAGAATAATGGTGTGATGCTAAATGTCACGTACTGACAAAATAACAAGATTGTTGTTCAGAGGTATCACAGTAAGCTTGTAAATCACCTTTTTTATGTGTTATTAGATCTTTTTTTTTGACAGCACAGATCAGTGCTTGTGTTCTTCCTGAAAGAGGCCCCGCTGCCAGCTTATTTTATCCAACAAACCTTATTTCCAACTAAAGCAGGGACAGAGAGCAAACATGAGAGAGAAAATTGCAAACCAAGTCACATCTCCTAGTCACGACAAGTTGAAAATGAGCTTCGGATGGAGCTGTCATATCCTATAAGCACTGTTGTCGTCCGTTGATCCTCACAATCCCCCTCATCAACCTCCCGACCCCCAAAGTCTTGTTTCTAAAGAAATCTCCACTCAGATTAAGAATAGCTGCGAAAGAATAGATGATAACAAGTTTTCGGATGAATGCTTTCATGGCAGAGTATGTGCTCTGCATCCGTTTTTGTCCTTCGCACTCTAAAACATTTTATTCAGGTGGTTGTCGACACCTCAGGGATCCCTTAACTTTACTGTGATTTTCTAGATCCTCACATACAGAGCTATGCCTCGATAGTAACTTTCTGAAACAGTTCTGCTCTTCTAATGTTTGTTGGCTGCAGGTCGATGCAAAACAGACACACAGAGTTGGACACACAAAACAGGTGGCACTGACCTTTGTGACCTTTGCAGAGGCAGGCACCCATGGTGTCAGGACGGCCGGGCGGTTATCTGCTCGCCATGGTGGCTTAAGGATGAGGTGCGGGTGAGAGGGAGGAAGATAGGGGAGAAAGACGAGGTATCAGTCAGCAGAGAGAAGTGAGGATCTGAGGCAGGGGAAAAGTAAGAGCGGATGCCAGACGAGCTGCAGTCTGATGCATTGGCTGACTTGTCTGTATAGGAGGTGAGAGAGCGACACAGAAAAGTGTGGGGAGGGGGGACGGAGAGAGAGAGAGAGAGAGAGAGAGAGGAGAAATCGGGGAGAAAGCATGAATGCCTGTTTGCTGACGATTTTGAATCTCCTCCCTCTCTATTTCTTCTATTCTCCTCCTTCTCTATTCTTCCTCTCCATCCTGCTGTATATATGAGACTCTCTCTGTGAATGGAGGGCTTGCTGACAGAGCTAAATATTAAATATCGTAATTCTATTTTAATCTGTGGAAACAATTCAGCTCCTTGCTTTACAGTACACAATGTCTACTTGCTGCTACTAATGTACCGTGTATGACTGGGCAGTATCACTGCACAGTGTGTATTCAATACATATTGAAGTTATCTATCTATCTATCTATCTATCTATCTATCTATCTATCTATCTATCTATCTACTGTATCTATGGTTTAGTATGGTTTAAAATGATTCCGTGCTTTTGCCAAAATTATAGTTTTTGATGCCTGACATGAACGAATATTAAACATTTTCTCAAAATCAACATCCAATTAGGGTTGCACAATTAATCGAAATCGTACTTTCAAATCGTATGAGGGGCAAAATTTGTTAAAGGCAAATGTGTGTCAAAATAAAATTTTAAATTAAACATTGTGGTGCTACAGAGATGTCCTGGCCTACACATCATGTTCTATGGACTTAAGAAAACATCTTTGTTTTGTACAGATCCACGCAAAAATCACACCATAATCATTTTTTTTTTTTAAATATGTTTGTCAGTGAAAATGAGAATAATTATGTAAAAATTCCCTCTACTATCGCAAAACATATCGCAATTGCAATATCAGTTAAAATAATCACAATTACATATTTTTTCAAAATCGTTCAGCCCTAATATCTAATCAAAAATTTGGAAAAAAAAACAAGCCTAAGAATCTGGCCTGTCATTCTGTGGCAACTTTCAGTAGTGAAAGTTTTAGATACTACAAACACATACGTTTTGTCACATATGTCACATAACATGCAACCCGATTCGCTTGTCCACCAGAGGAAAGCGTGTAAGTGTCACATTTTGCCTTGCCGAGGCATGAATATTACACACATGTATGAAGGTGCAGTACCAGCAGGAAGCAACAAAACCACTCACTGGTCATGGTTGACCTTAAAATACGTAAACAACGTAACATGAGTACGGAAAACACTTCACAAATGTCACTAAAACATGTGACAAATGTCACTAATGGAATTTACAAAACAAAACAACGGTCTCGAACACCGGTCTGTAGGGACGGCTGTAGTTCAGTGGGTTGAGCGTTAACTTAAACTTTAATGTATTCAACAGGTGCATAGATGAAATGTGACCTCTGCATTCAAGCCATCATTAGGAGCAGTGGGCTGCTGTAAAGCGCCAAGGGAGCAGCTTGGGGTTTTTGCCTTACACATTATTGAATCATTCACACGCCTTTTTGTGCAACCAGGCTGCACACACAGTAATAGATAAGTGTATTATTTTTCAGGTTTTAACGGGTTGTCACGTGTCAAAAATGGGCTTTCCTGTACAGATGAGATAAACAAAATCCAAATCTGATTATTGTTGTTTGTTTATGGTGTTAATCAAAGAGATTTTTTGGTGTATATCAAGGTTACTATGATGCTTCTGCTCCATAAACTCTGAGCTGAATCTTAAAATTTCTAGTTTTCACTTATTTCCATTTAATTAAATTCAGACATACAGACTCAATAACACACACTCACAGCTCTATACCAGGCATGCTGCGTCTCCTGTGACCTCGTTAGTTCTGTCACACAGACACACACAGGGGGGAATCCTGTTGCCATAGCAACCAAGCCACTCCGTATTTTAGAGGCTTTTTTTTCTCAATTAATTTGCTTGAAAAAGGAGCCAAAGAAACATGATTTGATGGGCAGGGGAGGACGGTGCTGATAAAAGTTAGCAAAACACCGGACGCTGACGTCAGCATTCAAAAATAAATCTCAGCTCAATTAGAAAGAGCTGTTTGATGTGTGGATAAAAGTTTATTTCCCCTTTAAAAGAACCGGATTTCCTTTTCTTTGCCCTTGGGATAGATCAAATTACTTTTAATGTCAGTACTCCTCCTCACTATATCTTCAAAAATGTAATTTAGAGGTAGGGGAGTCATGAATCAGAGGATTGAAAATGAATGAACGAAAGGTAGCCTTCTGTTCTTCTAGGAACAGAAGAACAACAATACAGACCATCCACAATCCCTCCATAGTATAGGTTTTGTCACCTGCATGGGGAGATTTCTGTTTACTGATATACCTGAGCTTAAAATTGTATAGGAAGGAGATACTTTATTGTTTACTTTATGCGTACAAAAGGCAGAGATTTGTCTTTTGTACAAAATCTGCTATTAAAAAGGGTGCATTAAAATACAACATATCACATCCAGACAGGACACATTAAAACACATTTACATAAAAACACAATACACAATAGATGTTACATTAAAAAGAGCACCAGGTACTCAACGGTGAGGACTGAATCGAGGTTAAATAGATATAAAATGCTGTGTGCTGGAGTAGCAAGCTGGCTTCAAAAAGTAGCTGTCCTTACAGATTAAGATACTTTATTGCAACAGGGACAAACAATGTTTTATAGATGTTTTTCTTTGCTTTGCTTTTGCCCTGAGGGCAGTAGCTGAAAGTGGTGATTTAAGGGATAGCTGTGGTCGTCTAAGATTTTGCCACTTAAATGTTGGACTGCTTTGCCAGGTGATAGGAAAGTGGGGTTTGTTTGCGGCCTATAATTTTACTGCCCAGTTTGACTATTTTGGAAAGCTTTGTCTTGCTTTGACACTTAGGTGCTGAATATGCAATATTGAAAGTGAGTATACTTTCAATTAGAGATTGGTATACTCTGTTTAAAGTGCATTGGCTGACCTCAAAAAGAGTCTTTGCTGTGCGTCTTTGTAGATGCATTCGCCTGGAACCTCAGCAAGGACCCCTGAAATGCCTTTGCAGGGATCATTAACTGTGTTGCAGGCTGCTTTCAGGGGTTTCCAGGGGTCCATGGGTTTTTGTAGATGGTTTCTTCAAAGTTTTTTTTTCAGGAAGGCGAGGCTGTTAACATTTTGAATGAACCCTTAAACACCACGGACCACTGAGACCCCTTGAAAACACTCTGAAAAACAGTCAAAATACCCCAAAACTACTCAAGGACTACTGAAACTCGTGAATTCCTGAAACCTCCTCAAGGAACCCTGAAACACCATTAGGAAATTATGTAACTCACTCAAGAAACCCATGCACCCCCGAGATCCCTTGAAAACACACTGAAAAACCCTAAACAGACCCCACTTCGACTTCCAACTTCATCAAGGAGACCTGAAACTTCCTGAAACCTCCTCAAGGAACCCTAAATCAAACTGAAGAAACCCTAGGGCACCTTCATGAAACAGGGGTCCCCATAGATCCCTTAGGCCCCCAAAGGAAACCTTGGAAAACAGACAAAAAAATAAAAACACTTCAAGAACCTGCTGGAAGATGTTCACTAAAATTATAAAGTAAAAAATAAAAAAATCATAAAATATTCTTAATGATCTCTGGAACCTTTTCAAAGAGTCTTTTAGGTCCCTGAACCATATATTGAGATGCACTGGTCGTCATGACAGAGGAGAGATCTGGTTAGGAGCAGTCTGACCTCTTGTGGTGAAAAGACAAAAGTGCAGCAGTTCTATAATCACATATCTTATGCAGTATATCTTAGAAAGCAATGCCAAAACCTTCCATGTGTGTTTTCTATTGACTCCTTGTAAATGTATTGTTAAATGAAACAAGGCCTGCAGCTCTTAACATCGACTGCCTATAAAACTGGCTTTCTTATGTTCCTTATGTGTGCCTGAGTCTCTAGTCAGTTTAGATCTTCCATCAAACAAAATGAATCTTGAATTTTATTAGATGAGAATGTGGGTTTTTTGCCCAGTAGCTGAAGGGAGCAGGAGGAATATTTAACGCCCACATACGCTGCGATGCTCCTCACTGGGAAAGCCACAGACATCCAGCAACAATCATTTCTGTGGTCCCTCGAGGCAAAGAGGGAGTTGGATGCCTTTCAATACTGGATGATTCTTTAATAGTGCCATTTATGTGTTCATACATAAAACACTGTTCTCAGTTTATACTGTCAAGTTATGATGGAATATACAAGTGTGATTACTTTGGTTCTCTAATTACAAATGATTCAGCTTCAGGCGAAATGTAACTTCTATTTGCTACCGTCTGTGTCAATGTGGGAATTTCCCACTCTGATGTTTAAGTAAAATAGGACTTGGAGGTATATTTTAAACCTTCCACAAGGTCAAGCTGACAGACCACCATGCCTTTTTATAGAGCCACCCTGCTTCACACTCACACAGCTCCACATGGTTTGGCCGCAGCAGCTCTACTTGAGGTTTTAGATCACACGATGCAACGACAGCATCGGTCCTGATGAGGCTCTGATGACGGCTTGTTTAGGAAATAGCATTCAAGCTTTAGACATAACATGGGAAGCTGAGATCAGAGAGTTTTGAGCTTTTGGAGTGCTTTTGTGTGGTTTACTTCCACAATGGCCACCTCTGCATAAAAGTAAATAAAAGTGTTAATACTGTATTTAAATCTTACAATAAGGTTAATATTAACTGAAAGCAGAATGTATCTATCTACTGGTACTAGGGATTTTAATCAATTAAAATATTTCACAAATGAATCACACATTTTCATCTGTTCAAAATGTAACTTAAAGGGAGATTTGTCAAGTATTTAATATTCTTATCAACATGGGAGTGGACAAATATGCTTGCTTTATGCAAATGTATGTATATATTAACTATTGGAAATCAATTAACAACACAAAACAATGACAAATATTGTCCAGAAACCCTCACAGGTACTGCATTTAGCATAAAAAATATGCCCATATCATAACATGGCAAACTCAAGCCCAACAGGCAACAACAGCTGTCAGTGTGTCAGTGTGCTGACTTGACTACGACTTGCCCCAAACTGCATGTGATCATCATAAAGTGGGCATGTCTGTAAAGGGGAGACTCGTGGGTACCAATAGAACCCATTTTCATTCACATATCTTGAGGTCAGAGGTCAAGAGACCTTTTTGAAAATGGGCATGCCAGTTTTTCCTCGCCAAAATTTAGTTTTGAGTTGTGGACGAAACAAGACATTTGAAGATGTCATCTTGGGCTTTGGGAAACACTGGTCAACATTTTCTGACATTTTATAGACCAAACAACTAATGGATTAATCAAGAAGATAATCAACAGATTAATCGACAATAAAAAATAATCGTTAGTTACAGCCCAAAAAAGCTCCCAACAGTTTTAATTGTGCAACGTTTCGATCTATCAGAGATCTCCGTCAGAACAAGCTATATATAGACACGGACACATTCATCACTCATTGATTGTGATTTGCATGATTGAAGGACAGTCTACTCTCAAGTTGGCCCAATCAGAGCACAGCTGGACAACACTGTCTGGTACTGCTACATGGGGGACAGAGCATGAATCTATAAAAAGGAACTAGAAAAATCAAGCTCAATATAAAACAAGCCTATATTAAATATAACATATCAAATCTTCCAGATTATCAAAAAAAATATTATATAGAAAAATACATAGAAAAAGTAGAAAAATAATAGGAATACAGGCAAGTTCAGCTTAGCAACTGGCCAGAATTTGTATTAATTTAGGTTAGGGTTATGAGCGATATGGAGAAAATCAAATATCCCAGTATTTATTTTAACCAAATACCTCAATAGTGATATTGTGACGATATTGTAGAGTTGACTATTGGTGCTTTCCCAAAATATTTTACAATCAAATTTGATTAAACACACAGACATACCCAACAACATATCAGAAGTTGAGTCACATTTATATCATAAATCATAAAAATCATCCAAAAAATATCATGAAAACTACTATGGAGAAAAATATGTTTGTGTCTATATATATATTTTGGATGTGCGTACCTGACACTTTGTTTATCTCAAATTCAATTTCGGCAAAGTCTAAAAATCAAGTTGCTTGTATGTTTGAGCCTTGCTGGAAGTTATATTGGAATCGGTTACTTGATATGGAAGAAAACAGGCTGACGAGAGACATATTTATAAGGGTTAAACACATTATTATGTCTTTAGCCAAGAAATGTGTGCACAATACTCTATAACTATGGGTTTAGTGAGGCATCTCAGTAGGGAAAAGCTCAACATTTATTGTTCATAGAATCTGTTTTTGCTCAGGATAAAGAGCAATGTGCTGATGATATATGGACTAGGGCTGCAACTAATGATTATTTTCATCGTTGATTAATCTGTAGATTATTTTCTTGATTAATCGATTAGTTGTTTTCAGATAATGGTAAAAAATGTCAATCAGTGTCAACCCTGAAACAAAAACAACAAACGTGGAACTGGTGCACCAAAAGGAACACATTGTTGAATCAATCCATGTGATTTTTTGTGATTACCTTGCAACCCTCACATGAATGTACTCCATAGTGGGAACCGGATGTCCCCACAGATTTTGCAAAGCAGGACCAGTCCACCCGTCTCTGAGGAAGGGTTAACAGACAGTTAGATAAGCTGCAAAAACTTCCATCAAGGTATAAATCTTTATGCACAGGGAGGAAACACTTACTTGTGAAAGTTCCTGTGAACCCGTATGGCCTCTTTCCTGCGATGGGGTGTGTATAGGTGTGCTGTGGAGTGGCTGCCGCTGCTGGGGGGGCATCGTAGACCTCTGGGAACTGGAATATCAGTTTTGAGGATGGGGTGGTGCACCCAGAGCTGCAGCTCTGCGAAGGTAACCTCCTCTGGGTGCATCTCTACAAAACAGTTGGAGATTAATTTAACAGTTGACAACTAATTGATTAATCGTTGCAGCTCTAATATGGACTAAACCAAAACTGCGTACATTTAGCATCATAAAATATGAATACAGTACTGAGAATTATTCTGTATATGATTTATTTTAAACAAACTAGCAAAGTCTTCTTGATCTTTTCCGGGGAAAACGAGTCTCAATGCTGAAATACAAGAACGAGCACACGAATGCAAAGCTTCTTCACAGTGCCTCGTTTAAAAGAGTTCAACTATTTGGGAAATGCGCTTATTTGCTTTCTTTCCGAAAGTTAGACGAGAAGGTCGATACCACTCTCATGTGTGTGTGTTAAGTACAGAGCTGGAGTAGGCAGGCCTAGCTTAGCATAACGACTGGCAGCAAATTGATGCAAAACAGTTCATCCATCTGCCCAGTTCCTCTGTGCAGCGTCTGCGGCTATAGCGGCTAAACCCACAAATTCAAATCTTTCAAATTCAAGTCATTTTTACATCAGTTCCTCAGTTCCTCATGTTTCATTCCTTGTTTACTTTCTTTGATCCACATTTTCCAACTTCCAGGTTCCAGCGCCCATGAATAAAATAAATACAGCTCCCATCATCAACACATGATTCAAAGTGTTAGCTGGAGCCCTGTTTAGACCGTAATGTGCTTGTCATGATCTTATCCTCAACCTGCGGGATTTGATATGTTTTTCTTTGTTAATGTATTCTGGAGTCATTTCAAGATCTACTTTTACATGTCATTCGTGAGGGAACCTGTATGGAGCTCCTTGTTCCTCGCTGGCTTTCACTTTTGCTTTCTTTGCAGAGTTCAGAGACACACGCGCCAAGCACAACATGAAGAATGCTGGGAAATACCTCACCGAAACAAGGGAGGACAGTCTGTTGTCCGACATGACTAACCATGTGAGACTCTCTGAGGAAGTGTGAGGGACTTTCTGTGGCTTGCCTGCACATGTGGACGGTGACTGGAAGTCTCAGCTCCATTTGTCTCAATAACCAAGTAATCGCAGTAGTGTGTGTTGTGTGTTAGCGCCTCGCTCTGCCAGAACTCCCTCTGTGTCAGGCACTATGAAACCATAATATTAGCTCTAGAATCACATGATAGACGGAGCATGTTGAAAACCACTGTCTGCAGATTGACCACTCTTCCCTCCCTTTCCTGCCACTTTTGATCTCTTCTTCTCATGTTCTGCGTTTTGCCACAGAAGCACGAAAATAGCACTCTTAGCTTTGAGGGAAACAGATTTTGATGACACAAAACTAAATGGCTGCTTTGTCCCGCAAGAAAAGGATGTGAAAATGGGGAGGGCTTTTGCTGGCTAATGGTTTTGGTTACTTGGCCTGCAGCAAAGTTGGCAAGGTCTCTCAAGGCTACACCAACAGGAAATTGCATTAATCCAGCGCTGGACTGAAGTAATTCACTCCCTTCTTTATTCAAGGCTTTGCCAGGGTTTCAGCGGACCACCTCGGCCGTCCTGGTGAGAGTAGAACAGGAGGGAGGCCTCGGGGCCTGACTGAAACCTCCCCTCCATGTGCTCCCTAATTGGTTTAATGACTGTAATTATCTGCTGGGGTGCATGTTGTGCAGGGGACGATTAATGGCCTCCAAAACATATGCAGACAGGCGGAAATTAAGAGACGGGGGCGCTGAGACAAAGAATAGCTCTGCAGAAAAAAAGAGCCATAAAGTAGCAGAGAGAGACGCATCCTGCTGGGTTAGAGAAATAGAATAATGACTCTGCGTTTTTTTTCTTCTTTATGGGAACTTTGTTGCTGATAAAATGTCATATTAACTTCTAAAGCTTGATTCTTCTTTTGATAGAAAAAAAAAAATTTAAACGGATGTAATCTGAGGCACATATATGAAACTATACAGGACAAACCACCCAAGCAGTTAAAAGGTAAAAGTGAACTTTGCAACGCTCCAGAAAACATCCATATGTAGTACAAGAACGACTACAGTAGTTAAAAGCTGAATAACGCAAGTTGCAGTACCACTGAAGTCCTCTACAGCTGGCTCCAAAAGATCTCTGACTGTATTGAATCCCATTTAAAAAAACTTCAGCTTTTCATTTGAAATAATTATTTTTCCTCACAAGTTAGGGTCATGATGATGGATTTCACTCTGCCACTAAGGACTTTTCAGTGTGTATTAATCCGCCAATTACTTTTTTATTTAATCAAATTATTTGGTCTCTAAAATGTGAAAAAAAAAATGTCCATCACGGTTTCCTAAAGCCCAAGGGTCACATCTTCTAACAGTCCAGAACCAAAAGATAATGAGCTCACTATCATATCATTTTTTTAAATTATATTTTATTGTTATTTTAATATTCACTTATTTTATTGAATTTAATTTGTATAATTTTATTCTATTTAATTTTATTTTATTAATCACTTATTTTATTTAGTTTGTATAATTGTATTCTATTTTATTGTCGTTTTATTAATCACTTATTTTACTTTATTTAATTTGTATAATTTGATTCTATTTTATTGTTATTTTATTAATCACTTATTTTATTGTATTTAGTTTGTTTTTATTGTTATTTTATTAATCTAGTCTTTATTTCACACTGTTACTGTTATTATAGTGTTTAATTTTATTTTATTACATCTTTATCATTTTATTGTCTCACATGCATTCGTCTCAAATTATTTCATTGTTAAACTGTTAAATTATTTTTGTATTTTCTTTTGTTTTCAAGGTTCACACTTGTTCTGTCTTACTCTCGGCTTGTCAGTCATCTGTCAAGCACTTTCAACTGCACTAAACTTTATGAGAGGTGCTATACAAATAAAGTTTGATTGATTGGTTAACATAAGACAAAGAAAAGCAGAAAATCCTCACAATTGAGACAGAGAGGCTGGTACAAGGGAATGTTAAATTACACCTACTTATTCATGCCAATATTATTAATCTCACTGCCATACACTCTGCACTGCTGTTACAGCACAGCACCAGACTACAATCCTGTCTATACAGTAAACAGTAGCTGCCAATCTGACCTGTATAGACTGTAGAAACTGTATATTTGTTGTTCAACATTATCTCATACCTACATACCTAAACATAATGGCTATATTGTGTTTATGTCTGCTTATCTTTGTTTAACTTTGTCTGTCTATAGTTGTATTTTCCTGTAAATTGTTTGTTTTTCTTAACTCTTGAACCTGAGGGCCCCCATCCAGTAGTACCAGAGACACATCACAATAAACACCAGATAACAAGTTAAACATACATACATACAGTATTTATCCTGCATACCCACATAATGAGGAGAAGTTCGGCTAAAAGCCCATGATAACTATTTTTACCTAAATAAAACTCAATTCAAAACTCAAAAACATCACTTTATACAGTCAGAACCATAAATAGTGTCTAACCTTTGCTGTTTAGTGATCAAAAGTTGTGTTTGAGGGCATTTCAACGCCGTTAACTGCTACTTCAATGTCTCTAAATCATTTTTTAAGTGGATTCCAGCCATTTGCATTGATTAGCATGCAGTGGGGAACAGTCTGAGAAGTGAAACCAATCAAGGCCTAATGAAGGAGACTGGGTCATTGGCGACGTTTTTTTACTGGGTTAACTTTTTTTTTTTATTGAACAAATTCAAATTTACAAACAACATATCACATGAAACTAGAAAAGCTAAGGAATCCATTGGTACCATGTCATTATAACTAATAACGCTCCAAACTTAAGCTAAATTTTGGTGCGGAAAAACTGGCATGGACATTTTTAAAGGGGTCACTTGACCTGAAAATGGGTTCTATGGGTACCCACAAGTCTCACCTTTACAGACATGCCAACTTTAAGCAATAGAATTATGTTGTTAATTGATTTCCAATAATAAATATATACATATATTTGCATAAAGAAAGCATATTTGCCCACTCCCATGTCAATAAGAGTATTAAAGACTTGACAAATCTCCCTTTAAGATACATTTTGAACGGGTAAATAATGTGCGATTAATTTGCGATTAATTCGCAAGTAATCACGTAATCGCGATTAATCCTGATTAAATATTTTAATCAATTGTCAACCCTAATTAATACCTATAGTGACATGTAAATGAAATTAAATGAGTTTTACAGTTACCTGAGAAAGTTTCAAATGGCAAAGATCGTACCGAAATGAACACAAATGTCCAATTTGGATTTAACATGCCTCTACTAAAACCTCTCCAAGTTTGCTCTGCTTCACTTTATTAGCATCAGTCTGTGCCCAGGTAATGTTCAGATGTTGTGGTATGGTTTGCTAGAAGTCTTGAGCTGAAATTGCATCTATAAGTGTACAGTTTTGTTAGTCGGAAATGAAATATACTGATGCTGACATCTCAGCAGAAATCTCACAGGTGTTGACTATTCACATAGACCTTGTAGTTGCTGAGATACACTCTATTAACCAGTCTTAATCGAAAGCTTGGCTGAATAGGTACAGCTTCTCTTATGGGTCTTTGTTTGATCTGTGTTCTCTACTATACTTTGGTACTTATTCTGTCAAATTAGCTGTTTGACATTATTTTTCTCCTTTAATTCACGACAAGATGCTCTTATTAATCATGTCAAAATAAAAGATAAACAAATTAAATTTCTATTAAATAAGTTATTAAGAATAGTTTTCCGTATATGCAAATCTCAATGGAACTTCACCTTCTAAACGGCAAACATCTCTGCTTAATATACAGAAATATGTGACCTTTTTCTTTTATTATGTAGCACCTTCAACAACCCTGCTACCTCAGAGCTTTTATGCAAACAGTTTAAGGATAATTTTAGGTTTTGTGTGGTCTGCTGCTGCAGTTTGATGATTTCCAACCAGAAAAGCACCTTTAGAACAGCAGCAGCGAGATGTTTATAGGCTCTTGTAAAGACGGATCTGTGAGAAGTTTAATGTGTTGAGTGACATCAGCGGTGCCATTAGTAGGAATATGGAGTGAATTAGGCCGGCGTTTCCAAATATACAAAGAGTCTGCAGAGAGACAAGGCTTGTGTCAACAGCAGCTTGTGTTTCTGCTCTCCTCTCCCACTCATGTCGCCTGATGTTGACATCAAACACATCTCAGCAGCACTGTTTGGGAAAAAGCTGGATGCTGGTAATAATTATTTGCGCCTCGCTGTCTCATTAAATAAGTTCATTAAAGCATTTAGTTCCAGCAGCTTAAGTTTGTTGATGAGCTTTGGCAGCATTCACAGTGTAATCTTGGATCAGGACATGTAAAATCTTTTAGTTGAGGGTGCAGTGAAAATAGGAAAATTGAGGGGCTTAGAGGAGACTTAGAGTAGAAGAATAATCTGCAAAAGCCCTGGAGTACTGGTGAGAGAAAGAGCAGCGGAAAGACGCAGGAAGACCAATATAGACAGAAATTGGAGGATGTGTTTTCTGGTCAGGAACCCATTGCTAAAATTAGCGAGGATGTAAATTCCTCAGCGTTGCCGGTTTTCGAATCTGCACATGACACTGAGAGCTGCCAGGAGAACATAAAACAAAACAAAAATAAAAATGGAAGGGCGGTGGTATAGGGAGAGGTCATACATGAACAGTGCCATGGTAATGTTTTCCTTCTTCCTTACTTCTTTCCAAATTGACCTTCGCCCTGAGAACAAAGACATCTAACAAGCCACAAGAAGGAGGAGAAAAAAAAGCTCTGAAAGCGAAAGCCGCGGCCCCCACACACAACAGGCCACGGGGGGAGGCTCGGTGCTCTGGACGCCAAGCCTTCAACACAATCACCACACATGCTATTGTGGCCTGCAGTAAAGCCCTGGTATGGCTCAAATCTCCTGCTAACCCACTCCACCCCCACCCTCACCACCAGGCCACACTCCCCCCCTGCTATTTCTCTGTCTCCCCATGCATCCCTGTCATTTACAGTCCTAATGACAAGACACAAACTCGCACACATTCAACCCCCGCAGAGCGAGGATAATCACATTACAGCCGACGACAGGGACATAACTCCTCCAGCAGTCAGTTTTGGACGCACTCAGACGTGGATTTGCATAAATCCAAACAGTACTGTCAGCAGCTAAACGGTGTGGCTCTGCTCCTCTTTTTCCATCGTGGATGGAAGACAGAGAAAAAAAACATCCACCACGCTGTGAAACGCTGGGGTTAATGGATGGATGGAGATGGAAAATAGTGGAAGACTTTCTCAGTTTACAGTCGCCACACAAAGCCAGGACTATTTCTAGGCGTCGTATTGGTTTAACAGAGGCAAGAACACACAGCCAGCAGTAAGTCAAGGACTCATAAGGGACTAAGTGTCAGATTCAAGTTCCCATGCCCCCCCCCCCCCCCCCCCCGTCTGTGTTGGCCTTTTTCTTGCTACGTCTCTGTTGACCTGCAGATTAATTCGATACCTAAACATTGACATTCCTCTTTCTAGTGTGCGCCTCTTATCTTGAGGAATGTGTTTACTGCTTTGTCACTTGCATCAATCAGCCAAAGCTGATAATTTTCAAAATGCGAGGCGCCAGGGACTTCCCTGCCACTGCAAGGTCAGAGTGAGAGAGATAAGGCAAAGTGGATCAGTCAAGGTGAGGCACATAGTGAGCATGCAGGGGCATGTTTGAACTTGAATTCTCCGGCTTGAACATTTACAATTCATTGCATTCTACAAGCATTTTAGTCATCAGCAGGTGTGAGCGTTGCAATCTGGTGCAACATGCTGCTACCCTAACATTTGACTCGCTTGCCCGCTGCTATGCTGCATTCCATTAAAGGTCAGACATTGGAAGTTCCCAAATATAATGTCTGACCTCTGACCTCTGTGTTTAGTGTGGGGAGAAAAAATAATGTAGGTAATGAGAGAAGTGGGCGTTACGCCAAGTTTATTTACGGGTTCTCTGTGGTTAACTTTAGGGATCTGGGTCAGACCGACTGCTGACAGATGCAATACTCCAGTGGAAAGTTTATTACAGTGTGGGTCTTATTTGTGTTGTTTTGACTACCAAGTCAAATGCCTGCTGTGAAAAAGGCCTATTATAAGTCTTAAGAATGTTTAAAAAAAACAGGAAAAATCCTTTATTTATGCTCGCTGTAAAACACTCCTCATGCAAACAGCACATCATATTTGGTAACCTATTCTCCCTTTAGACAATGAAATATTCACAACTGCAAGTACAATTCTACATCTAAAGGTTAAACCATTTATCACACAAACGTTTTGATAGATTTGTGGTGATGCAATGATTATGAGCGTATGGAAAACATGAAAGTATTGTCTTAAAGGTACCGTATGTAGGATGTGATGGCATCTAGTGGTGTGGTTGCAGATTGCAACCAGCTGAGTACCCCTCCGCTCACTTCTACTGCTCCAAGCCGGCGGTAACGTGAGCCGCGGAGTGCAAAACTGTGGGGACGCCGTTCGCCTTGCTCAGAAGCAATCCTTAACATAATAACACTACTTTAGGTGCAATGGAAGTCAGACGGCGGCTGACGGTACCACGCATGGATGTATTAAGAGAATTGGATACAGAGTTGGAGGCGGGGCTATGAAAGCTGCTCAGTGGCGCATGAAGACAAAATGGCTCAACTTCCGCCTGGAAAAGTACCCGGATCTTGGGCACATAGAACATGTGTCCGCTCGCTACACATGACTCGGTCACGGGGTCCAAATGTCACGCCGTCATCACGGCTTGCGCTCCAGCCTCGGTCTGGGTCTCATTCACATGAACGGAGGAAGGGAAATAACTCTGGATTCGGCTATTGTGTGCGTTTTACAACTTTTAGGACCTAATGATTTAAATAAGGGCCATTAGAGTGTTCGTACTTGGGAGTTGATTTACCTAAGAAAGTCTTTTTGGGCCCAATGGCATCATGTGACGGACACGGATTATTATATTCCATTTCTGATAATAGATCCCCTGAAATGCTATACATTGTAAAGACATGATATATAGTGAGGTGTACGACGCCATAATGATGTCACATTTCTTGTCCTTAGTTTCCGACCCAGAATCCCAGCTGTTCAACTGTATTTTTTATAAGTAGGAAAGCAGAATTTCTTTCTTCCGACTTTGACTTTAACACAATAGAGGAGTTCATGGGAGAAGAAAATGTGGTATCAGGCAGCGGGTCATTTCCCAAGGCCCTTTAATGAACTCAAACATCAGATTTTCATGTTTACTTTAATCTCATGCGTCACACTTCAATATCTGGTTGATTCGATTAGAGAATATAAATCTATGTGTGTTTTCTTTTGTACAGTAAGCATGTGTGTTTAAAGATCTGGACGTCAGTGGAAGAAGTATTCAGATGTCTTGCTTAAGTAAAACTATCAATACCACGCTGTGAAAATACTCCACTACATATCCTGCATTCAAAACCTTACTGAAGTAAATGATGTAAGTATTATCAGTAAAATGTACTTAAATTACTTAAAGTAAAAGTACTCATTGTGCAGTAAAATGTTCACTGGCAGTGTTTTACTATTATATCTGTTGTTTCTGGATTAATATTACTGCTGTATTAATGTGCATGTTGCATTTTACCAGGGCTGGCTCTAGCCCATTTGGTGCCCTAGGCGAAATTTGGATTCGGATTTGGATATTTATTTATTTGTTCATTTGTTATTTCAACGCAGGAAATGAGGAAGGGTGCCCACCGACATTTTTAAAATGTATGTATTTATTTATTTTTAGAGGGCGGCCAGCGGTGGTGACAGTGGTGCCCTAGGCGAATTTACAGCAATGCATCAATGTCTATAATATCATTATATGTTTGTAGCGTCGCTGTCCTGTGAGAACCACATCTCTGTAAAGAGTCAATTTTTCATGGTGTCAGAAACAACAACAGCCCTGTTATCAGCTTTGTGACGATGCATTTTCCAAGAGGCTTTTTAAATAGTTTATTTAGCTGAAGAAGGAGGAGTGTTTTCTCAACATATAAAGGAACACTTAATCCTTCAGTTTAACTGTAACTAAAGCTGTAGTAGTACCTAGTACCTCAAATTTGTATTTAAGTACTTGAGTAAATGTATTTTAGTTACATTCCACCACTCCCATGGTTATTACAGGTTTCAACTCTAGAATTAAACAATCCAGCAGCATTATAAGGATTTCCAGGTGGAAGTATAAACATCCTGGCACCGTTTAAAACAAATAAAGCATTCCTGTGCCCTGTCTTTGCGTAAATCATACAGCAGGCTTTGCCAAATTCAATTCAAGACTTTATTGCTCCACAAATGCAACCTCAGGTTTGAATCATTCAGGAATAAAAAAGGGACATTAGAGCTTTTTTTTTTTTATTATTATTATTATTGAGAATGAGAGCACAACCTTCAATTATAATCCCAGCTCAGTGTTTTTCAGCATAAATAAATAAAAGTAAAAAATAAATAGGCTATTAAATACAGTATAAAACAACAAGGCAAAAAGGAAGGAGTTTGCTTTTTTGATGAAGGAACTCTCAAAATGTTTGGAAAGGCAGCAAAAGGTAGGAGACATCGCTTTGGAGAGTGATAGGAACTTAGAAAAATAATCAGATTGGTATTAAGGTAAATCATACAAAATGTACAAAATGTAATTGCAACCAGTAAACCAGAGTAATAACAACAACAAAAAATCCCTTTTCCAAAGATGGATCTATCAGCTACAAGAGAATCAAAGTAGTAAAAATTCAAGTAAAAGAAGGTGTACATCAGTAACACAATGATTTGCAGTCATCGAATAAGAGCACTGGGGAAACTGTCCGCTATACACATCCCATCAAAACAGAAGACAGAAGCAAACTCCCGCTAATGTTCCACAAACAGGCACTTTAAAATGTCTTTGCATGTCTGGAACGAGTCGGGCACTTAATGGTAAAAGTCTCATCCCGTCAACATGTCACACAGAAATCTGAATGAATATTTCATGGCTTCTACAAAACTAAAGGAGACATTGAAATTGCAAACCAAACTATTATTAAGTATGAAATCATCTCAACCACAACAAGACTCATCATCATTATATCTTTTTTTTCTTTTCTTTTCTGGGGCAATTTGCATTTTTGGCAAACTTCACCCTCTCCCTCTTCATTACCGGCACGCTACAAACTGATGGATTGCTTTATAATTTCTCACTTCGATACCATTTACCATTCTTTTTGTTCAGGAGTTTGTGTGTAATCGTCGCCCTTTTTGCCTGCAATTCTGAGACAAACCATAACATAGAGATTCTTGATCCAAGTGCTACATTATAAATGTTTTTGGTAATCTGTACACAAAGAGTACCTCATATATATCCTCTCTTATTTTTCATATAACATCACTTATATGATCATAGCTTAATTTCTGCACAGAGCCAGCAGAAGAAGGCCAGTAAAAACCACACCAGGTCCGTCTGTGTTTATATGCAACGCCGTCTCTTTAACTTTTGGGCCAGCTCAAGCTCATTTCAGCTCTGTCGACGCTACGTCCTCTGACAGGAAATGGACCAAAGTGCCAATTAAAGGGAGACGCAGCGACATCGGCACCAACCGCAACCTGATCCAGGGCAGGGCTCCACTGCTCCCACACTATCACACTTTCTGTGCTGCCCTTTGTTTGTTTGATACTCAATGCAACAAGCTCAGGGTGCAATTTTTTTTAAAAGTTGTTCCCAGAACTGACTTGATTGTTGATTTTTCTGAAGCAGGAATGCGTAATGAAGGGGGAAAAATAAATGCATGAGCAATGAACTGTACACATGGATAATAAAAATAGATATCTAAACATACAGAGTCTACTTGATACATCTAGTGTTGTATATTTGCTCAATTCCCGTGTGGATAAGATGAAGAAATCAAAAATGTACAGTAAGTCAGTCTGATTCAGTCGGCCCCAGTTCTCTTGGTCCTGCCGATTCAAGGCCGCGCCCGCAGTTTCGCTCCAGCTCAGCTTAGAGTTCAAACGGCTGCCTGCTTCAGTGGATTTAATTCCCTTCGTTGTCAGGATCACACTGCAAAGACGCTCAGGGTGCTGGTCTGGTCCTTTAAACCCAGGATGCTGTATGCGATTCTTTTCAAATGGCCGGGCAGCCTCACCCCGATGTTCTTAATATCCCTGTAAAAGAAAAGAGACAGAGTATAAGAGGAGCTGCAGATGGATTTAAACGTTGGACTCGTTCCAACATTTTTCACGCACATCCTTCCTGCCTCTTGTCTTAATCACTGACTGATGCAACGTGCTGAGTGCCAGCCTCGACTCCATTTATGTCTCGCTCGATGGTTGAACCAGTACAGCAAGGTGGGGTGTGTTCCAAGTTAGTAATCTGCCGATCGGGTTCCAATTTATCTTCGACATTAAAGGATAACGACTGGGGTTTTCTTTTCTTTTTTTCACGAGCACATGATGTAAACCTGCAAAACGCTCTGAAACACAGCAGCCCAAAGTCAAAGCCTTAATTACAGCCTTAATTACTTAACGAGGATTCTCCCTGTTGACCATGAATCACTTGTCTGGCAAGCAGAGGGTGGGTCGTAAATAACTGCTGGTTTTCCAAGAGTGCTACCAGATGCCCCGAGATGGAAACATGGGGCCATGAAATCACACCATTTTGCATGACAAATACTTCAAAAGAGTTTGTCGTCTACTTTAGAGTCTGCACATCTTCTCAAATCATGAGCAACTGAGGTACCAAAGCAGAGGAAAGAGGGGGTCTTTTGGCTGGTCATGCGGTTAGGAAAAGCTCTGGCCCTCATTATTGCCCCAAAACAACCTCATATTATGTGCTTCACTAAGCCTCTTTTTTTTAAAAAAAAGGTTGAGTCCATTTCATTAAATTACCCCCTTAGCGCTCCTACACATCTGAGAAGATCCAATTGCCTTAAACTACTCCGTGATGAGTTCAGGGGGTCCACTCTGAGCGCACCTCTTCAATCTTTCTAGAAGTACAAATGTACGGACTATAAGGCTTCAAATCTCATCCATCTATTTCAGTTCCTTAATCCCCTCTAGGCTGCTTTCCTCTTCCTCCCCTCCTTTAATGTCGAAGAGGCCACAAAAGGCCTTTGCCCTAAAACAGGCAAAACCGGTGGTTTTCGGGGCTCTAGCTAAAGTGCTGCCCAGGGCTGGGAGGGAGGGATGAGGGGGAAGAATGGAGGGAGGAAAAGAAGAATAAGGACTGCAGCGACCACAAGCCACCAGCACCAGCCTACCACAAATGAGCCCACTCCTTCTCCTTCCCTCCATTACTTTTTCCATCTAAAACATTTTCTCAAGTTGTAACTGAGGTTGGAGATTATATTGTGCACAAACTATTCCGCTGGCTGTTAAAAAAGCAAAATTTTTAGGAAAACAAATACATAAAATACTAGTGGGGGAGTCCATAAGAGACTTCATCATGGGAGGAAAAACATCTTGATTGGCCACAATTTGACAACAAAATGTTCCACTTCTTTGCCCAAAACACACTGAGCAAGTAAATAAGTAGAAGTATAAGTAGATCGAAACTTATTATGTGGCGTGACCAGATCTAAAAACCCACTTACTCGTTCTTCATCTGCAGGACGTGGTCCATGGTGACGACCCCGGCGCAGGTGAAGTTCTCGCTGTACTGACTCATCTTGATGGACTCCAGCCACTCGGACACCGACCTGAAGGGGGACCCGTCTGAGCCGCTGGTGCTGGGCAGGCGGATGGATACGCTGCAAGCAAAGAAAAGTAGATCTAAATGATAATAATCAACAGACTTTCCCACAACAAAGGATGACTGAGGACTGTAATTACTGAACAGGAAACCAGTTGGTGATAAAAACCAGTTGGAGCAGTCAGGGCGAGAGCCGATTAAGATATGAGCACGGCAGCCTTTAGTGCTTTCTCACCGTGTCTGGCTTTAATGCTCCCCGCACAAAAGAGAAAAATATGCATTCATGCACACAATCACACACACAAGAGAGCTTCAGTAATTCCCTGCCAAGAGTGAACACACGTTTCTGTCATTAGCCTGGCAGGCAAGGTGTCAGTATGTCCTCTTAATGGTTTCAGTGGAACATCTTAAAGCTATTCTCTTTCTTCCCCAAACTACCCTAAATACCCAGCGCATTTCAAGTAAATGGGGAGCCGCTGTGTTTTGAAGCAGGTCCAGGTCGAGTCTCAAGACAGTCGAGACAAGTCCAAGTCCGGGGAGATAAGACCTGGGTGTGGAAGTGAGGTAACCAAATCTCACAGGAAGGTGTATGAATACCGCGGCATTACAAAGACATTCCACGTGTCACGAGGACACATTTTAGGCTTTTCACGTGCCATTTGTACGCTGCACAACAAAACTACGATAACGTCCGCAGTTAGGTTTAGGAAAAACATCATGGTTGGGCTTCAAATAAGTACGGAAAATATGTACGGAAACAACGTAACAGAAGTACTGAAAACACAAATGTCACTTACGTAACTTACAAAACAAGACACCGGTCTCCTGGTAGAAAGTCCTGTGTTTGTTGGATCAGTCTATAAGCAGTCTTTCTCACTTTTTATGCCACGTCACTAGCTCTGAGCGTAGCATATTCACGTGTATGTGTTTACATTGCAGTCAGTACAGACTACATGCCGTACACGTGACACGCCGAAAGCAAGTCGTGCCAGTCATACTGCTCTTCGTGCGACCGGGTGGAAGAGATGATACAAGATTACCACAACGTCCCTGGACTGATTCCAGACTGCATGCCACACCCGTCTCTCTATCCCTTTTCTTCTTATCTTTATCTCTGCTAACAACAGTTGTTAATTGTGTTTTTACATAATAAAATGAAAATGTCCAGCAATACACTGACTATGTTTACATGCATGCACTCAAATACAGAGTAGTTTGCGCTTGTTATTATCAATTTAGACAACATAATTGTGTATCTCGATATCTCAATATATGATTTCATCACGATACGATTCCATTGCCACATAAATAGAGAACCAGCCTGAAGGGAAAAGTACAAAAGGAGTTGGCAGAGGTGAGACTAGAAATGTAACTTATATAAGACGCATTGCGAAACTTTTGGTTACAGGGCATGTTTCCAAGAACTGGTTGCTGATAGCGTTCAGCTACTGAAGAGGCAGTACTGGAAAAATATGCATTTCAAGCCTTTTAGTCTGGTATGTAAATAAGTCTTACCGTGGGTCAAAATCTGCGATGGTCTTCAGGGACTCGGGGCTCCGCAGCAGCTTGTCCAGCAGGTTGACGATGTCTCCAAAGCGCGGCCTCTTGGAGCGATCCTGGAGCCAGCACTGCAGCATCAGCTGATAAACCGCTGAGGGACAGTCCATCGGCGCCGGCAGCCTAAAGGCTTCGTTGATGGCCTTCATCACCTGCAGGAAGATTTTCAGGTAACTAATTAATTCTCAAAAAATATCATTTGACATAAAAATTTGCTAAACAGCTAGACCTCAGAGAAAATCTGTAAACTAGCTGTAAACTTACCTCATGGTTGCTCATGTCCCAGTAAGGCCTCTCGCCAAAGGCCATGACCTCCCACATGACGATGCCAAAGCTCCACACATCGCTAGCTGAGGTGAACTTCCTGTATGCTATAGCCTCTGGAGCTGTCCAGCGAATGGGGATCTTACCTCCCTGTTCATGAAGAAAAGCCTCAGGTTAGAGACGAAGGACTCGTGAATCTAAAAAAACAACGTTGCTGCCCTTTGACACCAGGCTGCACCTTGCAATGACGTGACTTTAAACCAACAGGAAGTCCCATATCTACTTACACTTGTGGTGTACGTCCCCTCAGGATCGTCCTCGAGCACCCGAGACAGGCCGAAGTCCGACACTTTACACTCCAGCGTGTTGTTGACGAGGATGTTGCGGGCCGCGAGGTCGCGGTGGACGTAGCTCATGTCAGAGAGGTACTTCATGCCCGCAGCGATGCCGCGCATCATGCCCACCAGCTGGAAGGAGGGAAACTCGCCATCATGGTCCTGGTAGGAGAAAAGGAGCACAGATTAATTTTGCTTTGTGGCCAAAACAAAAAGAAAACAGATATCATGGCCCAGAAATAGATGTAGAAATAGAGGTTAGACCAAATGTTTTGCAAATATTGTGTATCGTCACCAAAGACTATAGAAGCAAAGAGATGAAACTCCGGTGATTTTTTTTACAACAGCCGCTGCAGCCATTTTGGACTGAAAATGCTTATTTAACAATTTTAATTAAATAATTTATAATAGAATAGAAATAATGTTCTTTTTACTTTTGTACGCCACTTTTTAGGCGGACGTTTTACTGGCGTCCGGTTGATGTTGCAATGGATTGAACAATTGACTTTCGCTTCTTGGCAATATACGTTCTTTGTCATCACTGTGGCAATAGTCGTAGTAGAGATATTTCCATCGACTTACCCGAAGGTACCTGTCCAGCGCTCCGTTCTCCATGTATTCGGTCACGATCATGGCGTGTTTGACTGCACACACACACAAAAAAAGAACAAGTCATGTCCCCGAACTGGCCTGAAAACACAGGTGACAAAAATTGTGAGAAAAGTAAAAAAAAAAGCAACAAAACTCACAGAAATCCTTACATTTGGTGACCACCCCCTCCAAGCGAATGATATTCTGGTGGGAGAACTGGCCCATGATGGATGCCTCGCTTAGGAAGTCCTGCCTCTGCTTCTCCGTGTACCCCGGCTTCAGCGTCTTGATCGCCACCGCCACTTCTTTCCTCGCCGGCACCTTCAGAATGCCACGGTACACTTCGCCGAACTCCCCTGCAGGAACAACGACATCAAAGTAAACGATTGATTTAGAAAAAGGATATCAGGTGAATGTGTGTTTGATACTTCTTCTCGGGTTTCTAGCTGCAGGGGTTTGCTGTGCTTCAGAGTGAAAATAAGGAAGTCTCTGTGTCTGTTTTGCCTGAGGCGCATTCACAGAGGTGTGTTCTAGCTGGGTGTTGAGAGAAAGCCTGTGTTGTGTAATTGGTGGATGGCCTGTGGTGTGGAAGCATGGGAATCAGCTGTCACATGAAGAGAGACGGGGGAGCCACGGTCGTGGGAACGTGGGAGGGGGTGTATGTTGTTGAAGGACTGTTGGTTCAAAGGGTAAAGGTGGTCGCACTTGAATAAACGTATTACGAATTAAAGATGTGGGCAGGGCCCTCTGATATCCTTCCAAGATACTGTTCCTGCAACACTTTCTTTGTGTAATTGTTCATGTCAACGTGAGCCAAAACACATAGGTCTCACAGCCAAGAGTTGCCTCACAACAAAGTGTCTCAACTTGTTGTGTGAGAACTCAGCAAGATCGATGTTAATCTCACTAAAGTAACCACTGTCAGTCAGCCTGCTAAGCTGTGGAAAATGCGCAGTATAAACAGCGAATTTGGGGATTGGAAAAATCTTTCAACATCTCCGAGTTGAGCCCCACAGCAGATTGTCTCAGCATTGTCTGTCACTCACCGGCTCCAATGACTTTCTGTTTGGTTATGTGGCTGGGGTGGATTTCAGTGGCAAACTTCAGGACGGCTATGTTGGGGTCCTCGTATGTGTGTGGATCCACGTAGGTCTTCAGAGGCTTCAGTTGCTCTGTGAGAAGAAAAACAAGAAATTGTTTTATCTTAATAAATTAATTAAATAAATAGAATAGGGCTGTCAATCGATTGAAATATTTAATCGTGACTAATCGCAAATTAATCACGCACTGACAACAACAGCTGTCAGTGAGTCAGTGTGCTGACTTGACTATGACTTGCCCCAAACTGCATGTGATTATCATAAAGTGGGCATGTCTGTAAAGGGGAGACTCGTGGGTACCCATAGAACCCATTTTCATTCACATATCTTGAGGTCAGAGGTCAAGGGACCCCTTTGAAAATGTCCATCACAGTTTTCCTTACCAAAATTTAGCGTAAGTTTGGAGCGTTATTTAACCTCCTTCACGACAAGCTAGTATGAGCCCACTACAACCTTAAAATCACAAGTTGCGTTAATGTGTTAAAGACATTAATGGAGTTAAAATAAATTTGCATTATGCGTTATTATCAAGTTAACTTTGACAGCCCTAAAATAAAATAACGTGAGATTAAAAGATGAGAGAGATTTTGTAATGTCTACCTGAGCTGGAGAAGTAGGTGTCCTCTGGTCCTTGCCTGGAGTGAGAGTTTCTTCTCCTGAATAAAAAGATAAAATCGGCAAATTAATATCCCACTTTAAAAGAACATTTGTCTTTATGCCTGCTTTCATATCTATAGCACATAGCAACCTTTGTAACTAGTTTTTCAAGACGTTCTGAGGCTTTCAAAAAGGATCCCGACACTGCTGCAATGCGTCCATTCACACAGAGGCGGCCCTTTGATAAAGGCTGACGGTAGGCTGTGTTTGCCAAGCCGATTTTAAAGACTGAAAGACAGACAAGCAGGCGGGAGGGAGGTGGACAGACGGGCTACAGTCTGCTACAGTACAGGCCGAGGTCACCTTCACAAAGAGCCTGCGGTCTGCTGCAGAAAGAACCAAGAGCCTCTTATCAGCAACAATAAACCACCCCGGACCAATTTCCTTTGAAAGGCCCCAACACTCACTGGAATATAACCATTGAGCAATGACAAGGCACATCAAATTCTTCCCCAGTGAGAGCTGGGACACAGATCCAGATAAAGAGAAAGAGAAAGTTGGCTAAAGGAGGAGAGAAAGAGAGAGGTGAGGAGAGAGTGAATGCAAAGGCCATGTGGAGGCCCCACAAAGGAAAGGAAGGAGAATGAGAGAGGAAGCCGCTGAAGGAGGGTCCATTCGGACTGATTAAGGGGGGGGCGGTTACTGACCGTCTGCGGAGGCACAGGACCACGAACACGATGAACAACATGGCCGCTCCTCCGATTGCTGCGCCGAAGATGACCGCCGTGTTGTTTGGAGTGAGGGGTCCTGGAAAAAAGACAGTTAAAGAAAACACATGAGAGAGATCTCATTCTTGAACAAAGTTTGTGAAACGTTTTCTCCATGGTGGTTCTCTTCTGTACCTTCAGGCGAGGTCTCAAATTGTTCCTCCATGCTGGAGCCTCCAGGGCTGCCGTCGCTGCTGAGGGCCTGAACCCTGAACAGGTAGGCCGTGCCCGGGGTCAGGTCGCTGATCTGCACCGAGTTCTTCTCCAGGATGAGCACGATGTAGGTTGTCACGTCCAGGTTATCATCCTGAGGAGGATCAGGGAGAAATTCAGTAAATGTAAATGCAACTTGTACAGTGGTAAAATGTAGAATAATCTTTAACATCAATACATATCAGCGGAATAAACAAAAAATACGCACCTTCTTGCGGTAGGTAAGTTCACATCGGATGGGCCGGGATTGGACCCGCGGTCGAGGGGAGACGTCCCAGGAGAGGGACAAGCTGGTCGTGGTCCTCTCAACCATTCGCATCATGGTAATCTTGGGCGGGTCTGAGGACAGAGGGTGGAGAATACTTTAGCATCTTTGGGATGTGAAAACCAAATGTGAAAAATACACAAAATACGACTAAACTCCCTTCTGATAATCTGGACTGGATGTGAGAAAGGGGATGAACATGGGGGAAGAAGAAGTCAAGGAGAGATGTAGACACAGGGTTGAATAAGAGGGGATGAAAGGAGGGAAGAGAGGATGGATGAATACAAAGAGAGATGAGCAGAGGGAGGGATGGGGTCGGAGGTACATGGATGACGGGGAGGGAAAGGAAGGGTGGGTTGAGAAAACTGAGACAAACAGGGCGGAATGACCAGGTATAAGTAGGCTTGACTCAACAAGGTGTGGTGGAGGTGAGGCCCTGCTCCCGACCATAAGTTAACTACCGGTAGTTTGGATTTTAGATGTGGAGACGGCCGACGCGAGGTGGAGGGCGCCGTGAGTGTCTACCATGGTGGATTGCTGGGAACAGAGCGTGAAGAGGCAGCAGGGTTTCCGCCTGAGATGACTCCCCGCCAGGCCAGAGCATCGGGGAGTTATGTATTTTTAAGGTGCTATTTTTCAACAAAAATTTGTCATACAAGTAGCAAACTCCTTTAAGGAATAACTCAGTGTACACTTTATACTGTCGGTGCATAAATGCTACAACTCCTCAAGACACAAGCCAAGTTCCCGTGTCTTGTAGGGTTTTTCCCATACAGGACTCGGCGCGTCAGCCCAGCAGGGCAGGGATTTACGTCTCCATTACAACAGGGCTACCCCCTTGGGTGTGTGTAACCACGGCTGTGACTAGTGGTCAAAGGAGCGGCATAGCCAACTCCTGCAGCCATGGCGACCGCGATTCTTGGCCTTCATGGATAGAAGAGAGGAAGCCTGAGATCGATCCGGAATTGGAGAGAGAGAGAGCTGGAATGGAGGAGCCGACGAGGCTTGGCTGTGGTCTGACTGCTGTGGGAATATCATGGCTTGAGGAGAATAATTTTCAAACAGATCTGAACCTGAATCGAACTTCATTTCATCTCACTCCTGCAGCACGATTCGACTTGCAGGGCCGACACCTCCTCACAGATATCATCTGTCATTACAGCAGCTCAGATAGCATCACTTCACTGCTTCATATCAGCAGCACTCACCTGTGTAGTGCAGCGAAGTAGTCAGAGCACTGGTGGATGGCGGTTTATGAGCCTGCGGCGTTGCCTGACTAGCGAACACCGAGACGCCGCTATGTGCCTCCACGGTGAAGGTGTAGTTGAGGTGAGCGTCCAACTCGCTCACTGACACCTTGGTGTGGGTCAAGCCCGTGCTGGCCGGCTCGTAGCGGATTTTCTCTCCGCAGAGCTGGCAGACATTGCCCTCGCAGCGCTGGCATTCGACGCTGTAGGTGATGTCGGTTCGACCTCCGGTGTCCGCAGGCGGGCTCCAGGAGAGGAGGAGTTTTCCTGCGGAGAGCTGGGTGGTGGTGGACACGAGGTCTCGTGGGGCAGAGGGGAGGCCTGATGAACACAGATATGAGATGTTAAATAGAAGCAGGGAAGAAGAATACAGGAAGCAAAATGTGGGGGATTTCTTTCTGACATGACTGTAATATTTGAATATTATATTGAATTGAATTCATAATGAATTTTAAAAGATGTCAAAAAAATTCAGGACAGGATTCAGGATTTTTTATTCGAACCACATAGCTACTAATGTGTGCAGAGAAAGTGCGACAATAACATATTTCATTTCTGCACATTTAAAATATCCATGGTATACATGGATTCCTTAGGTTTTCTAGTTTCATATGATGCCAATATCTTCACTCTAGCTCAGCTAAAATTGAGCCCACTATATCCTAAAAATCACAAGTTGCATTAATGCGTTAAAGAAGTTAGTGGTGTTAATACGAATTTGCATTAATGTGGTAAATTTGACAGCCCTAATATTTCATTTTAATGCTTATAAGTTGTCTACCTTTGATTCTCAAGCTTGGAAAAAAACATCAGAATGGTTTATTTGTGTAGTATTATTTGAAATTTATGTTGCAAACTCTAAAAAAGTTCTTATTGCAAGGTTCTCATTCGAGGTCAAGGGGACTCATTACCTGAGCAGGGTCCAGCAGGGGGGTCAGTCGGGGCCCGGTAGAAGCCATCCGTGCAGGGACAAAGCAAAGCCCCGGAGTCCAGCTTCTGGGTATTGGCAGGACACGTCTCACACTTGTATCCGGAGGCTGCAGCTTTAAAGAAGCCAGGCTGACATTCTGCAAAACACACAAACACGCTTGCATGAGCAGGTGAACGAGGACAATAGTGACTTCAGGCAACATCCTATACAAGACAACGCATTCCAGCCATTTACTCCAGATCATTCAAGCCTCTTCAGTAATGCTGTGAACTCTTCACCTCACGTGCACAACAACCAGGTTGAGTGGACATGTTATTATGTCAAGGTCAGATTTGGACAAGTGACGGAGATATGGGAAGGAAAATAGAGGCAAAGCTCTGCACTGTACTCATTAAAACACTGTCCATTCACATGAACCCAACCCTGAAACAAAAACGCAGACTCCCTGCCTCGCCGGCACTCCTTCTCTTTACTGTTTAAACCACCAACCCCCCTCTGCTGCTGCTTTCTTTACCGTCTCTCTCACACAACAAACACAACCAGTCATCCCACATTCCACGACAGCAAGTCAGTTGTCAATGCTGTGAAATAACACCAACAGAAATCAGGTAAAGTGCCAAGAAACAGAAGTGAAGCACCCTAAAGCAGAGCATCCGTTTGCACTCAACAGTCCATTATATTTTGTTTTTCTTTCAGACACCCACATGCAGACTTTTTTGAAACTGTATCGCAGAGATAAGATGACATCTAATTTCACACATCCAGCTCGGAGTAAAGAACTGCAGGTAGAGCGTCCGGCTGTGCGTAGCGGTGGTGAAATATGAACTTAATACGGTGTGAAATTTTGGAGAGAGGGCGCCATAAAGGAGAGTGAAAATGAGACGGGGCCCCCCTTTGACTCTGCGAGAGCATTCCACCGGCTGCTGCTCATGTCCTCGCACCATCACACATTCATCCACACACACACACACTCACTCATGTATGCACTGCACACATGCACCCACACCCATATGTATGCACAAAATACACATACATGTATGCAAAGCACACCCGTGGACACATGGGTAAATCTGACATCAGAAGAGGGATTATGTCCGCTGCCTGTCACCTGTTCATGTCCTTCTGGCAAGTCAATGCAGCCACACACACACACACACACACACACACACACACACACACACACATTTCCTTCCTTCTGTCCGAGTTGTTTGCCTGCAGCGTTTAAATAGCTCATGACAGATGTCATGAGATGTTGACAATGCAAATGAGAGCCAAGATGTAGGCCAAAGGACAGCTAGAAAGATGCAAGAGAGAAAAGGAAGAAATTACGAAGAATATTGCAAGAGAGGGATCAGATGAAGGTAGAAAGAGGACATGAAATGAAGCATATGTGAGAGGCTGAGGTTCATGCCAGTGACCGAGGCAAACATACACAGTTTTAGATGTCAGATTCCAACAGAGGCAAATTGAAAAGCAGAACCAAGGACAAAGACGATATCAGATTCACTCAGAGATACTGTCTCGGTCTGTGGCTGCCTTTCACTGCGGTTCACTTGAATGAAATTCGTTTGGAAGCCACGAGTGACCACACGCAAGACGGCTCCCGCTCAGTTTAAGTCATACCGAGGGGATTTACTCGATTGACCAAGAGTTTCTCTTCGACGCCATTCAGCTTTTTCTATCATTGCGGTTCACCGAGTTGCGGCAGAGCAGCTGTTTAGAGGTGTGTATTAAAGGATAACTATGGTATTTTTCAACGTGGACCCTGTTTTGAATGAAAAGGCGAGGAACAGTCCTTTATGCAAATGAGCCCGTCCAGCGCGACACGTCCGGTTCACGAAACTTGAACCGAGCTGTGAAACTAGGCGATCTATTTCTAAAATTAAACGAGATTCAGCAGTGGCATATCCTGTTTCTCGCTTAAAATGTTTCCAGAAGTAGATTTTGGTGGATTGTTTAGACGGCATAACAGAAAGTTTGTTTCCTGTTTAAAAAGAGTAAGCAGAAAACCAGGAACCATTAAAATGCATTCCACGTCACCACTTGAATGACCAGTTGAGTGGAGCAGCGCGTCTCCTAGTGTCCTTGCCGGATCTGGTGGACATGCACCACTGGATTTAACATTATAGACATTGACCACTGACTATTTGTGTAACAATTTAGCCACAAATTCACAGACTGACCATACATGGTCCAGCCATATACTCAGTTTTGACCGAGTCTTGTTGAAATTGGTCCAGCATTGAGGGAGAACGCTGCAGCCGCCAGACACTAAATGAGCTGTAATGTAATCATTTGGGGCAACCTGGTACCGTCATTTACGTCCACTAAAAGTGCTTGTTTTTGCCACTGACAGGCTCAGGTTGTTATTATAAGTGTCTGACAACATTATGGAAAGGACCCTACAGAGAAATAATATGTTCTTCTTATCTTTTGCATTCTGTTTGTCATTGTGTCATGTGACTTGTTGTTGGACGATGGTGGAAATGTGAGGGAGAGTGGAGAGAGTAGTGCCACGGGTCACCGGTGTTGGCAGAGTTTGTTGTGTTGGAGTACAGAAAGCGTAACTTAGTGATATCTCAAAGATTTTCAATGTCACGGATGAATATTTAGATGATTTCCACAATATGGATGCGACGCAAGATTTCAGAACGAGACTTCTCCGAGCAAGACACACAATAACAAACACACCGGATCAAGAGAAAGGTAGAAAAACGTTTCATTTATCTGTATGGCACTTTCCATAATGTTGTCAGACACTTATAATAACAATCTGAGCCTGTCAGTGTCAAAAACAAGCACTTTTAGTGGACGTAAATGATGGCGCCAGGTTGCCCCAAATGATTACATTACAACCAGTTTAACGGCTGGCAGCTGCAGCGCTCTCCCTCAATACTGCAGCTTCAAAGAGTGTTTTCCTCATTCCTCACACAGACACAAAAACATGTGAAAATAGGGTCCAGCTTGACAAAATACCAAAGTTATCCTTTAACTTAAGAGCATGACAACAATGGTTGAGAGAACCACATTTGTAAGTTTGTCCAATAGTCTCTCATGTTACTCAATCCTCCTCTCAAGACAGCATCTAGGCCAGCTGTTTCACTAACAGCCACTGCTACTCATTAACGCGAACCAGGCCGTGGTTGGGCGAGGCAGGAGAGAGGTGAAGGAACAGAAGGTTCAAGAAAGAAAGAGAGGAATACTGTATCCTGCTGAGGACTGGAGAACAGAGGGCAGAGAGAAAAGAGACAGGCCGGGGCAAACTCCTCCATTGAGAAGGAGGAACAGCTGCTGCCTCAAACCCCGATTCATACCCCTACCTCTCCTCCTCGTAATCCCCAAATTCCTTCCTCCCCTCCTTTCTCTCCTCCCAGTCCTCACTAAAAAGGCTCCCAGCTAACCCATTAACATTGCTATTCACCACTGACCAGCAGGCCAGGAGAATGCCATGCCATTCAAGTGCTGAAAGAAAAAACACACACACAAGCATTGCAGATGGGAATAGCCGAAATGCCACATGGCAACTGAATAGAGGCGGACTAGCCTCTTTTTGGCGCTACAGTACAGGCTGCAATGCATCGTGGTCAGGTCTGTGGAGAAGATGGCCTTACACTGCAAGCCGCCTCTATAATCAGGATGCATTCCAGTGCACACCACCCAACAGGAGGCCTGTAGCGGAGCGGCTTCAGTGCAGCTCCAGTTTCCGCCCAGTTCTCCGTTACGAAGGTGACCGAGTTTTTCTCGAATATATATGAGTCACAGAGACAGTAAATGACGCTATGCTGAGGTATTTAACAAGAGGATTCCTCGACAAAAGAGCCGGTGAGAGGAAACTTCTTGGTTCCACGGAGATGGCGGAGGAAGGAGGGGGGGTGGTTGAATTGTTGCTGGACACAACAGGAAGCAGGAAGTGAGAGGCTGATGCAGCCTTCCTTCCTAAAGCAGCCAATCAAAGCATGGAAACACAGGGAAGCGTGACCAAATGAAGAACCAAAGTCCTGAGACAGAATAATAACCGAAAAGGAAGCCAAAATGTGTTGACCCGACATGAACGCGGGCACTAAAGCTAAAGGGGGGCTCCTGGGATGAACGCTTTCCCTCTTATAAACAAAAGTCTCTCAGCCTCTTCTGACTTGAAACATCTGACCGGCCACTTTTCCCCTCCCTATTGCCACAGAGCGAGGAACTGTTTGTCATTTGAGAGGCCCCGTGCGCCTTGAGTGGCTCCGTGTTTGTTTATGGAGAGCGAGTGCAGGGGCCTGTTACGTTCTGGGAGCCCGAGTCTGGAGTGGGAGCCCCTCAAGGGTCCCCCCTCCCCGGTTTGTGGGCAGAAGTTAAGATGGATGAGATGGCGACAGTGATGGATGCACGGTCGGATAGATGGATGAATGGGTAACATGGTGGCTCGACGGCAGAAATCGCCCTCAGGACTGGAGCAGTAAGTGGTAGGGGGGCCCCCCACAATCGAGTCCGGCGCTGGGCTTTTAAAAGGCGGAAAGGTCATGTCTGCCTCGGGGTAGTTGTGAGTTAAACTGTGCATGGCTTACAGGGAGTCAGTGGCCAAGTAAAACAAACACATGTTCGCAGTGAGGAGGAGGTGCAGCAGCAGCCGGCGGCTCGCCTCTTGAGGAGGGAGGTTAAATTCAGAAGTACGGCCAGAGAACAAAAAAACAACGTGGAAAAACAAATCCATAAGAACTAAATACAATGTCTAGATCTTTATCAGGGCAGCTCCCCAAATATATCTTTGTCTGTCTCCTCATCTACTTCACTTCTCCTCCCCCACCCTCCTATTTCCAAACCCGAGTTGCTCCGACCCGTAATTGCAATATGTCATGTCATTTTGTTTGTATGCAGGGTGACAACATGTCATTAGCATTTTGGGGGAGTCGGGCTATGGTGGAACAATGGGGGTCTCTGATGGGGGGAGGTGAGCCGGTAACATGAGCCAGAGGTCACTGAGGTAGAAGAGGAGGAGGAGGAGGAGGGAGCAGTATAGGTGCAGGAGCTGATGGAAGTGTGTGTGGGAGGAGGGGTGGGGGTAGTGGTGGGGGGACATTAGTCAAAAGGATTAGTTGACCGATGGAGCAGCTGTAAGGGCATTACATCTGTTTTACAATTGCACTCTGGCTTTCATCTGGGGTTGTTAACAAACACAATAAATTCTCTGATCCCCTTTCTCCTCTCACTCCCTCTGTCCACTCACAGGAGGAGGGATACGGGGAGTGAAAAGTGGAGTCAAGGAGGCACAGCACATACTCAACATGGTCTAAAGTAAAGACACCAATCCTGGCTGACATGAGTAGCTTTGTTTCCACCGCAGGAACTAGGAACCTTTTGAGAAACTCATTGCGTTTTGACAGCAGGGACCAGGGTATGAATTAAGTTCCGGGGACATTTTACGGGACATTTTTACCCCCAAAAAGGCCCACGGTTGAGGGGTAATACTTTCTAATTTCGAGGTGGAGTTTGCAGGGACGACCGTCGCTGATTGGTGAAACACACACAGCACTGCTGCTTCAACTGTACTGCTTCATTCATAAAACAAGGAAGTACTGTAGTATCGATTTAGGACCATTTTAGGATGACGGGAGAACATTTCTCTTTGTTTGATATAGGGCTGTCAAAGTTAACGCAATGTTTAGGTTGTAGCGGGCTGAGTCTAGTGAAGATACTGGCGTCATATGAAACTGGAAAAACCTAATGAATCCATTGGTACCAACCATGTCATACTAGCTTGTCGAGAAGGAGGTTAAATAACGCTCCAAACATACACTAAATTTTTGTGAGGAGAAACTGGCATGGCCATTTTCAAAGGGGTCCCTTGACCTCTGACCTCAAGATATGTGAATGAAAATGGGTTCTATGGGTACCCACGAGTCTCCCCTTTACAGACATGCCCACTTTATGATAATCACATGCAGTTTGGGGCAAATCATAGTCAAGTCAACACACACTGACAGCTGTTGTTGTCTGTTGGGCTGCAGTTTGCCATGTTATGATTTGAGCATATTCTTTTATGCTGAATGCAGTACCTGTGAGGGTTTCTGGACAATATGTGTCATTGTTTTGTGTTGTTAATTGATTTCCAATAATAAATATATACATACGTTTGCATAATGCAAGCATATTTGCCTACTCCCATGTTGATAAGAGTATTAAATACTTGACAAATCTCCCTTTAAGGTACATTTTGAACAGATTAAAAAAATGTGTGATTAATTTGCGATTAAATAAATGAATCGATTGACTAAAAGCCCCAGGAACCTTTAGTGGAAACCCAGCTACAGTCACACAGACATGTTCCCGAGGCCTCAGCTGGCCATGTTGCTGGTCAGATCCAGACAGTCAGGTGGCAAACACAACACTATTTTACTACACCACGTCGCCGAGCCAACAGGTCACACACTGGATGCCGACAACCGTCTGCTTCCTGGTTAGAGGGGAAGGGGCCAAAATGGAACCAAATGCACCAATAAACAGAATGACTTATCAGGCAGGCCAACAAAATGGAAAGTGGCTGAGCGAGGCCGCTCAACGCGGAGCGACAATGGAAAGCCCTGAGCCAACGGGTCGGGGAGTCACTGAGGGATTAGGTGACCTCCGGTTTCCGCTGCGAGCTCGTCCTGTTAGCGGTGAAGGGTGGCTGGCTGGTGTGTGTGGTGCTGGCTGGGTGGTGGGGAATAACTGACTGACGTGGGGGAAGGAAAGTGCTGACCTCACACACCAGCAGTACAATACAATGTGCTCCACATTGCTCTGGACTCCCCCATCACAACATACACACTTACACACACATACACGCACACACATTCACACTCAGCCCCCAGGCTCAGGAATGTCACCGAGAGGAAATATGTCCCGACTTCCTCACCGCAACCAACACACACATTTGAAAAGCCAACAACTGCTGAGGCTCAGTTATTTGACTAATGACAGACATTAACAAGCTACATTAGGAGATTCAATTTAAAAATATTTAATTGGTGGTTATTGATATTTGAAGAAACTAACACCAAGTTAAAGACGCACTAATCAAAATGAATATTTGTAATAGCTCTAATGTGTAATGTGAAAGGTGTAGCTTGAAAACATGAACCCACAAAATATTAACCGTTCCCCTCAGCTCTACGAAGCTTTTTTTCCTCCTCTTTTCATGCATTGTTTTGGGTTTCCACTTTGCAAACTCTACTCTCATCAACACCGTTAGCGGAAATCTGAACAAATTTGAACATCTAGAAATCTACAGACCCAGATATTTTTGGTAGAGGCCAAACCAAGAGTGAATATTGGACTTAAGTTCATCATGACACCAGAAACAAAACTCTAAATTAATACATATGTTGCCTTGCGTCCGTGTGTAAATGAGCTAACATTACTGTTTGCTAACAAGTTCGCCATGTCAACTTAATATGTTGGATGTTGTGTTGTCGAGTAGCCAAAGATAAATAAATAAATCGAGTAATAAAGCTTTAAACTAATGTTGTGCTATAAGACCAAAAATGTCTGGCCTCAAAGTGTCCGTCATCGTATTAATATCTGCCAGTCTTGCTATATGCCAGTGGCTAATTATTTCCTGCATCAGAAATGAGTTTTTCTGTTATTTTTAGGAGCTTTTATTACAATTATCTGTCTGTATTGTGTATTTCTTGTTCATTTTAACAATCAGACACACTTAATAGGCTTATTTTTAGACAAATTCAGTGTTTTCTTCTCCCTTACGCTTGGCAATTGTTCTGTTAGCTCTTAGGTTGTTTTAACTACATACTTTTCTAATGCAGGAGGAGGCTGTTTAGCGGAGAGGGAAGGTGATCAGGTCTTCACCGTGCCCTTATCCTGAGAGATTCTTCTTAATTTTATATCTTAAATAATAATCCAAACTTAAAGAACAATTTTATTTAGTTTTCACAGAAATGAATGAAATGCTGAGGTATAGGCCAACGCTCTCTCTATATTTTTTTTAAAAGTTGTCTCACGCCCCTTAAAATCAAGAAGGCCTCGCGAAGTTTTGGCGACCCCTAGTAGGGGTTGGGATCCCGAGGTTGGGAACCAGTGCTATATGCTAGCAAGAAAACCATCTGTAGTTCACGTGGACGTGTCAGTCTTCACTAAACGGTGCAGTCAGGTAACATCTGATATAATACTTGATACGGAGTGTGATTAATGCAGTCTGACATCTCAAAGGCTCAACCATCACTGATCACACTTAAACCACAACAGTACGATTAGCTCTAATCCACATTGAAGAGTCTTCGGGGCCACCAGATCTCCTCTTTGCTACATTTCCTGTCATCTTGTTCGCGGTAATTGCCTGTATTCTGTACGCTCAGAACGTAGCCCAACAAGACGGTGCATGACACCACTTGAAAGAGCCTTCAGAGTCCCCCCATTATCTAACCAACTCCCTCAAGTTCAGCCCGCTGGGCAGACGTTACCTTGGCACGAGATCTGAGGGATCCACACATTCAAAGTAATCACGGTGGCTTTCCAGAGCCGAGGAAGAAAATATAGTTTAGATCCAGCCTATGCATCTAAATGAGCAGCGCTGTGTCCGATAAGTCTGTGACTTACGACTTTTTCATATTTTTGAGACTGGCTGCAGGGATAAAGAGCCAAGGGAGCTCGGTAGAGCAGAACATTTCAATGTAGGTATTATCCTGCAGCATGAGATGATTGATGTGAAATCCATCGTAAGCCAGCTAAATGAAATCCCCGAGATCCTGAGGTGTGGTGCTGTGCTCACGTCTCTTTGTATACTCTCCATCAGATAAGCTGAAATTGCACAAGACCCTAGTCTTAAAAGGTTTGGGGTGATTATGATGAACCGGTTGGCTCCAGGTACGAGCAGATTTAAAAAAAGACTATCGGCCAAGAACAACTTAATCTCTACCAAGTGAACGATCAGCGTTCCAAATCCTAAACTCCATCATAAAGTTCAACAAAAACAAAAGCTGACAGCACATTTCACCTCCACTGAAAATGTTTATGCCTCAACCGCTATGTGAACAAGGCCAGTTGTTGTTTTCTCTCCACTAAAAAACTCTCCAATTGTTCCAATTTAGCCTCTATTTATCTTTACGAGTCAGCCGTGGAGAAATTTATTTACCAGTGAGGAAGAAGAGGACAGTCTAAATAGTCCCATCAGGGCCGTGTGAAACGGGATGTTTAACCTCTATCGGTGTCGTATTCATGACCTGCACGCCAGCCAAAAACAACAGCGATTTCACGGACAACAAGAACACAAGAAGGAAAAAACGTCTGTCAGTTTGTTATACTTTACAGAGCTTGTGCAACAGTGTACGTCTGAGTAAAGCGCACTAAGAGCTGTAAAATTGTGTGTTGAGATAAGAAACGATCAAATAAATAGAAGACGAGAGGTGGAAAATTGAGGCCGAAATAGAAAAGCTCTTCAGGGACAGGCAGGATGTGGGGAGAAGAGGTAGACGACTGCAGAAGAGATTGCACAAAAAGCATGCAGAACCAGTAGTTACTTCACTTAAAAAGCACAAACACACCCAAGTCAATTACTACCCATACAAATCACTCACCGCAACGTGCAGTCACACAACTTAGTCACCAACTGTTTGTTACACCAGCTGAGGATGAGTTTGGAGACACGGACAGAGAGGAAAGGAGGGGGGAGAGAGAAAATGGTTTACTGGAACTTCCTTGGCGAGAGGAGTAATAACTTTACTGGAACTCGGTGGACAGTTGTTCCACAAAGACGCCGTTTTTCACCAAGACACCCGTCCTCAGCAGTCCAAATATATCACAGCATTGTGTCAAATGGAAAGCGTGACGCAGGATTAAGTCTTATTTGTTGAGGCTTCGGAGCGGCTGGTGAGGTGTGGACCTGGACGGTTAAACACAATCCCAGGGACAGCCCGCACCTCCTTTGTGGGTTGACACACGGTATGCAGCTCTATTGTGCCAGGGAGGATTATGGGTAAGGAAGGGGGTGACACTGTAGGCAATGGAGGAAAACTGTGTCAGTGTCAACAGTGAGTCACAAGTGGAAACCCACAGCGCTGCTGCACATTTACAAGCCGACCGCTTCATTACAAAAAAGTTAAGATTTCTTTTCCAGAATTAGAAAAAAGTTTATTTTCTCACTAATGCACGAAATCCTGATCTAAAGCAGGAGTCACATGAAATAAATTATACACACACTGAAAGCTGCTTCCACCATGTTATTTTTTATTTATTGTTATTTACTGAATATATATATAAGTGCTGTGTTTGAGTACAGTTTTGAGGTACTTGCACTTTCTATTTTGTGCAGCTACTAGAGCTGCAACTAGCAATTATTTTTCATTGTTGATTAATGTGTTGATTATTTTCTCAATTAATCAATTAGTTGTTTGGTCTATAAAATGTCAGAAAATGTCAACCAGTGTTTTCCCAAAGCAATTTACTGTCATAGAGGAGTAAAGAAACCAGAAAATATTCACATTTAAGAAGCTGGAATCAGAGAAATTTGTTCTACTAATCTACTAATATAGTTCAGATTACGGTTTTTCATTCAAAAAACATACAACTTTCATAACTACAGTATGATGCATTGGTTTAGATTAAATTGCCAATATACAAAATGATCAACCAGCTACAACATTAAAATGCTTCTTATATGTTAATTCATCAGTCATAATTAACATTACATTAATATAATACATATACAATTATAATCTCTGATAGGAGTACTTTTACTTCTGTTTCACTAAAGTAAAAATTTGAATGCAAGACCTTTACTAGTAATGAGTATTTTATCTGAATACTTTTCTCACCAGAGAAACATTTTTATCATTGTTGCATTTTATTAGAATTTTAAAAAATATTATTTTTCTATTTAACCTTTATTTAACCAGGAGTGAAGTGAAGTTTAAAAAAACTCACTGAGATTAAAAATCTCTTTTTCAAGAATGTCCTGGCCAGGTTACATGTCGGCCGCAGCAGTTTCATGGCTGCAGACATAAAACAAACATAACAATTTAAAACGAAGACAAAGCGCAAATTACAGAATCATAAGTCATCAGCATTCAAAACATCTACAGCCAGATGTGCTTATACGTCCAAGTCTTTTAGAAGCACTTTAAAGGAGTTTTAGTGCTGCGTAGGCTGGTACAGCAGTAAGAGAGGGTGGAAGAAGAAAATAAAATACGCAGGAAGAGTAAAAAGTAATCGGAGAGAAAACACAAAGGGCGTCTTCATCAGCCCCGTGTGGATCGTGGCAATAAATCACTGTGCTTACTCTATTTACGAGTTACTGATGTTCTGAGCCAAAATAAATCTCTTTGATAGCCTGAAGTCTGTAATATTTTCATAAAACAAAAGCTTGTTTTGTGCTTCGCTACTGCTGACTGATATGATTTAGAAGCAGTTCATGAAAGCGTTTACATTTACTGCTCTTAACAATGTGGTAGGTTTCTGACTGCAGCACCGGAAGTGATGCGTTTTTATCTTTGTTTGTACAAAAGACGGACTGTGACGTTAATTATGATGAGAAATGACTGGCCACCAAGAGCAGAGCGCCACACACCACCTGCAGGAACCTCAACTAGTAGTTTAAGAAGGAGAAAAAAAGGATCTGTTTGATGGACGAGTGATGTCTACGCCAAGAAACACCACAGCGGTGAGCGCTGATGAGGAGACGGAGACAAAAACCAGATAGAGTCACAGATTGCTACTTTAATAGATCCCATGGGGGCCGAGGAGTCATAAAACTGAGTGAACACATCACTGAACATGGAAACTCTCAACCCAAAGTAAGAAAAAAGCACCACAATTGAAGTTTTGTGGTTTCTCTGCGAACAGCTCGCGGTACAGGAACGAAGAAGCTGGGAGAATGATGAACTGTGTGTCTGTGTGAGATTCCACTTAAAGCCCTTTCGAGCCATTCATCTTGGCCCCACGCTGCAACGCTGTGATTCATTTCCACCCTCATCTACAACTGCCCTCATGCGTCTCTGACCTCTCATTTGACTTCATCTCGGTAGTCTTTGGGGGGTTTTCTTTTGTTTTGTCATTTTTATGTGAGGGCTTGACCCGGAGCTGCTCTTCCCCCCACCCCCCTGGGAATTCCACAGGTCTGGAGTAATGTTGGGAGGCTCCTCCTCAGCAAACTGATCAGGAATGTACCAACCAAGGGGGAGTGGAGGTGGAGGTGGAGGTGGGCTCCTCCGGCCTCGTGGGGGAAAACACAGCGCCTCATTGTTCTCCTACCTTTGCATTCCATTCCTCACCTCTCTCCCTCTGTTTTAAAAATCACACCCCTCCGTTAAACACAACCCTCTCTCTGTCGCTTTTGTATGACTTTTCTTTCACTCCTTCCTGCCTCTCCGCCTCCACCTCCTCCGCCTCCTCCCTAACCATCATACCTGGCACTTTCCCGCAGCTAAAAGTGATGCACTGACAGAAAACTTCATCACTTTTATCGCTCCGTTGCCAATGGGAGGGAAAACTAAGTGGGAAAGCAAATCTATTCTAAAAACAGGCTGCATGTGGATTTACAGCTCCAAAGTGTGATTAAGGGTATTTATACCTGTGCGTGTTTCAGGTCATGTATGTGCAGAACTCCAGGAAAAGTGGAGGAGGAGGAGGAGGAGGAGGAGGAGTACTTCGGGCTGTCATGGAACAGATCCCAACAGGCCCTTGCATGCCAGCCTGTGTTGTATGTTCACATACACTGAGTTACACACAATACACCCCAAAGCTGAGGCTCAGTAACTTCATGAAAACAGAGGGGGGGTAGAGACGGATGCGGAGAGGAGAGGAGGGCCTCTTTTCTCAGTGATGCTTGCGATGAACAAAGTCAGTGAGGCTCCTCCGCCTTTCTCCCTCACCCACCACGACCACCACCACCACCAGCTGCCTTGAAGATGTTAATCCATCACAGTACAGTAGCCTCCCGGCTTCTTTGATCACTTTCCGTCACCCTGACAGCCCTAACCCACAACAATAAAAGAAAGACTTAAAGCACAACAACGCCAAAGTCAAAGGGCTGAGTTATGGTTGGATTGCGGAGCACACCCACATACGAGATAAGAGAGCAGATGATAATGAGAGAGCAGGAAATCACCTGATGCAACAGGCTGCAAGTTTTGAGAAGTGTTGTGAAAGGTGAAGTGTTTGAGCATGACTTCAACACCTGACATTAACATGCGTCTTGGCTGATCCGATCACATGTTGACAGCTCTGAGTACAGGTGAATTGAGGACGCATTGAGATCCGATTGCTCAGACCACATTCGGACTAGGACTAGACCACATATGGTCCACATTTTTATAGCAGTGTGTACGCGAATGTGTCCTGGGCAGAGGGTAACTCCGGGGTCTGAAAAGTGAAGCCAATGACTGAAGTGTCTTAAACTTGCATTCTTTCTAACAGCCAGCAGGGGGCGACTCCTCTGGTTGCAAAAAGAAGTCTGATTGTAGAGAAGTCTATGAGAAAATGAGCCTACTTCTCACTTGATTTATTACCTCAGTAAACATTGTAAACATGAGTTTATGGTCTCAATCACTAGTTTCAAGTCGTCTTCAATACGGCATGATGTTCATTAAGTAAATTATGGTCCTATTTAGAGTCAAATAGACCATAAAGCAGAGTATGCTTTAGGGCGTGGCTACCTCGTGATTGACAGGTCGCTGCCACGGCGTTGTCCGGTCTGGGAGTTGTCCGTGTTTTCATCTTACAACTTTAACCCTTTCACAGTGTGTTATAACCTTTTTGGTCGCCTAAAAATATCTTATTCAGCGTTCGGTTGTATTTAGTTCCACCCTCTCGTGTCACTTCTGGTTGCAAAAAAACAGGATGGCGACGGCAAAATTCCAAACTCGAGGCTTCAAAACGGCAGTCCGCAAACCAATGGCTGACGTCATGGTGACTACGTCCACTTATAAACAGCCACATTGAAGGACCGAAGGAAGCTGCAGTGGTTGCGACTGAAACGGCAGACACCAAACACCAAACTCTAGAAATTTAAGTTATACATGTGTTTGTTTTCTACCACTATACTGTAGTCGGATAGAAGCCATTATTGCCGGTTAAAAACAACAATGCATTTGGTCTTTGCAAACAGAAATGATGTACTTATTTATCTGCACATAGAGCGGGGAAGTGAGATCCGATGTGGAGACGCACTCTAAAGCCAGGTGTGTACATGGCCACTCATTAAGCAACTTTTAAATGTCTGGTTTCAAAGACCAACAAAAAAAAGAAGAACACTATAAAGAAGATTTGCACAAAATGTTTTGTGCTACATAATGAGTTTATGAGAAATTTCTGTCAGAACTGATTATGAGCTTCTAGCTCCTTCAGATTGAAACCTATTATTACCGCCCAAATTGAGCCTTAAAGACAAAGGGTGATTCATTTTATAGCAAAGGCAAATGATGGAGGAATCATAGCTGAAACTCAGGAGCACATTTTCTAAGTTAACAGGTATCGGCTCAAGGTCAGGGATGATGCCGGGACATGTACAAGTAGCTCTAAGCATTCCTTCCATTGCAGAGCAGCTGCGTTCGCCAAGGGGAGAATTCCATTGAACAATGATAATAACACCTATGATAAATATCCGCAGCATACCATAAGGGCTCCTTTCACAAGCTATGGTAATTAAATTCAAGATTACTAACGCCAAATGGCCGCTTTAAGAACACACTCTCATGGGAACTGCATCCTGGGTTTCACCCAAACTGGGTGAAGTTCCTGGGGGCGGAAAGACCTTTACAAATACCAAAGATTCACCAGCACGCCTTACCTTGACACGCATCTTTGACTTCTTCATAGCCCGGTTTGCATTGGCACTGTCCGACTGGTACCACCCACTCCCCGTCCACGGTGCAGTAGATGCGAGGCAGCTCCTCGCTGATGGCGTTGTCCACGCACACACCGCTCACTTCCCTCAGCGCCTGGTTCTCCCCTCCTGCTACGGTCTCAGGGAATGACGCCAGGCTCTTCACCGTGGCCAGGCAGGTTTTGTAGTAGACCCTGGCGGAGAGGAGAGCCACGCACGCTCCGATGTCTTGAAAAGCCAAGTAGAAGCCGTTCCGAGACAAGTTCTCCACCACTCTCGTCTCAGTGTTGATGCGCATCTCGTTCTTGCCGGTGATCTCGTCGGGCGCTATGGTGGCCACTTTCTTAAACTGGCCCTTGCGGAAGGTAGTGCCCACGTCCGCGTCCGCCTCCGATGTGAAGAGGTTGAAGGTTTCCTTGCAGGTCAGCGAGGTGGCGTCAAAAGAGTTGCAATCGCGTACGATGAACTGGAGTTCGACGAAAACCCGCGAGGCCGCTGGACGCCGCTGGATGAAGGTGGTGCGCAGCCAGTTGTCCTGCTCACGTTCGCCAACATTGCAGACGGAGTAGGTGTAGAACTGAGAGCCGTTCAGGGTCCTCTGGTTGATCTCCCACTGAAACAAAACCACACAAACCAGCAAAGTTAGAGGTACGAACACTGACCCCTGGGAGCCCCGTCACATTCAACCGCTGTAATCTGAACCTGGGAACCAAAAAAAAAGTCTGTGTTTCTAATTACTCCCTCTGAATATTTTAACTATCCTTCAAAGCCATAACAACATTTCTGCAACATGGAGAGCTCCACTTTATGAGCCTTCACAGCATAACGATACAGAAAACCTCAAGGACGCCGTGTGAGAAAGCATTTCTCAGCAAATTATTTCCAATTCAGTCTTTCACATGCCGTCGCCACTGTTGGCATCTTCTAAAAAAATGCTGCCACAAATATTTTAGAAAAAAAGTGACAGCATATCTTGAGGAGCAACTGGCCCTCACGGGGGCAAAGCATGTGGTTTGCTCTCTGCATGTAGCCACTGAGCTATTAATTAAAGGAATGTGCTTTGTTAGCCGAGTGTGTGGCTCCACGTATAAATGTTCAACGGCAGAACCAACACCTCTATTAAACAGCTGGTGAACACTTTTTTTTTTTTTACGAGGGGGGCTTTAAAACTTGAAATAATAATTATCACAAGTGACGGTAGTTTGCATGAGAAAGTGTGCAAAATGCTTCCAACAAAAACCTCAAGAAAATACAACACCTGATGCTTATTAGTGCACAAAGTGAAACTTGAATGTCAAAGTGATTATTCAAACCGCTCTCAGAAGTTGGGCGAGCCACTGTGAACAGCACGTCTGCACAAGCCTTTGAGTCATCGGCACATGAAATGAGGTTATTTACAGTGAATTTGCATGAGCCTGACCGGTCAATTACTTAGAAACCGCAACATGGAAGAAGGAACACATTCCTCCTCCACGCTGGCACAGAGATAACCGCAGCATTTGGGTGCAATAATGTAGTGATTATGTAGACGCATCTCGAGACGTTTTTACCCTGCTCTAAGGAAAAGGTAGCTCTGACTGATTGGCTCCCTCTTAAACCCCCCTTCCCCCCTCTAAAAAGAGGTACCACATGCTGCAAACTTTAAAAGTTAATTGCTCTCTAACATACAATTCTGGAGCTGAAGACTTGAAACCACAAGAAGCCACAAGTATTCCCAATTCAGAGCTAGCAGCTATTCTGTCTGCCTCAGCTTTGGCGGAGCCCAGACATGCTCTGATAGGAACTCCTTCTCATATCCATACTCAACAACCATTAGGCTCTAACTGACAGATTTTATAGCAACATGACATGTATACACACTGAACGGCTAACCACACAAGTCAAATGGTCAAATTCTTTTTTTTTTTTGCACTGGAGGCCCCCGAGTCCGGCCGGCCAGGGCCCTTCCTGTGGCCTTTTTCCTCAATGCAGATTTATCCTAAAGGCAAATTCCTCAAGTGGAAACGTGGGAGCTGGAGCGAAATACTCACCCCGGACTTTTCTCCCTGATCTAAAGGCCATGTCAACCAGCCCAGTTCACCTCCTGTTGCCTTCATATCCAAAAGCACCTCTGCGGAAACACGAGAAACACAGTCAGGACATGAGAATAAACCTTTAAACTCAGCAGAAAAGACTAATTTTTGACTCATCAAGTCATCTGATTTCTATTTCTTAAAAAAAACAGATTATTAAATAAATGAACGTGATTTTAAATTTCCAGCATAATAACCCCAAAGCTGACATAACTATCAATTTAATTTAACAAAAGTTTAACAATACACCTTCTTTAGTTTTAAAATAAAGGTTATTCAAAAGGCTTTGCACTTGACAATTACTAGAAATAAACTTCCATATACTTTTTTTTTTTCTGAATGTCAAAATAATGTAAAATGAAAACTGGGCTAATAACACAAAAGTAAAGTCATTATTACAATGTGATCCAACATTTTCTTTGCACTTTCTCTCCAGATTTCACCTGCTGGTGTTAGAAAAGTTTTCCAGCAGTGCACATGCAGTGCAAAACTTTTTATAAACTACTATTACTAAATATGCAATTTCAACATTTAAGACATTTAAATATAATTACAGGGGTTTTCATCAAATACAACTTTGACAGACTATATAAGACTGTCACGGGATTAAGAAAGTGCGTTTCCTGTTTTTTTCCTTTAAGGAGTTTCCTCCGCATGGCACACACACGCGTCTCACTGCAATAAACCTTTAGGACATTATTTATATATTTTTTAAAAAGACACTCACCTTCTTTAGTCTGTAGAGTAATAAGTATGCCATTAATGAGTACATATGAAAATAATAAAGGTCTGACTCCAGCAGAGAAATCCATTTGGCCAACTTTTCCTTCCCCTCTCTCTCTCTCTCTGTCTCTGTCTCTCTCTCTCTCTCTCTGTGTGTGTGTGCTCCTGAGCTGCTCTGGCTGCTTGGCTGGACTCTGCGAGGTGAGTGAGACTCTCTGCAGCTCATTCACAAACGGGCCAACACGTCACAGACTCCACCCACTGGAATGTGTGTGTGTGTGTGGTGTGTTCAGGGTTGGGTTGGAGGTGGAGGTGGAGGTGGAGGTGGAGGGGCTGCAGAGAGAGAGAGAGGGATAGTGCGCATGAGAAACTTTTGCAACTTTCAGGGACTGTTGGAAATTTTTTAATTTTGTGGCACATTTTGAACCCACGTGTAGCTACAAGCCTTAAAGGTCCCATTATATAAAAAAGTGAGATTTTCATGTTTTTTTTTTTTTATAAAACGGTCGCTATATCGTGACAGTAGTACATGAAACAGGTAAAAAATCATATGCCTCTGTGTCCTACGGGTGTCCTCCGGTGCACCTAACGGCATCTGCAAGATTTCACAGACCGGAGGAAAACAAGCAGTAAGAGCTGATCTGAGGTCTGCTGTCCATCTGCTGTCTATGAGAGTCGGCTGTCAAATCACTCGCGAACTCCGATCAAACGGTCAAACTAGGCAGCGCTGATCAAATATGAATCAATATTATGTTACGTTAATGCCTATTTCTCGCCTCAAATGTTTTCAGAATCATCTTGTAGTGCACAGTTTAGCTGTAAAATGAGAAAGTTTGTGCCGCCGCCGCCATTGTGGAATCTGGTGAAGTTACGCCAAATTCCGGTCACATGACCAGAGCACAGCCAATAGGAACGCTCTCTCAGTTAACTGACTTGTGATTGGTCAAAGTATCCCGTCACGCGCGATTTTTTAAAGCCTGAAAACAGAGCCACAAGGAGGTGCAGAAGTCTAGTTATCTCTCAGAACACTTGAATTACAATATGCTGAAAGGTTATTATGGAATTTTTGCCCAATGATGCCAAAAATATACTGCCTACTGAAGCTTTAAGAATCCAGCACCCGGTCTGCTTTTTCAAATCGGGAGTTGAGCGTATTGTATCTTAAAGGTACAGCGTGTATCTAATATTAATAAGTATGTTTTCTTTAGCGTAGAATCACTTGAAAATAAGAATTGTTGTGTTTTCGTTATCTTATAATGAGTTCATATCTACAGGGGTTTGTCCTCGCCACGGAGTCCGCCATGTTGCAGCGTCTACAGTAGCCCAGAACGGACAAACCAAACTCTATTAGTACATGTCTACAGGGGCGTTTTTATTGCTTCCCAGCACCGGACGCTCGATGGGCTGTCACTAGACACAAGGCATCGGGCCCATGATTGGACGAACGCTTTGCCTCGTGGGCTGCTGCTCCCAGCTTTCAAACCGAAACCAACATGGCGGCTTGTTTGGAAACTTTCTTCTCTTATATAACGAAAATAGTTCACCGAAATTTTTTTTTATTTTTATTTTGGATCGACAACGGTTAGTTTACAAGTTTCTAGGGAGTTTCCAGAGGCAGGCGAGTTCACAATATTATCACGATATCTATAGAAATTTTAAAACAAAAATAATAATGCTATCAGTCAAATTCATCTTTAACTTTGTTTATTTCTTGTTTTGTCTATTTTTTTGGCAAATTAACTACACTCAAAATATGAAGGAGGTTAAGAGAGAGTCGTTAACCATAACTGTACATATAACATTATTTTACGCAATATTTTCATATCTGTATTAGTAACATGATATCAATATTTCATTTTATAAATATCACAGTTATCGTCATTATCAGTATCAGCAGCACTTCACACTATATAAAATGTGCATATGTAACTGGTGCCTATGGTACATCCACGTAGGCCTGAGATACTGAAATACTGCATTAACATGGTAATAGATGCATGAATAAGTAAAGAGTTATGTGAATATTTGTGGATCCTACAGAACATACGTAAATACAATTTGCACTAATGTTGAAACCAATATTGAATTAGTTGACCGATCATTTTTGTAATTGTTTAAGTAGACTAAACAACACTCTTCTGAAATGTGAGGATTTGTTGCTTCTCTTTCATTGTATATCAGACCTCTTCTTGGGATTTGGGAAACTGTGATGTGATGTATTTTTCACCATCTTGTGACATTTTATAGAATAAACTATTTATTATTTAATCCCAAAAATAATCGACAGATAAATTGACAATGAAAATAATCATTAAATGCAGACCTAAGCGTTAGTATATTGTCTTCCTATCTAACCTTCTTTAAAGTACCAACTTGGCAGCCATTCTCCTTAAATCCTACAGAAGTGGAGTTTACAGGGGGCTCCTGAAGGCACCGTAACACTTCTTACAGTGCTGCCTACCTGACCTTGAAGCAGCCTGCAGGGCGACACAGTCATTTGCATGGAGATATTGATTTAGAATTGTTTGCCACGTTGAATAGGAGGGAAAAAGAAGCGGGAGCCGCTTTACTTGACGTCTCTTTGTTCTGAGCATCCCCACATACAGACGTAGAATCACTGCGACAGGCGGAGAGAGATGTATTCATATCAGCATAATAGCAACTCTGAATACCAGGATTCAAGAGTACAGCTGGCCTACTGATAGCCCGTCATAATTTATGGGAAATATCCCAAAAATGTTGCACCCCACCAACCCTGCAGATAGACAGTGGTCAAGTTATGAACAAAACACAGTTTAATCTGCTTTTTCAGTCCCAGGAGGGTGTGTGGGAGTGGAGGGGGAGTCCAGTATGAATATGGGGGAATTAAGAAAATCCTTTTACCTAGCAACTGGTGCAGACTGGAATCCACTGTCAAGCTTTATCTGACTTACTTTCGGTGTTTGTTGCCCGTCGTTACTATAGCAAAATGTTGAGCAACGGCTATGGAAACGATAAGGAGATGCTGTGCTTTGCACCCACCCCATCCTGTATAAACGCAGCGCTCTACAGCCAGAGGGTACCTGCTTTCTAAGAGTTTATTCCCACTGGTGTTTACCTTTGAGCACCAGCCTTGCCTCCCACAATAGATGATTACAATACAGTGTGTCATTGATTAGACGCGGGTCATTGTCGTTCACACACCTGTGACGCTGACACTGCGGGAAAAGAGGTGGGCTGGCCTTGTCCCAGACCCCCAGACCCCCGCGACCCTCTCTTCATTTCCCTCCCAACCTCCCCCCCCCAGTGCCTTCTGGGGGCTCCAGTTTCACAAAGGCCCCCTCAAACCGCAGAAGAACGCCACAGCTCTCCGTGAGAGCTTTTGAATCCCTAAAAACCCCAACCGCTCACCCGCCTCCGCAGCCGTCCTCACATTCCCTTCATCCTCTCACTTCTTCACACCTCATCCTCAGTTATGAGTTGAGGTAATGATGGGATGATAGGGGTTTAGGTGGGGGTGGAGGGTGAGTTGAGCAGGGGACTGAAGAAACCTTTGATATCGTCCCCATTTTCCCATGTTGATATGAAACCATAAGACGTGCCCGAGGGGGCCACATGTGCGTTATCCGTCCTGGTAAGCCTGTTGAATATGCATTGTTCTTTGTAGTGCAGCACTAAAAGCTAATGCAGGATGTAAACTGAGAACTAAAGTGGATTGGGGTGTGTGGTTGAGGGCAGTGGGGGCGGGGGGGGGGGGGGGGGGTTATGAGTGGGTTGGGTTGGGGGAGGGCTGCCAAGCACAGGTGTAAGGCAAATACAGCAGCAGTGGCGGATGGGCCAACAGCAGGGCCATTGTTTCCCAAACACATAGTGCAACAAGTGTGGCCCAGCATGTGTGAGGACAGGATATTGGCTCATCTGTTAGTCTGGTGGTGCTTCCATCTTCTGCAAATAACCACCCCCCAAAAAAAACAGCACCTGATCCAGTTGATCCAACTATGACCTGCATGAGAAAGTAGTTCCATGTGCCTTGTCAGATTTACTGCTACCTGATAAGGGGAGATGGTGATTAAGAGTGCAGGTTCACGGTACATCAGGTTTGCGCGGAGGAATTGCAAATTACCTGCGGAAGCCGCGTTCAGCATGGACAGCTCACAGTTTAAAGAAAGATAGCGATCGCTGTGAATTCTCATTTAAACAACCCCTTATCCCTTAACAGCCTGAAACCACCGCACTGCTAATGCTTTACATCAACGTAGACGCCACACACACACATGGCAGCTGGATTTACGTGAATCAACATACAAGAGCGGACATCTGTAAGTTGTATATATTATGCATACAAATGTGTGTATGTGGTAATGAGCAAATGTTTGGTGGTAACGTGGCCCTGGTGTATGTATTGAGGTGAGAGGGTGGGAAAGCTCCAGGGCATGTGTGACCTACGTGTTGAGTTGTAATGTAAACCAACCGTGTGTGGTGGGCTGCACTGTGGTCATCTGTACTCTAAACAGCTAAAGAGGCTGAAAGGAAACATTCAGTGACAGCTGATGCTGAGATTAATCTTCCTGTAATGCCTTTCATGGTTTTCACGTTTTGTTAGTCTTTTCAGCTGTATATGTTTAGTCGATGTAATGCTTAAAACGTTTCCATTCAAAATATTATCGCTGTCAAAGATAACACGATAACTTCATTTTAATGCCGCTATTTCTTGCATGCATTAACCAAACTTGTGATTTTTAGGTTGTAGCGGGCTCAGTTTTAAAGCTGGAGTAAAGATACTGGTATCATATGAGACTAGAAAACCTAAGGAATCCATAGCTTGTCAGGAAGGAGGCTAAACAACGCCTCAAACTTACACAAAATTTTGCCAGAAAACTGTCATGGCCATTTCCAAAGGGGTCTCTTGACCTCTGACCTCAAGATATGTGAATGAAAATGGGTTCTATGGGTACCTACGAGTCTCCTCTTTACAGACATGTCCACTTTATGATAATCACATGCAGTTTGGGGCAAGTCATAGTCAAGTCAGTACACTGACTCATTGACAGCTGTTGTTGCCTGTTGGGCTTGAGGTGTTCAATCATGTTATGATTTGAGCATATTTTTTATGCTAAATGCAGTACCTGTGAGGGTTTCTGGACAATATTTGTCATTGTTTTATGTTGTTAATTGATTTCCAATAATAAATATACACATGCATTTGCATAAAGCAAGCATATTTGCCCACTCCCATGTTGATAAGAGTATTAAATACTTGACAAATCTCCCTTTAAGGTACATTTTAAACAGATAAAAAAGTCTGTGATTCATTTGTGATTCATCATTCATCATGCAATTAATCGTGATTAAATATTTTAATTATTGACAGACCTGGTTAGCATTCTTTTCTTTTTTTTAAAACGCACTGTAGTTGAGCTTCAGTAGGACACTTGATAGCAAGTTACTTATTGAACTTAATGATTGATGGTTTATCTGACGGAAGGAAACATAAAACTGTCTGGAGCATATCTTAACCGGAGACATTATTTCAGACATGTTGCACCACATCCTCATGCAATTAACTTTGGCTCTAAAAGTTAACTTAATTGTGTTCTTTCCTGGGTTTTAGGACTCGACGCTGGACTTGTTGGCCCTGAAAGCTACACTGTTGTATTTAAGAGACAGCGTTAAGAGACTTTGACCAACCAAATGTTTCCACACTTAAAAAAAACCCTGAAGAGATACAACTATTTGTTCTTGGTTACCCACAGATGTTTCCATTATCTCTGAAGGAAATAGTCAGACTGAGCTCTCTAAGTAATGGCTTTATCAGTGTATCTATATATAGTTATAATTCACATGTGCCCTCCCTGTGTCCAGATTTATTAAAAAATTAAACCTCCTCTTCCTCTCTCCTCCCTCTCTGTCCTTGGAAAGTACTGATCAACCTTGCAGGGGAGAAGGCCGGATAGATGCACCGCTCCATTCATTCAACTCCTTATCACAACATTATCTCAGCATTCCTATGCCCTGAGCTGGAACATGCTCATATTCTCAGACGACGCCTCCGGTGTTTTTTTATTGGAGACGCGGGTCACACTGGAGTGGCAGATGTTCCCATTTGCTCACCCAAGTAGAATGACCTGCTCCTTCAGGCGCCTCCTTCCTCTCCTCCTTCCATATCGAGTGACCGGCGGCCTGAAGGCCATTGTGGACGTTTAAGGAAGCGCAGAGGAAAAGAGCAAAAGGAGACAGGGCTCAGAATAAAGTCGAGGTGGATTCCTGGAGGGGCCGAGGAGGAGGAGGAGGAGGAAGAGGAGGAGGAGGGACCCTGGGCTGCTTAGAGCCTCCATTGAAAGCCACCTGTTGATTCAGTTCCAGATGACCCTACTGGGCTCACTGGTATCAGATGGGATGGAGAGTGGGAGGTAATAGAGAGCTGTGTTTGGACGGGGAGCGTGTGAAAATGAGCTTTTACGTTCAAGTGTTTATCCGTGCACGCCTTAATGTTTTTGAGTCTGGCGGCCTCTATTCTATTCTGTTAGTCAAACACAAAATCACAAATGGAAGAATTAACTGTAATATTAAACAAAACCAACACATTCTCACTCCCAACTCATCAAATATCGCCACTCTGTAAATGCCCCTCAGCATCGGATACCAACATACTAGGTACCCCTCTAGTGTTGGACGTGTCAGGGACGGCGTATTAGTATACGCTCGTTAAATGTATAGTATCCTTTCAAAATAAACGTACGTTTTCACAGGAACTTAGGTTTAGGCAACAAAACCGCTTAGCACCTGTTTACAGCTGGCATTAACATGATGTAACCTGAGTGATCCGATCACTAGTGGACAGCTCCAAGTACGTCTGTTCACACCTGGCGTTAGAATGCGTCTCCACATGCGTCTCCAGTGACACAGCAGACGTTGCACCGTAATATTACATGAATGTCAGTAGTAATATCCTACATATTCGTGAATTTGGGTACATTTTTATTAACATCAAAATAAAAGGTTATTGTACCGGCGGTGCCCGCAGCGACAGTATGATGATAAGGTACCTCCCGTGCCTAGTGTGATAGCCTGTAGATATGTAGCCTATAGATAAGATAACATTTATATTACAGCTGTACCGACAGGATACAGTAGAGCACAGAGTCCATTTCCATGCCGTGTCTGCCTGTTTATTGACATGAGGAACGCAGTGAGACCTTGCAGATCCAAGCAGGACGTCAGCTGAGTAGGCGGTCCTTAATGTGGCCCAGGACACATTCGTGTACTCCCTGTTAAAAGAATGTGGCCATATGTGGCCCAGACCACAGAATGTGGTCTGAGTGACCGGATCTCAATGCGTCTTGAGTACGTTCACACCTGTTCTTAGAGCTGTCCACTTGTGATCGGATCACCCACAGGGTCTTAGTTATGAAACAATCGTGGTTTCTGTTAACTTCACTGACTTCAACGACTCTCCTGACTCAAGCTACTTACGTGACTCACCTGTTCCCACTTTCAGATGGGACATCCCTGCAGCACGTTCTGATTCTGGTCTCCTCCCAGTTTGATTAGTCTCGATGAGTAACCAGCCATGGGCGTCCAGGAGGCCCGCTTATCACATACCTAAACCACCACAAATATTTTTAATAGACCCTTTTCACAAGGAGCCGGTTTGACATGTCAATGCAGGGTAACCACGTGGTGTAACTGATGAAATTAATCATGGTCTCGTTCTATTTAGTGTCAACGCCGTTCCAGTGAGCCAGCATGCACAACACCAGGGCCATGGTCCACCTAAATGAAACAGGACCATGATTAATGTTTAATTAATTACACCTGTGTGTTTACCCTGCAATGGCTGTTGTGAAAGAGGGGCTTATAAACAGGAATGAGTTCGACTCCAAAGCTCCCTTCGGATCTCTGAGGCCCTGATCCTGCAAAGGGAACTAATTTTGGCCGCTTGTAACCACGATACCATTCTTTCAGTCATTACCCCAAAGCTCATGACCATGAGTGAGGCCTGGATTGTAAATCAACTGGTAACTTGAGACCCTCCCCTGGTCACATCATCTGCAAAATAGCACAACTCCACAGTTAAGCTAAGTCCTTATTGATCCCCAGACGGAAATCCAGGTGTTTGCTGCACAGAAATAAGTACGGATAAATAGAGAAAATAAATACAAGTATATACAATAAAAATAGAGAATAGAATTAGCTGCATGGAGCAAATCAAAGACCTTCCAACAGCTCAACGACTAAATCTAAAATTGCTGCTCTCCGTCCAGCTGACTAATCTGCAGCCGCCTCAGATGTTGAAACTGTGGTAGGTAAGTTTAAAGATCAACAGTAAGATAAATACTGGTAGTTTCCGTTCCCCTCCTCCCTCCTCCCTCCCTGCCTGTAGCAATTAGCAACAGGTGATTGACAACACAGAACAGCTTTCATGCTTCACTGTTGCTCCTACTCAGTCAGATTCCCAAGCTGCACGACTTACTCTGAAAAGCAAACAGAGGGCTGTCGACTCTGCCAAGACTCTGACATATTAAACTACTTATTTATGTTCACGCAACATGGGAATTATGTTTGCTGAGCTCACACAAAACATTTGTGAAAACCTGCCTGCAAGAACTCTTTAGCTACTTTGGTCAATTTAAACAAGATTGGCAGCCAGTAATAACATAAAAAAATTAACACCTTGTTCAGTTGACGTGTCGAGGGATGATTCATGCCTTTTCATGCATCGCTTCCTTTCTTTGTGATCCCGTGAAGTCGTGCGTGTCTTACTCACAAATCTCTGTCATGGCTGCAGTTAATCTCTGCTGCTGCTAAGAGACTACAGCGGTGCTAATAGCACTTATGTTGTTGGTCACACTGTCTTTATTATTATATCCCCATTATCTCACGGTTGTAGCTGTCAGCGCTGCTCGGTTGTGGACATGTGAGAGCTTTTTCAGCAGCACCCACCCACAGTGATGTCACATCAGCAGCACCTGTCCTGGTGGTATAGGAGCCCACCTCCCCACAGTGGTCTGTGGTTCGCTGAGGTAGGCATGTGAGGCATGTCTGACTCTGACTCCAAGTAACGAAGGGCTGTTATGCCAATGAAAGTGTTGGGACAGCTGTGTGTGTGTGTGTGTGTGTGTGTGTGTGTGTGTGTATTTGAGAGGCTTAATCTCCTTCATGTCTACGGGATTATTTAAAGATTATCGTCAATACGTAATTGTTAATGGAACCGCGGAAGATGGTGATGAACTTGTGATGAAAATGTAATGCATTGTTATAGATTTAAAGCCTCAACAGCAGTCAATTTTTATGGATCAAATGTCTATGTTTAATGTGGGAAAGGGAATAATCACACAACTCTGCAGTTCTCCTGCAACTCTGTGGAGCGTGTTATTTTGCTTTTTAGGCCCTTAACTTTATTGTTTTGGTTTCACCACTCTAACAACTGCCTGCCGCAGCTATTTTCAGCAAAAATGATCTGATAAACACAGCTCCGTAGCCAAAAGGAAACGTTGGACGTGTCTTGGAGACATACTTCTAATTTCCCCAGGCCTTTTTAATCATTTATTTTTTTGTTTTTAAGTGTTCATAATCATTCAAAACAATAATGGGAAGTAATTCCATTTTATTTGTACCTACACCTAAGAGAAGAGCAAAAATAAGAAAACATTGGTGAATCCCAGAAAATCAATGGGTTCTAACAAAATAAGAACAAATCATGGATACAAACACAAATGAGAGAAAATTAGTTTTTATATTGCTTCCTGCATGAGGCACAATACGGCAGTGTTGCGTTTACATCTTGTTGCAGCGCTTCCAATGCTAAGTAACTACTTCTAAAGGCTCTAAATACTTTATTCCACCACTGATAATTGGTATAAATACATTTTCCAGATTACATAATTATTGGGGAATTGGTCAGTTCTTCAGTGATTGTGCATGGGAAGCACTGGACCTGAAGCGTTGATCATATTTCACACGTTTTGATAGCAGCAGCAAAGGCAGCCGCAGCAGTTGTAGAGTTGCAGAACTAGTAGCAGTAGTAGTAGTAGTAGTAGTAGTAGTTGGCCTAGTTGTAATAGTAGCCTATCCTTGTTCCCAGTGAAGAGTCATTTGTCCTATTGTGTACAGTAAATAGACTACTATTTCAGTTTCCAGTACACAATTCTTGTGGTAAACCGTAAATACTTGAGATGCTTTTCAGATTAAATGTTTAAAAAAATATTGAAGAATACTGGCAAGTAATATTCAAAAGTACCCACACCTGGGTGTGCCACTGAGAATGACGAGATAAAAAGTTTGGGTTGCAAATCAGGTGATATTGCAAGGCGAGGCATGTTTGTGTGGGCAGATCTAAAAAAAACGCCAGCATAAGAGATGCTATCACTTTACTTCCTTGTTTACAGAGGAACTCGGGTGGTGCCGTTCAACTGCTGCCTTTGCCAGAAACGCATAACACTTCCAGAGTCTTTTAACCTTTTTGCCACCATAAACACACCTAAAATGACCGTCCAGATGGCAAATTGCTAAGAACACACATGTTCACTTTCACTTGCAGCGCTGTCAGACGTAGTTGTCGCATTGCGGCGGTGTTTAGACAGCCCTCGCTGCAGCTGTTACATCCATAGATTCAAGTGTGGGAATGCAGGGTGTGTGTGCATGCTTGCATGTGTGTGTACATGTGTGAGCACGTACAGGACAGGCGGCTGCATTCATGTACCTGCTCTTTGCCGTATTGGAGAGTCACTGGACACTGGATGCCCAGGGAGCTGCTGGTGATTGTGGTGAAGTTGGTTCAGCAGAGTGATGAATCACAGCTGTTTGTAATGCTCATTTCAATGCCTGTCTGTCAGGACCGCGTCGCCGAGAGCCTGTTCTTGCTTGTTGGTGTCTTTCAACAAACAGCAAATACCGAAGCAAGTCTTTCTCTGCACCTGTGAGGCTGATGAGGTCTGCCTGCCAGCACGTGGGCATGAGACAGGAATGAAAGAGAAAAGAAGTTTCGTAATGACTGAATTTTTGAGGTGCATATTTTTGTTCTCTGTAACTCCCGCCCACACATGTTCCTGAGGGGAATTGTCAAGTCTTACCAACTGTTTTATTGGGCCTGCAACAGAGTTTAGAGACCTGATTTCTCTGAGTAACCTGCTTTTGGAGCTACAGTAAAAGTTAGGGGATCACTAAAATCTGTATCATCTGTGAACAAGGACTATCTGTATTAAATGACATGGCAGTCCATCTAATAGCTGTCAAGACATTTCAATCAAAACCCCCAAAAATGAGCCTAAAGATGACTATGGAGGAAATGTCAGGAGATCACCCCCTCTTAGTCCAGCCTCATTCCCAGGGCGTCAAATACTGACGCTTTGTCACAGCCGTCGGCGTTCAATACCAACGCACAAGGCACCCTTTAGCGTTGGTATGAGACGCACCGGGCTTTCAACTAAATGGAAACCCACATCAATATTAACGCTCAGGGAAAGTTGTTTAATGAGCGAAATGGTTGGAGGGGAGGTGGATCGGTTCAACAAACACAAGGCTTTCATCCAGGAGACCGCTGTTTGTGTCCCGTGCGTGAAGTTTCACTTTCACGTTACAATCAGCTATTCTTTCGGGTCCAGTGTTCATAACGTTCAGTGTCATTTTGGCTGTACAAGAAAAAACAAGCCTGTCTTTTATTATCCTGTACAGGAAATGCATGGAAAATCCGTTGTTGAAAGTCGTGCTGGGCATCACGAAAAAAAAGGGAAATTCATGTCTATGTACACGAAACTGCCGTGAGACTGTTGCCTCTATAGGTTCTTCGGGGACTTTTTAATGGTTAAGGTTCCCTCATATCATAAAAATCACATTTCCTCACATACCCTTATGGGGTGTAGCCGTGCAGATAGTTTCAGTTTTATCTGCTGAGGTTTTGAGATATCATCTCTGAGATTTCTGCCATCATCAAAACACAATGGAGCTAAATGGAAATGCTTTTGCAGTGATGAAAGCATTGAAGGGTGGCATATCATAACATCAGCAGCAACATGTCTTTCCCAAAACTGTGTCCTGCAGGATAATTCACAGCTCCTGATCCGAGAGTTTTCCTGAGACACAAAGCAGTAAAGCAAAAAAACTATTTAAGTCTAACTTCACGTGAAAAAAATGTTTTTTTTTGTAGAACGCATCAGAGAGTGGCTCGTTATTGACGTTCTGACTTTTCAAAGTTACCTCGCGGTGCCAGCTTTTGTGGCGACAAAAGATTCCTAACGACTGACGAAATGGTCTGCTTTTTAAAATCAATGCACACTGTAGTTTCTTTGTTTATACAAATTTTTTTTCAGGTCACTTTAAGCCACAAAAGAGTGCTTAAAGTTAAACATTGGTGGTTGGCCGCTGCTGAGAAATACATATTTTTAAGGTAGAAATATTAAAGCGATTTCATAAGAGGGAGATAAATTAAATCTGGAAAATAAGAATAACCTTAAGCAACCTTCCTGAGAAGGCAAAACGGCCAACTATTACTATTGTCGGTGTCACAGTGTTCCAGTTCAAACAACTTAAAAGGCCCCAGAGTCTCTCACTAACACATAAATCTATGTGAAACTAGACTTCGGTAACGGCCTAAATCTCTGGTGAGACCACAGATTTCCATAAATCATAACATGGTTGTGGTTTGAGGGCAGCAGTAAACAGCTTATAGTTTGTTAGAGCTCTGGATGCTTAGCAGAGGAGATTCAAAAACCAGCAATGCGGAGACTGAACAATTAGCTGTCCAACAAACACAAACAGACGCACGATGGAAAAGTACACTGCTGGGGAATCCAGATTGTCCTCGTTAAATGCCTTCCTTTGTGTTTTATCTCTTCCTTAATTCCACTTTCGCATTTTCCAGTCTTAAAAAATTCCAACCGCATCATTTTCTCTGAGCTCTGTGCAGGCAGAGCACGCCGAACAATCAACACATCCTGACTGGCACAATGGCTCTTTGTACTCCCCCCCACCACCCCCACCTCACCTCTGGAAACCTATTTCAGAATGAGTCAGGCACATGCACACTGTTGTCAAACCTAAACCCACCTCAAGTGACCTGCGTCCAGTTTTTGCCACCCGAGGCACAATCTCAAGTCTCTCACACTTATTCACGCTGGCTGACAGATTGGGTTCTGGAGGCGGAGAGGAGAGTGGTTAAATCCAGAATAGATGGAGGGTGAAAAAAAAGAGGACAACACACAAGCCTGTCTTTTATTATCCCTGAAAAATGAAAGAACCACAAATCAACTTCACATCTCCCCGGAGCCAGATCACGACCCAAACCCCGCCACTACGGGAAAGAAGGAATGGAACAAGAATCGCACACAGCTCACACTGTAATATATGGACCATAGAGCTATATTTAACTAGTCCTCGTAGATACTAAAAGTGCTGATTTAACATATTTCAGGCTTAGCGTACATGTGCGATTTATTGTTTTATTCTAAAATACATTTGTGTATCATTGTGTGAACATAATAACAGTCTGCGCTGATGCATTTGGGTCCTGTTAAGGCAAATTCACACGATATGACTTTCAGGACATATGTTTCAAAAAGGCTGAAAAGCAGGTGGTCAAACACAGGTAATCAATTCAAGAAGAACAAACAAATCCAGACAGAGTGTAGGCAAAATCTCAAAACCACAGAAAACTTACTAAAAACTGGAGAATTGCTGGAAAGCGATGAGCACACGGGATAGAACAAAGACAATCTGGCAGGGTAACAGGGAAAACAAGGGATTATATGAACAGGGTATGACTAATGGCAAAACCAAGGGCAGGTGAGGATAATCAACACACAAAGACCGGAAGGAAAACCAAACATGACACATGAGTGAACTTATCACAATAAAGCAGGATACACAACCAAATAGGCCTATCAGGACCATGACAAACCCCAATGAAATGTCCATTCTTTTAAACATCCATCACTGTTTAAGACCAACTTTTGATCTAGCATTGGTTCTCGTAATGCTGTACTGAAGAAGTCTAGAAATTAGCGATTGAGACCAAAAACTCATGTTTACAATGTTTACTGAGGTAATAAGTCAAGTGAGAAGTAGGGTCATTTTCTCATAGACTTCTATACAATAAGACTTCTTTATGCAACCAGAGGAGTCGCCCCCTGCTGGCTGTTAGAAAGAATGCAAGTCTAAGGCACTACAGCATTGGCTTCACTTTACAAACCTCGGAGGTAGCCCACTGGGCTAAACTGCATTAATGCATCCTAAAATAACTAATATTTCCAAGTGCTTCAGCATTTAAATTAGGATCTATTTACATGCATACAAATGCAGAACAGATAAAAAAAACATTTATAAGTCACATTCACATATTATTTTAGTTCTGTCTAACAGCAATAAAGAGCTTTTAGAAAACCAAATGAGGCAAGTGAGAAATATAAAACGCTCACGCATTATATTGCAGATATCAGATTGCAACCAGGACAACAAGCTGTGTATGTTTTGTTTATGAGCCTCGAGTCACCAGGGTGAGGCTATATAGCTCCGGCATTGCCTGTCCACACCTAATGTGTACTGTGACCCCATCAGTCACTTGATCTATTTCTAACAGTTGTCCATTGTAAATTGTGTTTGCCTGACGCTGACCTTTCATATTCAGCCGGGAGAAGCATTCTCAGTTTACGTGGACAGGTTTTATAAGTCATCTATGTGTCGTATTGTTTGCATGACAGCTTATTTACAGGGTCACAAGACGGATGGAAAGTTAAAGTGCATTAAGGAGTGTTTAAAAATTCATAAATCGATGGGAATTTTACTGAGAGAGCCCTGTAAAAATTTCCTAAATAGCTTGATAGAGCCTGTGTGTATTTATCTATGTGAACTTTGGCCCTGGTTGTAATGCTCTGGTCTAACACTAAAACAGCATCTTATCTAACTCAGTCCATTCTTTCTCTACAGTTTATGTTCACAGTAAAGCTCTCGCATCAAAGCATTTACACTCGGGCTCCAGGCAATGTTTATCTCTCAAACATGCTCTGATAATTCTTTTACCATTAGCAAATGTTCATGTTAGCACAATAAACAAATCTCACATTCTGTATTACAGTGCCTTATCGCACTGACATGGAAATCAGCCACGTCTGCTTTATGTAAGTGGTTGTTTCATTTAAAAATGTTTCCTGTTCCAACATTAGTGCTCGTGCTGTCTTTGGGACCGATGAGGCCAGTGGACACAACCCTAGATATATATACATAGATGCCGCATTGGCCTTTGGATCGTACGTCAACATCGCCGCCATATTGGGGAGGTCAGAACTGGCCTGTAAACACATTCAAGTGAACGGGGGAGCTGCCATTTTTGGGATAAAAAGCACTATAACGTTTACATTTCTCAACCGATTTCAATGAGTTGTTATATTCAAGCATTTATAATCTTAGTGTAGTACTGTAGCTTTGATTTCCCCCACAAAAAGAAACATGTAGTGAAAAACGGTTCAGTAACGTTACGCTACGTTAGCAGCGATTATAGCCTAGCATGGAGATTTTAAGTAACTGAAGACAGAACTTTCTTTTTCTACTCCTCATCGATCATAAATCCTTGAATATGGTAAAAGGACTTGCATTTATATAGCGCTTTTCTAGTCTTTCGACCACTCACTTTACATGTCAGCATTCACACACACACATTCATACACTGATGACAGAGGTGCCAACTTTACCCATCAGGATTTAATGTAACTACTCATTCACACACTGATGGCTATGCCTTCGGGAGCAAGTTGGGGTTAAGTGTCTTGCTCAAGGACACATCGGCATGTGACCCTGAGCAGCCGGGGATCGAACCACCAACCTTCCGATTGGTGGACTACCTGCTCTACCCTCTGAGCCACAGCCACCCTAAAAACAACTCATTGAAATTGGTTGAGAAATGTTAACATCAGTGCTTTTATCCAGAAAAACGGCAGCGCCCCCGTTCACTTGTATGTGTTTACAGGCCAGTCCTGACCTCCCCAATATGGCGGCTACACCGACGTACCGTAGCAACGGGCTGAAGCGGCCAATGCGGTATGGACACAAAATCTCACTTGAGGACATTTTGGGAGTTTGGTATGTTGATATCTTTGCCCAATATGTGACAAGGTTTTTTCATGGAGAAAAGCTGATAGAGAGCTGTAAGGAAACCAGAACTTGTGGGTGCTGATCCAGAATATTCAAAATCACAATAACACATTTGTAATAACAAAAATATTTTTTTTACCACAAGCCCATGATGGTTGTGGGTTGAATGCCACCAGTTTTACTGAGGCGAGTCCAGTGGTAAGCTATAGAAGGCCGCTAAAAAGTTAGAAAGATGACAATTAATAACAATAATTACGGCACTGTTCCAGTGTTGTAGAACTCGAGACTGGTCTCAAGACCACATTTTCTCGTCTCTTTATAGACCACATTTTTACTCGGTCCGATCTCGGTCTCAGGATTTTATTTCAAGACTGGTCGTGTTATTTGTTAACATGATCACTGTGATTGGATGTAAGACGTTCTGCTTCAGACAGGAGAAGAAGCTGTGGTTGTCTGGGAGGAGATGTCAACCAAATCTTCGGTAATAAAATGTGGCTAAAAACACACAGCAGTACTGGGACTTGCACTGGTCTGGTCTCGGTCTTGACTTGGTGTCAACCCCTCAAAGTTTTGGTCTTGTCTCGGTCTCGATACACTCTGGTCTTGGTTTAGGTGGTCTTGACTACAACACTGCCCAGTTCTATTTAGCCAGCTGGCTCACTGGGTCGTGTCTAGATGGTAACCCACAATTTGGGAAAACTTGCAAAAACTCTCGCGAGACTACTAACCTTAAGGTCAATGCCGAACCTTATGATTGGCCAACCTGAGAGTAGACTGACTCTCAATCATGCAGATCACAATCACCTGAGTGATGCATGTGTTTGTGTCTCTATATATGTAGCTTCTTCTGCTTTGGGATGGTGATTTGATAACGCCTGACAGAGATCTTTGTTAGAGCGAAACGTTGCACAGTTAAACTTGCTGGGAGCTTTTTAATACAGCGTGTGGATCTTTTGTTTTATTCATGCCTAACCGTAACCATCTCGCAAGAGTTTAGCAAATTAAGGGGTACCATGTAGACACACCCGGCTCGCTGGAATGGCTGTGACGGGACCCTGATTATTTTAATCAATCCCACCTGAGTTTACCCTGCAATGAAATGTCAAAATGAGGGCCTATTGCAGTTTATACTGTATATATAGTGTGAAACAAAAATTCAAGAAAAACACTGCAGAAACCACCAACTATGTAGAAAGCCTGATTTATATTCCCACCAGCTAACAACTGCAATTAAATCCCAGCTTCACATGAGGGAGTCATTGTCCACAAACACAAAAGCTTCCAAATGTCTATGACCTGGAACAAATCACAACGCTGCTGTATCACAGTTCTCCCACGCAGCTGCAGGCAGAGGTGAGCCAAATCATTTGAAGTCTGCAGCTACAACCACGCACGTGTCAGGCTTCAGGCTCACAACTCTGGCTGGTGAAGCACCTCATGACTTTTTAAAAAGGTGACATTACTGGTGCCTCTGGTTATGAACGTTAAGGCCTTCGTAGAGTTCCTGGCAAGAAAAGCAGCCTGGCAACCATCTGTTGAGAAGTTCAGGTTTTCAATTTTCCTTTGTGTTACTCTCAACAGCTCTTTCTGTAAGTTCCCTTATTGACGGCAAGGAGGGTGAAAAGAGGAGATGTCACGCGTCATCAATGGGTCATATCTTTAGGGTACAACACATGGTACAACACAAAATCTGATCTGCACTCACCGAAACTGAGCCTATAGCAAGGCACTGCCGAAGCTCCAGTTACACTGCGCATGTGTCATACCCCACACCCCAAGACCTGTGTCCCAGCCTCTTTCAATAGGCCTTGAATGAGGGTTTCAGGGCCTTCTAAAGGCATAGGCCATATAGGCAGTCCCAGAGGGCGCCACCTTCTGGGGGGCGCTGGTAGCCCTCTAAAAAAAAAAAAAAAAACATTTAAATTTAAATGATCTGACTGTATCTAATAACTGTTGAACATTTTATGACTGTGAGCCTTCTGTTCTGAAAATAATAAAAAATTAAATAAAAATAAAATAATAAAAATGCCGGTGGGCGCCCTTCCTCATTTTCTGTATTGAGGTAACAAATGAACAAATAAATAAAATAAACTTCTCACCCCTATAACTCTCGTTGTAGTAAAACTGACTAAACACTTTTAAGCCAACAATATCAGGGACCAATTGTTTATTTATATTATAATAAATACAATTATTTTGTGAGTTGCGGTTCACGGGGCTAGGGTTAGGGTTCGGGAGGGTTGGACACTAACCGCAATGGTACTTATCCAAAGTTGAGTTTTTTATCTCGAGGGATCAGCTCGCTTCCCAGCATTGGACGCTTGAAGGACTGCCACAAGATACTCTAGACACCTGATTGGATGAACGCTTTCCATCGTGGGCTGCTGCTTCGAGCTTTCAAACCGGAAACCAACATGGTGGCTCGTTTGGAAACTTTCTTCTCTATATCATGAAAATAGTTCACTAAAATGTGTTTCTGAAAACATTTTATGTGATAAATAAGCCATGAAGCTGCTGATTCTGTCTTTATTTTAGATCGACAACGTTTTGTTTAAAAGTTTCTCGGGAGTTTCCGGAGACGACGAGTCACGCCAGACGCACGTGATTTGCATGAAGTAGCCTAAACCTCAACTTTATGCAAATAAGGAGCGGGCAACATGAGCTACCAGGATGCATTGCAGGGGGGCTCCAAATCCGAATTTTGCCTAGGGCACAAAAAGAGCTCTAGCTGACCCTGGACAGTTTGATTGTGTCTGCAAGGATTGTTCCAGAGCTCTTGTCATGTCTGTCAATGCATCATGGACAACTTCACTCAAACACTTTGACATATGCAGCAAAGTTATCAAAGTAAGTATTGTTGTTTTTAAATCACAATATCCTTTTGTTTATTCTGTGCACGCATGTAAGGACAAATCGTCCAAACACCAGCATGGAAGAATGCAGCGAGCTCAATGCCAAAAGGACACAAACAAGAAAACAAGCACTTATCAGCGTCTGAAAAACCAACCTCTGAATTGTCAACATTCTTTACATTTTCTAGCTAAAATTGGGCTTTCGAAATGTCGTCTTGCGGCGAAGAATTCAAGAGGAGAACAGCTCAGAAATATGAATGAGGTCTACTTTAAGGACTCACTCGACTTCGCTTCATCGCTCAGAGCCTGTAATCTTAGAAGAACTATGAATCTGGAGAAGGAGGGGGGGGGGACAACGGGCAGGGAAGCATCTTGAATTTCTCCTTGTCTCTTTTTCACCATCCCAATCTGATCTGCTTCTTCTCACGCTGCGAAACAGGGCGTCAATTAACATTCCAAGTCTTGGCCTGTCGGGTGACTATAAATCACTTCTGCCTCACCTCTTCTGCATGGTCACACTCCTTTCTTTCTACTGTAGGCATAATGACAGGAGAGAGAAAATGAGTAAAGCATGGGTATGGCCCTCTTCACCCTCCTTTGGTTGCTCAATCAGCAGCTTATGCTGCTGCTGCAGCTGGTGTTGCTCAGTGTCATCGTTGCTTTATGGGAAGTCTTGACCTACTGCATCAGCCTCGTGGGATGAAGATGGAAAATAACAGCCCATGATGCATTGCAGGCAATTGTTTTGTTACATAAATATCTTTTTGATAAGTCATATTAAGACGTTTACTATACACAGAAAGTTCTCTTCACAGGCTGCCTGCATTTGATTGTAATTAATCGCACTCTAAGGATTACTTCCAAGAAGATCCTGCAGCCTTGACCACCAAATGTTCCCAAATAGAATCTAATCACCACTAAATCTCCAGAGGCCTCGCTCTGGGGAATCTGTCGGCTAGTGTGCTCTTGGATTTGACGGGCTTAGCCGGAAACCCTAATGTTCACGGTCCTAAAACTCCCCAAAGCATGGAGCTATTTGCCTCTGGGATGAGTCTATAACTGCAGCTTTGCCAGCCATGGTGCTCATTTGTCTTGCTCCATATAGCATATATTTGAATGTTGCTCTATAACATTAGTTCTGTCATTTCATAAATATCTGACACAGTGCTTGGGTGAGTAGCTAAATAATCCTGAATGCTCTTAATATTTTCTTTTCTGCACACCTGTTACTGTTATATGTAGATGCCTGTTTTTTTTGTCAACTGCATCATTATTTAAAGGGATAGTTCGGGTGTTTTGAAGTTGGGTTTTATGAGGTATTTATCCATAGTCAGTGTATTAACTACAGTAGATGACGGTCGGCACGACCCCAGTTTGGAGAAGCAGACAGGAGTCACCGCGAGGTAGGAAAACAATGTACTGCTGTGGACAGGGTCGGGGGCAAAACGTATTTTACCGAAAGAAATCAATATTAGTTTAAGTGCACGCTAGATTTAGAATACTTTCACCACTTTACCTTCCCGTCAGACAGCCCTTTACAACGGGGCACTGAAGCTGTTGTATCCATCTATGCTCTCGCCAAAGCCACCAGACTCCATTGGAAAAAAAATGTAATTTTACCAGAATACAGGGGTTGCTGGTCTACTTTGGTGAATCCAAACTAACCAAAGTCACAAAATAGCACACACAAACTAACCAATTGAGACAGCGGTAGACCAGCAACTCCCATTTTCTGTGAGGTAAAATTACTGTTTTTTATAATGGAGTCTGGTTGCTTTGGCGAGCGCATAGATAATGGCTTCAGTTCCCCGTTGGAAACAAAGACTGTACAGCTGTCTGACGGCAAGGTAAACCGGACAAAATATTCTAAATGTAGCGTACACTTAAACTGATATTTATTTATTTTAGGCGGGCCTTTCTTTTAGGTGTCATCAGTACATGGCTTTGGTTCCGTGCAGTAACTCCTGTCTGTTTCTCCAAACTGGGGGCCGACTGTCATCTATTGTAGGTAATACACTAATTATGGATAAGTATCTCATAAAACCCCACTTCAAAAAACCCGAACTACCCCTTTAGTAAGTTAAGAGTGACTTCAGTATGCATTACAGCACGGATGCAGCGAGACAGCAAACCCGTGCATCCTATTACTTAAAGTAGAAAGTTCCCCGACCAAGACAGACATGTTTAGGCATACAAGATCCCCCACAATTCCCTCTGTGGCAGACCAGAATTAAACGCATGTCTTGTTGGCTGCAAACAAAAGCAATACAAGTCAATCAAAGACAATTTTTTCTACTTGTTTAAGAGTTATGTTTAAGGTTTAAGCAAACATTCTCTGCTTCCAAGAGTGCACATTTTCCTTTGACATATTTAAATTCAAAGATACTGACTAACTATGCTCCAGGGAATAAGCACTCGATGAAGTCAAGATGAAGGCAGGGCCCAGCTTTCAAAGAACAAATCATTTTCATGGTGATTTGAAATGACAATTGCCTTCTGTGGTCGCCTGAGTCACTTCACAAAGCTGTGCTACAGTCAGATACTGACATCTTCTGACTGCTGAATGGACTGCAGCACTGATTCTGATGAGCAATGATATGTGTGTGATTTTCACTATTAGTATAAACTGTTTTAACTTGTTGCAGAGGCACAAAACTTGAAGCTACCAGACAAATTAACTCGCAGATTTTAGTCTTCTTTCTTCACCAGTCAGTGCATCAAAATAACTTCATTTTCTTAAGACAAGGCACAAGAACACAAAACCAAGAGTGACGGACCATTTAATGATCTTCAGAAGTAAGTTAAACAACCATTTATTTTACAGTTTAAAATGTCCTCATGGAGGAACAGCAAAATACACTCAAAATGAAGATTGATCAAAAGACAGTTTTCATATTAATCACCGTTTTAAGTTTTTTTTTTCGTATTTTCTTCTCATTTGTTTATCAAAAATTATAAGTGCCTTCAACATAACCATGAGAGTATTCAGCTTGCAGTCAGAAATATTTACACCACAAAACTGACAAGCATGGTTTTTACTTTCAGCATCGGTTTCACACTCCTCATCTCCCGTCTCTTTCAGACTGCTTTGTTTTGTTGCACAAAACAAAAATAAGGACCCTGAAGAAAGACAAATATAAAGGGGAAAAATACACAAGAGCACAGATTAAGGACATTAGTATGTACAGCTTGGCTCAATGAGACAGTTAAGGGGAGGGAAGGAGACAAGATGATCAACACATCCATTAGCGGCATGACGTCAAGTTCAAGTCACATTCTTTGCCTTTATGATTTCGGTTTACCCTTTAAGATTTGAAAATAAAGCATGCTATAGCACATCTGTCATGAAGTCACGGCTTAAATGACCTCAGGATGCAGTCCTTAATATGCGAGAGGATGATTTTCAGACAGCAGGGGGCAGTAAAGGACCACAACAGGAGAAGGAATACAAACAGAAATGCAACCCCTACAATACAATGGTTCCTTCAAAATGAGGACACAACTTCATAATGTAAAAGTACTGTAGTAACAGAGTCGGGTTGATGAACAATACCAAAACAAAAAAGGAATCAAGTCTGCCCTCTGAGTGGCAAAATACAAAGTCACATATGAAAATAGGTTCTGATCAATTTTTGTTTTTAGATACATTGCGTGTGTTGAGCGTTTGCAAAAGACGTTTTGGCACAGAATCAATTTTAAAAATATTTTTTCTTGAATATCACTTCTGGATCCGGTACAGATCCTTCCCCTTCTTGCCCCGGCCCAAAGAAAAACAAAAAGAAAGAAGAAAAAAAACATTTGATGATCAGTCTTGTAAAATAATTCACTTGGTCTATCCACATTGCTTCAGTCTTTAAATATTTATAATATTTACAGTTTCACAATTGTCCACAATACCCTTAGGCTTAAAGAAGATGCAAACAAAAATAAACAAATTAAATAATCTTTATATAGTCCCCTGTTGAGGCATTGAGTGTAAACTGTACAACTCTAAACGTCCCCTCTCGAGTTCCTGGGGCAGGGAACACTTCGGGATGGAGAGTTGAATCCGGAAATGACGTAGAAATTGGCTGATGGTGAAGGAGCGAAAGCGGTATGACAGATCAGGCTGAAATGATCCTCGATCATTTTCCAGGCAATGATTTTCTTTTATCTTGCACAAGCATGGCTGATCACGAGAGTAATTCCATAACATGTATCATTTTTTATACGCAAATCTGTACAGAGTTCACAACTTTTTTCTTTAACATAGTGCAATGAATTCTCATATTGTTTGTCTTTTTAAAAAAAATCACAATCACTTTTATGAAGGTAAAAAATATCCCATAGGAAGGCCTCAATCCATAGCTTTATGGGTGCTATGAATTAGAAAAGGCTATGCACAACACCTCCAAAAATGGCAAAAAAAATGAAATGACAACTCAGAAATGATCATCAAAAATCCCCGTTCAACCTTTCAGATCCTCTCTGTGAAGGTATAGTTTTTGGGAATTTCATCGCGTGACTTAAGGACTTGGTGAAGTGAAGGAGAAAAGGTGAGTGCATGCTAAATTAGATTTTTCTTAAAAAGGTCAAACTCATAAAAAGTATGAGGCAATTCCAGTTTACAAAACTGGACGAGTCCAAAAGGGCTGGTGTTGGCTTTGTTCAGGAAAAAACAATGGAGGTAATTAAACCGAGGCGATGACAATCATGAGGTGAGGGGAAATGCTAGAGATGCTGTTGAGAAGGTCCGGGGCCAGGCGCGAGAGGTGGCTCTCCGAGAATTCACACGGCGGGAAAATCTGCACCACATAAGCTGGCTGTGAATCAAAAAGATGAAAATAACAGGATGAGAGACGGAACTAAATCTTTATGATATTTCATTGTGAAGGGGAGACACTACAGGTGAATAGGGTAAACATTTTAACAAAGATATCATCATGAAACTTCCAGTTGATTACTTACATTAAGATAATTGTTTTTTGTATTACAAGTTTCCTGAAAGTTTATTTTCAAATATGCAAATGAGGCATTATCTTTTTAAATATGTGTTAATTTGCATACAATTCCAGAACAAACATATTGTTGACATATTAGAGACAAAGGCTTTTACAGAGGGGATCTCTTTTTATCACTTCATAGGAATAAAATGTTCTGTAAATCAGGCTATGAATGATATATGAACAAATCCCTCTGCAGAAATCTTCAGAATATAGATAGGAATGAAACTGGAACGTTTGGTGTATGTAAGTGCTACTGAAGTGGAGATATCTGTCTCAGAGTTAGGAAAACCTCATTTTGAGAAAACAGCCTTTAAAAGATATGGATTATTAATATTCCATACATTTGAAGACACTACAAGTGAAAAGGATATACATTTTAACTAATAGATATCACCATGAAACTTCCCCAGTTGATTACTTGCATGCATTACTTACTTGTATTACACGTTTTCTGAAATGTTATGTTTAAATATGTAAATGAGGAGTTATCTAATGCTAATTTTGGGTGAATTTAAGAGAAATCTACAGACGTAAATAGACAAAGTATTAAACTAAACACCTAAATGTGTATTTTGGATGTTTTCTTTCCACTAGTCGCAAGGCAGACGCAAAATAGCCCAAAATCTCAAAATTGACCAGTGTATGAAAAACAAACTTCAATGAGCACAGACCTGATTAGAGCCAGGGTTGGGCACGTTGATAATGCCAGCTGCCTGTTTGGCTTGCAGGTAGGTGATGAAGCCACTTTTCAAGGCTTCGGTTTGACCGAGGACATCTTCTTGGTCACGGCCACATGGTAGAGCCAGTAGCAGACAGTAGTCATTCTCCACCTGCCATGAATGATAAGCCTTTATCATAAATGAAAACATAAAGCAAATCCCAAAGGGTGTTAATCAGGTTATCGGCTACAATTCATGAATTTGCAATCGAGTCTCCATTTGATTAATCTTGTTAAAGTAATAATCTCGAAGATTTTCATTTAAATAAACGTCTGTTAAGTCACTATCGCCGAATGAGGTAACACAATGGTGATTGAGCCTATGGCCCACTGATGAAAGTATTGCAATATTTATATATTTGCAGTATCATGAACTGGGTGTCTGTGGCGACATTTGCGGAAAAAAATTCTGTATTAAGTTCCTGCTAATGCAAAACGAACATTTCCTTTTTTTATTCATTCATTTTATTATGAAGTAGTCACAGGAAATGCAACATGTTAGTCAGAGAGCTCGACTCTGACCGCTATCGTTCATCAAAAACGTGTCTACAAAAACAAAACAACTGTTATTTTTCGGCATTTCTTTTCAGAGGTAGTAAAAAATAAAATACTCACAGTCATTCTGCGTGCCACACTGTCCAACTGGGAAGCCTCGAGCCTCATCCTCTGGACAATACGGAGAAGAGGACCTCCCTCTGTGGGCGGCAGGGAGCGCTGGGCCAGTACGGTGTTGCCAGAAACAAAGTGCAGCTGGACAGCAGCCTGGTCGTTCTTCAGTGCCAACAGACCTTGCCATACAATAGGATATTTCTGTACAACAAAAACAGAAAATGGTTTTTAAACCTCTTTATTATTGTCTTGAAAAATATGTTCCACATATGATGACATTGCTGACATCCTACCGTCATTAGCTGCACCATGTCAACGGAATGATGTCCCGAATGCTCCAGCTTAGGATCAGACCGTGGATGTAGAGAACTTGATGAGGGTACTGCTGGCGGAGGTGTTGGCAGGAAGGATGGAGGGCCTTTCTGTAGAGATAGATCTGGCTTGTGAGTAAGACTCATGGGGGACGCCATGGGAGACTGGTACGAGGGGGAGACCGTATCCCGCGATATTCGGGAAATGTGCGAGAGCTCGGTAGAGGTAGCGTGGCGAAGATGCGAACTCTCAGGCTTGGAATCACTTCCTCCCAAATGTGAAATTTTACCCCTGTGACCCAGCTCAGGCTCCAGAGGGACCTGATTAGGAAAAACACATACCAGATGAATAGAGTTATGCATATTTTGTATGTGTATATGATAGGGATGTCACGGTACCAGAAATTTAGATACCAATACCAGTGAAATTCCACGATTCTCGATAGCCCGGTAAAAAAAGAAAGTAAAACAATAACTCCCATTTACTTCAACATACCATTACCATTTGCATACTGGTTTTTGTTAGGAAGTTAAACAGGTCATAATTCCCTCCCTATGATCTATTTAATATTGCTGGGAAAACACCTCCTTCAAACAACTGTATTTATTCCAAGGTTCTCGCCAAAAACTACTTTAACAAGATTAAATTTGAACACACATAATAATTTACCTTCGAGCCTGAACACATCATAATGTAAATCGATGGTACCTCCCATTAGCTCCGTACAGGACTGTGTTGCTCACCGGCTGCTAACAGCTAACGTTAACTAGCTCTCGTCCTAGATTTTTTTGTTCACAATGGGGTGCTTCCCCTGGAAACTCGATAGTGAGTTTACTGTCCCAAACACATTTTCTATCGTCCCTGGGATGACGTTAGTCTCGAGCCCTGACGGTACCTGCAGTATTGCAGAAAAACAAGTAGCCTACTGTCTCGTTTTCAGAATTTTGACATTGACTTGGTACTGAAGTATCGGTTCTCGTAACATCCCTAATATATGAATATGAATTACAATTATATATGATGCATAATAAAATGCTGAAATATTTGCAAAATGTCAATAACAAACGCACCTGTGAAGATACAATGCCTTGGTTGGCCAGGTTGTGTCCCGATGAAGGATGTCCTGGAAACTGGGATGGATAGCCCCGCATTTCCCGATATACTGGAAAAGATCCCGCACCTCCAGGGTGCATCAGCTGAACCCCATGTGGGTGAGGAGACACCAGGACAGGAGAGGATGCATGGACTCCCCTGATTCTACTTTCGTTGGAGGGTGGATGTATCAGCTTTCCTTCTAGTGGTTTGAGAGATTCTTTTGCAGAAAGGTCAATGCTCTTCCCCACTATAGGAATCTTTGAAGGCCCAGAGATGTTGCCTGAAGATGTCCCGGTCTCTGAGGTGCGTGACTGTCTTGCCTCTACGGCGGGCTGCTCTCCCAGTTGCTGGTGCATGAGGATGCGCTGGTGCATGTCTCTGTACTGGTCCATGCGTAGGCTTGGGTGAAGCCCTCGGTGATCACTGTGCATCATCATTACATCTGATTGGAGCTGGGGCACGGAAGGTCTACTGAGGGCTTGGTTAAAGTGTCTGGGGTCTTCTTCATTTACACTGCCGCCGCCGCCGCCTGATACTGACCCTTGGGGACTTGAATGGGACTGCAGTACCAAATCTCTGATGACATTAGGCTGCGGCGTATTGGCGCGCTGTGGAGGCCCTGGGTGGGAAGAAGACAGGGAGTCAACTCGCCTTCCGTAGTTTATCCCAGACATTGGTGGGGTGTTCATCCTGGCTTCGTGAGCCAATGCCTGAGTGACACTGTGAGGTTGAATTATGACGGAGGACTGTTCTGCGTGCGGGTGATGCATACTAGAATGATATGTAGACATTGGTGGCATGCCATGACCCAGAACGACAGAAGTGCCTCTAGGAGAACTGCATGGAGGACCGGCTTTGACAAAGTGTGAAGGGGAGTGAACAGCTGTTCTTGGGGACTGGGGTTCTTGCTTTAGGTGTAGAGCTGACCGATCAGTTGGGATGCTCGGGCTGGGGCTCATGCGGGTTCCAGATAGTGATGGGTGGTGTGGACTCATGACTGGGCTTAGGTTAGACTGCTGGACAGCTTTACCAATGTCCATCTTTTTTGGGAGAGGTTCAGACCCCAGTCCTCTCTTGCCATGCTGCTGCTGTATCACAGCTTGGTTGTACATCAAGACTTGAGGAGAACTAACTGGCTGTTGGTACATCTTTACAACGCCACCCTGGGATGCCGTGTGATACGGGGCATCAGATTTGTCAAACCCAATGCTCTCCTGCTTCATACTGGAAATGACAGGATGAGAGTTGTAAGACTGGCCTGTCAGGAGAACCCCTGTGTGCCCATACGCTGTAGGAGTTGGGGCTACTTTTGGGGTAGGCGACTGGGATGATGTGACAAGTGGGTCTTGCTTTATCGAAGATTTGGACACAGATTGCTGAAACTCTATATCACCAGCACTGGCGTGAGGAATTTGACTAATTTTGGCTCTCATCCTGTGAGGTCCTTCGGTTTTCTGACCCGAATAACTCAAAACAACAACGCCCTCTGATGTGTTGAGCCTTAGGCCAGGACTGGAGCCTGTACTATAGGGAGTGGTCTCAACAACAGAGCGCCCTCTAGTCCCATCTTCTACTACATCCATGCCATGGTAGCGATTATTCTCATTAGAGTTTGATCTAAATTTTTGCTTGGGAATGGCCAGGCCAATGCTTCGGTTGCTGAGGGAAATTCGTGGAGTTTCCTCTGTATCATAAGGCATTGGAATTCGACTTATTACTGAGGTAGTAGGAGAAATAACTGTATGCTGGATCTTCTCTCCACAGTTCTGTTGGGACTCGGTCAGTGGAAAGGGTTTGTGGTGTATGGGCTGAGGGGGTAAAGGTGGTCTCTCTTCAGGATGCAACTGTCTTGAACCCACTGTATCAGAGGGATTTTCATTCTCCGACATCCGTGAAGGCTCTGACAGTGCAGATGTCACCGTAGTGGTAGGTATAGAATTGCTGTTTGGCGCAGACACATATTTAGGTTCCATTAGAATTTTTCTTAAGGTACTGGAACTAGGGTCAATATCCGAGGCCTTTGTGTCAGGAGGCATTGGGGGATTTGTTGAAGGGGTTCCAAGTGCAGTTGATGCTGGCGGAGAAGGAGTTACCACTGTAACATGACACGAAGGAGCAACATAGATTCTGCTCTCTTCATTTCTAGGGGGCCGGTCTGGCGAAAGTGGCATTTTGGCATGCCGCAGCAGGGGTACACTGAACTGGGATACATGTGGGCGGGCAGGGGCAAGAGTAGGGGTAGATGGCTCTTCTGCTTGGGGATGCTTTTTAATACTGGAGATGTTGCTTGTGCCTGAATAAAAGGCAGATTCTTTGGGTACAGGCTGTTCAACTTCAGGTTGCTCTGCCTCTTTAGGCGTGTCTACAGTTATAGCGCTTGTAACATCACGCCTACAAGTTGCAATGGCAGTGACTACAGAAGCTGTCGCAGTTGCCCCGGTTGTAACAGTGGCTGCTTTTGAATTGATGGTTTCTGGGTCTTCTGGGATTGACTCGGGTAACTTGACTGGGGTGGGCTCTGGTTGTGAAACCTCTTCAGCAGTATCCCCTTTCTTATTAGCTGCACCTTTGCGACTTCTCGACTTCTTCGGGGTTTTGGCTCTAACTCTGCCTGTTTTCTTGGGTGTTTCAAGTAGAGGGGTGTCATCAGCTGCCTTAGACTCTGCTATTACCCCCTTTGGGCTGGGTGTCAGAGGACCATCATCCGAGTCTGCAGCAAGAATACTGTTGATCACCATATGCGTTTCAGGTTCCATAATCTCATTGGAGGAGGGGGATGTCAAGGATTCAGGGGTACGAACAAGACCAGTGTAAGTAGGAGGAGCTGTAAAACTATCGGCATCTGCACATGATTCTTCAGCTGTAATGGAATCAATAGCGGCTGCAAGTTCAGTTTCGCTTGCAGGATTAGCTCGTTTCTCCTCCTCAACCTCAGCTTCTGGCTCTACTATGACAGGAGGCAATATGGGAGGTGGCTCTGAAGGTGGTTCCTTATACGGTCGAGGAGGCTGCTCAACTGTAAGTTTGGCAATATTTTCAACTGCCTGCTCTAGTTCCATCTGCCGTGCTAAGAGAGCCGCTGGATCAGCAGGAAGTTCAGACTCTGATAGGGTGTCTTCCTGTTCCTGTGCGTCAAGTTCTTTCGATTCTTTTGGAAAGCTTATGATCTTCGTTTCCTCATTCTCTTTTACTACCGTCTTTATTTTTGTTATAGTGGGAGCTTCAAATGACTCAGACTCATCGTCCTCTGTACGAAGCAAACCTTTCACATCATCAACGCTCACACGGATCTCAAGATTTTTTAAGCTGTGTGATTTCTCTTCAGTGACCTGCTTGGTATTTCTTTTCAGCCTTGGCGTTTTCATTTTAACACTCTTTTCAGGTTGTTGTCTCCTCTCAGAGGAGCTGGTTTCTACCTTTTCAATATCCCCATCAGTAGATTTCTTTCCACCAAAGTCTTTTTCCATTCTGTGCACTGGCGAGCTTGCGTTGTCCGCCTTTTCTGATAGCTTCACAAACAGTTCAGTATCAGCTTTAGGATTAAGTTCTGACTCATCATGACTTGCCAGATCATCTTGTTCAGCTGGCACTGTAGGGCTCCCAGACTGTTTGTCTATTCTACCTCCTTTCTTGTTAACTGGAGCAGGTGAAGTCGGTTGTGTTTGTTGCACTTTCTGGGTGCGAGGTGAACGCCATCCCTCAGAGGCTTTCACAACCTCTACAGTGGTGGAGGTCTCTTTGACCTCTGTGTCTTCTTCCATCATTTTCTGCTGATCCCCCTTAACTGGTGATACGTCTTCACCTCGTTTGACGCCTCTTTTAGGTGGGCGTCCTCGCCTTGCAATGGTTGGTGGAATTGGGACATCTTGCTGTATTGGTTCTTTATCAGCACCACGTTTGCGCATGGAGCGTGGTGACTCAAGAAGCTCTTTGCCAGCTTGGTCATCTTCATGTAGCGTGGCATATACGGATCTTACATTCCTGCGACGTGTCCTGCCATGGATCAAACTTGACTCAAGGTTTTGCTCAGAATCTGATGCATGACTTGGTGACTTGGATGTGGCTTTGGACTCGGGCGACGCTTTTGGTACTTCTGCCCGAGGAGATGAGGCCCTTTTGAGTTTCTCTCTGTCAATCCGTTCACTCTTTCGTGTCGCAGGTTTCTCAGAGGCAACAGTTTTGGAAGCTTGTGAAGTACGTAATACTGACAATGGTTTTGCCCTTTTACTCTTGGGTTGTCTGCGGTTTGGTAATGGTTTTATTTCAGCCTCTAGCTCGGGCATACATGCCTCACCATCTGTCTCAATTTTCTGAGGCTCTTCAAAGTGTTTTATTTCCTGATTTTCTATCTTAGGCTCTGTCTTCGTAATTTCAGGTTTTTCTTCCATCTTTGGATAGTCAGAGTAAGTGAATTCTGCAGTCTCTCTCTCTAAACTACTTAGGGAAGCACCAGGAGTGGGAGGCTTATCTTCCGCGAGAGGATTACGTTCAACTGCCAAACTATCTCCAATTTTTGCTTTGGGTTCAATTAACGCTACTTTTGTTTCCATTTCATTTTCTGGCCCCAAAAGGACAACTGGTGGGGTTATGGTCAGCTTAGGAGCAACTGGTTTGAAGTCTTCAACGGGAAAAGAACGAGATGGAGATACCTCAAGAACTGGCTCTACCTTTTCTTCTTTGACAAATGGCACAGGTTGATCTGGGGACGGAGTTAAAAAGTCTCTCTTTTCTGGTGAAGGCATTTCTTTTGGGGAAAGAATAAATGGTAACAAGGTTAATGGGGGGCTGGCTGATTTGTCATCAACCTTCAGTGCTGGCTCAGATTCCTTATCAGACAGCACATTATCACTATTCTGCACTTCATCTCTTTTAATCTCCACCACTATCGAATCATTCTCAGTGTCAGGTGGGGGATGGTCTTTGTCTTTTTGTTGTTGAAGCTCCAAAAACCGACTATGGAAAAGCACTATGGGCTCTTGTGGCCCGTCACCTACTCCAGGTTCAGGCTGTGCCTCAGTAGCACCTGGCTTAGCAAACGGCCTTCCAACTGCAGTTTCTAAATCTTGGTCTTTACGTTCAAGATGCTGCAAACGCCGGGAATCCTGTTCAAAGATTGAGCTGTGCAGGAAGCGAGAGGCAAACAGGTCTTGTCGCTCCGGGTCCTGTGGCTTAAGTTCCTCCTTTTTATCATGCAGCTTTTCAACAGAGTCCGGTCGAATCTTTTTCTTTTTCATATACCAAGAAGGAATAGGTCGAGGTGCTAGCTCTACCTTGCTCTTATCTGAACAGCTGTGGGAGGTTGGAAAGCGTGAGGGGAGAAAAGACCAATTATCTTCCCTGGAGGAATACAGTGTCTTGGCTCTTTCAAGGAGTGCTTTAGTATCAGGAGTTATAGTTTTATCTAGCGCAAAAGAATAAAACTTATTCTTTTCCAGTGAGCCTGAAAGCTTCATGTCTGTCATCCTCTCGTCACGTTCCCTGAGGATATAGGACAAGGAACTATTGGACTTGTGTTTGTTTTCTCCGTCATCATCTGAATCAGACTGCACTTCTCCAGGTTCCAAATCGTGGCCAAGGCGCTTGTGGATGGTTTCACGTTTTGCAATATCACCAGGGAAAGTCATTTCCATCCTGAGTGAATCAGACTTTATCCGTCTTTCCCAGCGTTGCATTAACTCCTCATCACAGCCAAGCAAGGTTGTCTTAAGCTTTGGGAGCTCAGTGTCAGAAGACTGAAAATGTGTGGCTGTCAGGCCCAAACTGTTTTTCAAGGACTCGGTGTGTGAAAATTTCTCGTCTGTTGTTGGAGATTTTCTTTCTTTGTTTATAACTGACACAGAAATCTGGGCAGTGTCATCATCCTCACTTGCAGAAAAGTGACCATGTCCTATTGAGGATGTTATACTCCGATAAATGTCTTCATTCAATTTTTGGGAACTTGGAAAGTTGCGCTCCCTTTTTGCAGTGACTATTTCAAAGTCAAAACTCTCTAATTTCTTTCGTTTACTGGAAGAGAAGTCATCATTGGCCATATCCTGAATGGGTTTCGGAACATCATGCATGATATAATCCTTTTCAAAGTCATGAGTCTCATTATTTGCTGGGTTTTCAAACTTGACTATTTTATCAGAATCGACAAGCTTTGGTCGGAGCCATCGAGTCTGTTCAATTTGTTTTCTGCAAATACTCTGGTCAATGTGCACAAAGTGTTCATCTCCGTCATCTGAGTCTCTGCACTTCCCTCTACCTTGTTCGTTTTCAGACAAAACCTGTTTCTGTTCTTTTAATTCATCCAAATCTAGGCTGCCATCATCTAACATCTTTGTGAGACTGGAGCTGTTTTCACTTTTTGATCCTTCCAAATCCATTTTAAGGTAGGGAGAGTCCGGTTGATCTGTAGAGTCTTCAGGCAGTTCCCCTAGCCGCGACTGCTGCTCCAGAGAAAAGCCCATGGAGTTGCTTTCACAGTCTTGTCCATCTTTGGGACTGCCAACTGAAACCGTCCGGACACATTTATCCTTGTGGTGCTCCTTTTTATGCATCCCTTTTATCAAAAGGCTTTTATCCAAATCTGTTTCCTTAGCATTGTTCCATAGTTTATGAAGTCCAGGTCTAACAAGATCCTCCTCACTAGTTCTCTTCGGTCGATCAGTTTTCCCAGAGTCTTCAAAACGCCTTTTCCTTGCAGCCAAACGGTCAATGTCCACAGAAATACCACTGTCAAATCCCATTTCAGATTTTCCATGTTTCTTGGATTTGATTTTAGCATCCTTGTCAATAACCTCCACCAAACTGTGCATATTTTTGTCTCTGGGCACCTTTCCATGCTTAGAGATATCACTTTTTGACAGTTCTAAGCGGAATGGAGGACTCCTCTGGTCGGCTGAAGGTGATGCCAATCTAGGACTGTCACTCCCACCCCTCGGGATTTGTTTTTCTTGGACAGATTGACCAATCAATTTTCCTTCTTTTTCTTTAACCCGTGTTAATTGCACAACACAAGGCAGAAGGTCTAACCTTCGTTTGCTGGAGCCTTCCTTTTGGATTTTACTGTTTTCACTTCGAAGGACGGACTCGGGGCTAACATCTCGTTCAAGTTCAGGTTCAGGTTCAGGTTCAGGTTCAGGTTCAGGTTCAGTCTCACATGCTTGGATAATAGGTGATGCAACTTTTAGCTTCTTAAGTCTCTGTTTCTCACTTTTGTCCTTGTCCCCTCGGTCTTTACGTCCAGCGCGCTTCTCCTTTTCAACCAAACTCCCTCTTTCAACTTCAAAGACCCGATCCTTCTCAAGTTTGTCAGTTTTATTATACCTTTCAGTGCGTGTCTTTTCAAGTTTTTCAAATCTGGGCGGGGAGATTGAACTGCAGCTACCACTTCTTTCAGAAGATCGGCAACAAATACGGCGATCTGAATCACTTGGTATCCTCTCGGAGAGCGAGGGAGACGCAGTAGGGCTGGCAGGACGGCGAGAGGCGATGTGAGACGGGCTTTGGCTACGCTCAATGGTCCTCCTTCCATGATCACGTCCACGATCCGTTTCAAAGCGCTCCCTCTCTCTTTCACGTTCCCTTTGCAAATAGCTGTATTTGCGAATGTCCTGCTCATAAGGGTCCGCTCTGTATTCACGATACTCCCGGGGGTCTTCAAAGTACTGTGGATCATAGTAATCTCCCCCCTGATATGGGTCCCATTCAGAGTAGAACTCCCGACTTCTGGCAGGGTATTTGCGACGGGGATCTTCAGTAAATGTTCCTGGTGTTCGTACATTTTCGTAATATTGTCTTTCTGCTTGAAACTCATATTGAGTTCGTCGATCATCCCTGCCAAGAAATAAAAAAAGCAGGCTATAATTTCATCATACTTTGGCATCAATAATGTTAGACAGTATTGAGACAAACTTATTATTCCTTAAGGAAACTACACAAACCTTCTTTCAGTGAGAAGGTCATAAAAGTCTCGAATGTCCTGGCCAGATGCCTGCATCGAACGATAGAAAGCCATCTGACTTTCCTGATTGGCAAAGTCCACCTGAAGAAAAAAAAATGGTAAGTTGTAATTTTTACAGCATGTCAGGCATTGAGAACAGAAAACATTAGAGAGCAAAGCTTTGTTTCACTTACCTTGATTTTACTGCCCCCTATCTTCCACCCCTTTGTGTCTTTGACAGCGGCTTGTGCATATTCAATGTTGTTATACAGGATAAGGGCCATTCCTTTCATTCTGTCAAATACAACCTGCGGAAAACAAGACGAAAACAAGAGTCCCAAAGGTGCCAGAAGGTAAACAATGGGCAATTGTGAGGGGAAAAATAAACACGACTTACCTTGACAACATGCCCATAGCGGCAGAAATGACGAGTAAGAAACTGCTCAGTTGTGTTTGATGCCAATCCATCCAACCAAACACACGTCGTAGGCATACTCTTTCCAAAGCCCAGCTGTAAAAAGGAAAGATAAAATGTAAGATTGCAAATATTTTATCAAATTTAACACAAAAAATCATGCTCATAAATAACACTATTATGGTTGTGAAAGACAAGAATGTGGTAGTAAAGGCAAGATTTGAGATTAAATCTACGTGATGATTCTCACCTTCAGTCTATTGTTACCAAGGTACTCCCCATCCATCTTCTTTATGGCCTTACAGACACTGGCAATGTCGCAGTATTGTAGAAAGGCATACTGTGGGGCTCCATTCACCTTCTTAATGTCAATATCCTTTACAGAATAATGAAAACAGAAATGAGCTCTCATTAAACATGGTCATCTCAAACTGATCAGCATGGTAACCATTGTATATATGACCTGATTCCCAACCACTTCACAGCTTTAACCTACCACTATTTCTCCAAAGCGTTGAAAGATGTTAAGCAGGTCATGGTATGTGGTGGTCTTTTCCAGGTTTCCAATGAATAATGTCCGTGTGGCCTTTGGATGAAACTCATCTATCCTCTCATCCAACGGCCGAAACTCGTTCTCACTTTCAGTCTCTGAAAAATACAGCAAGTGCTCATTTGAACCTTGTGCATTTTGTCGTTTCAAGTTTGTGCTGCGATATAGTTAAAGGGTAACATCTGTATTTTTCAACCTGGACCCTATTTTCCCATGTTGTTGTGTCTAAGTGACTAATGGGGACGGACAACACTTTTTGAAATTGGTCCAGTATTGAGGGAGTACTCTGCAGCCGCTAAACAAGCTATAATGTAATCATTTGGAGCAACCTGGAACCGTCATTTTACGTCCACTAAAAGTGCTTTTTCTTTGCCACTGACAGACTCGGATTGTTATTAAAAGTGTCTGACAACATTATGGAAACCCTACAGAGAAATAAAACCTTTTTCTTACCTTTTGCTTGATCCGGTCTGTTTGTTACGGTGTGTCTCACTCGGAGAAGTCTCGTTCTGAAACCTCGCGTCGAATCCACATTGTGGAAATTATCTAAATATTCAGCCATGACAGTGAAAATCTTTTAGATGACACTAAGCTACGTTTTCTTTTCTCCAACACAATAAACTCTGACAACACCACCGTCCCATGGCTCTACTCTCTCCAACTCTCACTTATGTTTCCACCATTGTCTGGCAACAAGTCACATGACACAATAACAAACAGAAAGTGAAAGGTAAGAAGAATGTATTATTTCTCTGTAGGGTACTTTCCATAATGTTGCCAGACATTTAAAATAACAATCTGAGGCTGTTAGTGGCAAAAACAAACACTTTAAGTGGACGTAAATGACAATGCCAGGTTGCCCCAAATGATTACATTACAGCCCGTTCAGCGGCTGCAGCGCTCTCCCCTCAATACTGGAGCAGTTTCATAAATTGTTCTCCCCATTTGTCACTCGACACAAAAACACGGGAAAATAAGGTTGAAAAATACCAAAGTTGTCCTTTAAAGATCAGAACTTACCGGGTCCGCTCCAGGCTGTGACCTCAATTTGCATGCCGAAAAAAAGCTTCCCCTTTGATGCTCCAAGTGCTTTCTCTTGGTCCTCTTGCTGGCGGAAAAAGACAAGCCCGTAGCGGTCCTCTGAAGCTCCATGGATTTGTACAGATGTGACCTTTCCATGTTTCTTAAATTCATGGAACAAACCGTCCTTCAGGCTCGTATCTGTAGTAAACCGATCAAATGTTTTATTAAGAATACTGATAATTGACATGTTATTAAATAATAAACTATACTGCACAATATATATATAACTAACCTGTAGAGCGCACAGGAAGATTTTGGACCTTGATGCCGAAGCTTTTACGTGGTTCATCCTTGTCAAAGGAGGATAAAGGAAGTGCTGAGGGTGCAGGAACAGCAGCAGACTGCACTGAACGTGCCGGGGAGTCATCACTTGAACTACTGCTAGAATCACTGTAGCAAAAGAGAAACATGGACTTAGATGTTGTTGCAAGCTTCACATTATCGATGTAGGATCAGAAGGTGGTATTTAATTTAGGTGGTATTTTTCTGTAACTGTAGCTGGTTGTTGCCTTTGCCTACTCAAGCAATACTTAAGAATCTAGTGAGATATTTTTACCTCAATAAAATCTTAAACTGCTATGATAAAATATGTATACTGTATAGATTTATCATTCTGCAGTGCTGCACTGTAAGTGCTAAATGCTCTGCCTCTGAGAAATCATTCATAGATTGGATAATATGTGCTAAAAGCTGTATTTCAATGCCAAGATCAGCAGTCAAAATGTGATTTTTGTCAACAATGACTCACAAAAAGGTGACAATTTTAGAGCTGCAACGACTAATTGATTAGTTGTCAACTATTAAATTAATCGACAACTATTTTGATAATCGATTAATAGGTTTGAGTATTTTTTTTTAAGAAATAAAAGTCAGAAGATTCCAGCTTCTTAAATGTGAATATTTTCTGGTTTCTTTACTCCTCTATGACAGTAGACTGAATATCTTTGGACAAAAGAAGACATTTGAGGATGTCGTCTTGGGCTTTGGGAAAAACTAATTAACATTTCACCATTTTCTGACATTTTATAGACTAAACAACTAAAAACAATCAACAGATTAATCGACAATGAAAATAATCATTAGTTGCAGACCTACAAAATGTGTTTGCTCTGTCCAATCTGCAGGGCAAGGAAGGAGGATTACATTACATATTGTACTAAACAGACAAAAATATGCGCACATTTCAGATGGTAATGCATTTGCATAAAAGCTCATGCAATGCACTGTGAATGTGTCTTTCTACTGTTTAAAAACCACAGCTGAATAGGAGAAAAACATCCTGCTTCTCCCCAATTTATACGACGCATCTGGTTATTATCAGTATAAAAATGGGGATTTGCACATCAGCGGCAGATTCATGGCTGCCTCATGCACCTTTTTTTTTCCTCAAACCATTCCCATGCCTGTCTCAGCTTTCTAGGCCCTCTGCTGTTTGTTTCCTTCTCACTTTCTCCTCCTGTGCTCAGACACTCCCGGAAGTGCTGCTGACGGAGCCTGGCCTGTGGGAGTGGGCAGGCAGCCAGCACTGGCCAGAAATTTCCAGTTCCAACTGGATCTCACGGAGGGGGGGAGCCATTACACATACACAGAGGTAGGCAGTGAGAAAAATATACCAGCCGTCTCCTTGAATTTCCCCCCAATAGCACTACCTCGTCAAACCACATGTGTCGCTACACGTCGTTCAGAGCTGTGGACTCGGCTGTGTCCAAAGGTGATGCAGCTATCCAGAAAATAAACAACTGGAGGTGGATTCATGTTGCGGAGTAAATCCACATGGACAGACAGGCTTATGTTTGCAAAACTGCAGACCTCACTTTGCATTTGATTATCCCAACCTTTTGATATCAATGCATTCCTTGTATACTCAACTATAACCTAAAATCAGCCAGTAAAAAGCAACACATTTACAAGAACCTGGATGCAAATATCAACAACTCGGCAGTGCACAAAAATAACTAAATTAGCATGTGGAATTCAAAACAGAGCTGAGGCCAGATTCACTGGCATAACAAAACTCACAGCCACATGTGGTCCTTAACTTAATCCAAAATATGAACAGCAGTAATAAACCAATTCAGATCAAATCTTAACAACCCAAAAAGAGCATTATTACGGCAGTTACATGCAGCCAAGGTCATTTTCCAGGCTTTGACTCCTACCAGTAATCAACTACTAAGCCAACAACCTTGTACCAACTGATTTGTCATTTACAAAATTCACCAACGATCATACAAAAATGGTAGGAATTTGCACACGTAACACTGCTTCAAATATTCACATTTACAATTTGTGTTATGCTATTGAATTGAAAAGGATAGTGCTGCTGAAAACCCACATAATAGACCTTGTAAAGGCTTTTACACACCGGGGACGTGACGATTAAAAGACACGAAAATGCGAAATACTTCCCTATGAATATTAGGTGTCAAGGGCTTATATTGTGAAAGGTAAGAACGGCAGGAGTGGATCTGGTATGCGCTGCCTTTGTTGAAAAGGTTGAAAGAGTAAGAGCTTTGGCGTTTCGTTCTATGGAGCATCCGTGTTGTTGTTTCATAAATGTAGACGCACAACGTTCTGCACAACGTGATTGGTTGATGCCTTTATTCGCGGTGTGAAAGCTCAGAAAAACCAACCTCATTGCAAAAAACAAATTGCTTGTATCACTTTTTTGCCATGTAATATTTGCGTTCTGTGTGAAAGTATTCATGACAAAACAACAGTTCAAAAATAATATATTAACGGGATTTCTTCCATAGTCTTTTATTTAACATTTATATCTGCAGTACACCTTTGAGCCACATGAGAGCCTGAATGTACGTTGTATTGTTCTGATAATGCATCTGTTTGATTTATCAAACGTATCTTTGACATGGCTGGTTTACCTATTCAAGATAATATAAGCTGATGCGGAGATGGAGGTAAAAATGGTGAGGAACGTTAATTTACGCATAAATTCAATTTATAGACTATTGTGAATTGGGTTGCGATGGTTTGCCATTTTTTTTGCCAAGTGGGTCCTGAGAGAAACACTGGTCTATGATATGTTGATTTCGCTGAGTGGTACAAAATGTATGTTTACATGATTTTCCTGCTTTGCAATATCTTGAGTGTAGGGCAGCAAATAACGATTATTTTCATTGCTGATTAATCTGTATCATGATACAAAATTAAGGCGTCTAAATTGATACGAGCACATACTAACTCAAATTTCTCTAACTCAAACTCCGTTAAATCAAACTATTGTCTTAATCGGATTACTCTGTGTTTGTGTAAATGCATGTAATCAGTCAGTGTATAACTGGAAATATTTATTAATTTTTTCTCTATAACTAACTGGAAACTGTTCATTTTGCCCTAAATTTCTTAATTAAATGAGAAAATACTTTAATTAATTTTTATTTGTCAAGTATGTGATTCACACTGGAGTATATACAAATACTATTTACCATGTGGTTATTTCATATAGAATATTTATTTATTGAATTACCAGAAAACATTTTATATCGTGATATATATCGTTATCGAGATAAGAAGTGACCTATACTGAGATAGAGGATTTTGGCCATATCGCCAGCCCTACCAGGACTCAGGTAACATTATGTCATTATTTATCTTTTGAATATGTTCAATGAACAAGTACTGTTCGATTCTGTGAAATAAAGGAGTGCAATCATTTGAAGCAACATTCAGGGAGCAGATTTCTTTCTTAAAACACTCTTGTTTCAGACGGGGATGCACAAAGGTAAACAACAGCCACGCACAAGCGTAGAAATCTTGACAGCATCACTCACCTGCCACTCGTGCTGCTGCTGGTGCTGCTGACTGAGTCTGAACTGGAGGAGCGGCTGTGAGAGCCTGACCCACTGTTGGAGCGTGCAGGACGGGTAGCCTGACTCGCCAGTCTCTGAGGAGAGGGATTTCGCGAATGTGTCGAGTGTGGAGACCGACTGCGACTGTGGCGGTACGACCGCTCCCCGCGCCGACCCCTGTCCTCCCTGTAAAGGTCCCTGTGAACCACACTCGCCAAAGTAAAAGGTTCCCTGGCTCGAGAAGACTCGTAGCGAGGCTCTGGCGTCTCAAAGCGACAAGGGCTCCTGCTGTGGGAGCGGTAGAAGCCGACCACGCTGGATGTAGATCCTCCGCTTCCTGCCGTCGCGGCCCCCGCCGATACACCTGTTCCTGTGTTCACGGCAACGGCACTAACGATAGTTCCACTGACTCCCGACGACACTGTTGTCACACTTCCGCTGGAGGTACCAGACGCGCTCCCGGCTGTGCTCAGAGTCCTCTCTCTCGCATCACGATAATAGTCTGTTTCATAGTGCCGTGCCTGGCGTTCAAAGCTGCTACCAGGACGCTCGTGATGTCCGTAGGCACTGTGATCGTACGTCCGATCCCGACTTTCAGCCGTCCTAAAAAAACAGGAAGAGAGAACAACATCACATTTCAGTTACATTCAAGAAAGCTGCTAGCATCAGACATTGGGCAAAGAAAATTATCAGGTGTCTCTGGTGGGTTTTTCTTAATTAGACACATGGGAAGACGGGGCACTAAAGTGTTTGGAGAAGGGTAGTTTTTTAGCATCTGAAGAGATAATTCATTTCCAGCCGACAGACTGAACTACAAGGGAATCCGAATGATGATGGTTGACACAATCGAGCATTTTCTAAACTGTTTACGACTTGAAATGTACCAGATCCTTCTGCCATCATCCACTTATTTCTACAACAGAGATGCTGTTAGGTAACTGCCTTTCATGCATCAGCTTGGAGGTGTTAACAAAAGCTTATTTTCTCATTGAATGCAGATGTGTTATCATTCAATAGATCAAGCATCAAAGAGTTCCTTAACTTGTATACCCTACGGTAAAATGCAACACACTATATTGAAAATACAATCAACGTAGGACAACCAGCAAAAGGGTGGTTTTAGCAAAAGGCATGCATTCAGTGTTTAAAAAGAAGAGATATCTGCAGCTTATTTCAAAGTACAATTGCAGGATATAAAGAGACTTCTTATAATAAAAAGGAATTACAAGAGAAACTCGTGCCTTTGTAGATTGTCAAGTCATTCGGGTCTTGTAACTGTAACAAAAGCCACTTTCTGAGGCGTTGTATCATTTATCTGAGGAGGCTTTGTTGAAGGTTTTTGGAGGTGACTTATGACAAGCCTTTTGTTTGTAATGTTACACAATTTAACACCACTTTGTTCTCCTGAAGAAAAAGGTCTTCAAAGCATCTTTTATGAAGATGCACATTAGAAATGCTCAAACCCCCGAACATCCTGGTTCTGAATAAAGCAATCAGAATTTAATTTGGTAATACGACTGCGGTGTCATTACAGCAGTCATATCCACCCAACTCCCCGTAACGAGCGGGACAGGACAGCAATTACCAGTGTTTGAATTCAGATCAAATTATAATCAGCAAATTAGCCGTGATGTTCCAACACAGGGCGGAATATGGTTTAATAAAACAACACTTGCAAACCCTCATTATACTGCTTCTTTAAATAAGAGGCTATGTTTTACACTTAGTCCCGTTTAAATATTAAGACGGTGTCGGATTTTAATGGTAAACAGACCTAAACTGACAAAATGGTAAAAACCTTTGATGTACTAATGTGAAAGTATGATATTTGTATAATTTACTCTGTATACCTGTATATATATGATATATCAATATGATTGATAAAAATCAACCAATGTGTACAGCGTCTTGTTGGACTAGTGTTTAAATGGACTTATCTTACTGCAACTTCCTCGGCTGGAGTCGGGGCAACCTTTTAAAGACCCTCATAAATCTCTGTCTCATTTCCCCAAAATGTCCTGCCAATGTCTACTTTCAACTAGAGCTGCAACAATTAATTGATTAGTTGTCACCTATCAATTTAATCGCCAACTATTTTGATAATCGATTAATTGGTTATATTCTCAGATTCCAGCTTTTTAAATGTGAATATTTTCTGGTTTCTTGACTCCTTCGAGGACGTTGTGTTGGGCTTTGGGAAACACTGACTGACATTTTTCACCATTTTTTTTACATTTTAAACCAAACAACTAATCGATTAATCGAGAATATAATCGTTAGTTGCAGCCCCACTTTCAAATAAGAACGAACTAGAACTTAAGTTTCAACAAAACTATACGCTCCATCTCCTTTTCAATCAAATGTGAGAAAAGAGACAATCTAACCGATTCCCTAGATGGAATTTACCAATTGCTTATAATTGATAGAGGCATCCAGATCTTTGAGATCTTTGATTGATTTGGACCAACAGAGTTGTTTTGATTACATCTCTGTAAAGATCTGCCTATGCTAATTGTTTGCTTGCTGGGTTGCATGCTGCTTAACTGTCTACGCCAACAAAGAACGGTTAAATACAAATCAAAGACATTTGCAACACGGAGAAACTTCTGAAACTGTTTCTCATTAAAGAGAAGCAGCGGCGGCCGTTGGTTAGCATTTTTATAAATAACTGAAAATTTGATAGGCTTCCTTTTGTTATTTTTTAGTTTTATGCTATTCAACCTTTATTGTGATAAAACTTTGAATAATATGCAGTGTACTGTTTCCACTTGAATTACTAATTATTTTGGATGAAATTGTATACCAGTTGAAACGGGTCCTCGCACAAAGGATCAGCTCCGAGGAACAATTAGGGCCTCAGACTCACTTCCTGTTTTTGAATCTAATCTTAAAACTCACCTGTTCCTCTTAGCTTCCCCCAAAGGGATTTTATAATTACTATAATTTTATAGTAATTTTAGTTATTTTGAACTTGCGAGGAAATATTCTGTCTATAATTTAATTCATCATATTTTGAGGCTTTTAATCGCGTGTTTCTTGTGTAAATTGTCTAAACATTATATTGTGATTGTTTTACCCTTTGTGTAAAGCACCTGGAGATTTTGCTGTATTTTAAAATGTGCTATATCATTTTAATTTATTATTAATTTTTTATTTCAATTTTTTTCAGTGCATGTCCAAGCTAGAGCTGCAACTTATAATCGATAAACTATTAAAATTAACCGCCAACTATTTTGATAATCGGTTTGAATAATTATTTAAGAAAAAAAAGTAAAAATTCTCTGATTCCAGCTTCTTAAATGTGAATATTTTCTGGTTTCTTTACTCCTCTATGACAGTAAACTGAATATCTTTGAATTGTGGACAAAACAAGACAGGTCAGGACGTCATCTTCGGCTTTGGGAAACACTGATCAACATTTTTCACAATTTTCTGACATTTTATAAACCAAACAACTAATCTATTAATCAAGAAAATAATCGACAATGAATATAATGGTGAGTTGCAGCCCTGCTCCTGCTGCCTGCATCTCAGTCTGAGCTTAACGTGGGTTACACAAGGTGCTAACAGAAGGCTGCTGCCATTTCTCTGAAGATCTATGGCACAAGCGTCTTGCTCTGCATCACTGACGCTCTGTGACATCCTGAAAAGGCATTTTGGTAAATGATCCATAGGATGAGTTTCTTAAAATGCCCAACCTGACCTTTACAACTGACAAAGAACGCGTTACTCATATTCACACGTCATACTTGAGAGGTCTTTGATAGACGGCAGTCACACCCTAAGATTAACCCTTTGTACCAAATAATAAGCCCTTTCCCCAACCATTTTTTATTCATTTTATCCCTTTCAAGCCTCCCTAACCGAGCAAAAATTTAAGTCTACATCAAATGACAATGCCTGACTGGATTTGAGGGTTTGGAGGGTTAGTCGCTGTGCGATTATTTGATACTAACTTGTGCGTGATGTGGACAATCTGGAGATATTCATCTGTGTAAAGCATTTGACATAGACGTAGCCTATAGACACTAACAACTCATAAATAGAAGTCTTCTTTTAAGCCTTTCCAACAAAAGGCTTTTGCCACGGGGCACAGGAACAAAAGAGTGCATGGGATGCACATCGTCTCCTGGATGTGGAGGATAAATTGGTTAAGGAGACCAGCACCATGTCTGTATTTTACTGCACTATACATAAAAGTACAGCGGGTCAGGGGAAATTTCTGTTTGAGCTTATTTGATTTAATCATCTGTGTGCTGGATTCATGAATAACATCTATGGTGTAACGACGTCTGCTGTGAAATTGATGGATTACCTTGACCCCTAGATGCTCTCGAAAATGCTAATTTGGTGGCGCAGCCTCGCTGCTCAATAGATAGCCTTCAATTTCACTTCAATTCCACTTTACACAAAACAGGTTCTACATTATTCATGGAGCTTAAAAATAATTCAGTTAGACTTTTTTTGGCAGAATTTCCATCAGTGTTTGATTATTAGTCTGCTCTGGTGCATGCTAACCACAGCAACTGTTTTTGGGATTACGTGAACAGCATAATTAGAAGGATGCAATCCAGCAGCATGCTAAAGAGGCCTCTTATGTGGAGACTCGGTCATGTGGGAGCAATACATGCGTATAATTTGATGCAAAATTTCCAAAACAATTTAGAAATACTTTATCGTTAAATATCCTTCTGCCAAACGGTTAGACTGTGCAGCTGTCGTCCTTGCAGGCTGCAGCACAAACCACAGAGCTCGGGCTGGGCTTCTATCACTTTTTGCTATGATATTGATACATACGTATATTGTGATATAGTATATTTTCAAACTCAATTAAAATAACCAAATTGGAAGGTTTGTTTTTGGTTAATCCGGTGAATTAAATACAAAGGTAATCCATCAAATTGAAGCAACAATCCTGTAAAGCCAGCGCTGCCATGAATCAGTCCTGCTTATTGATTTGCAACGTTGCCAATACAATCAGAAATTTAAAAAAAGGCATAGATACCACAGTATGAATGGGGGAAGAAAATCTCTGACCGTTACGAAATTTCTACCATCTCACTGCAATTATTGTTTTATCAGCCATCCCAACATGGAGACGTTGATGGATGTAATCTCTGACAATGACTATGGTCAACTCTCTACCTAAGAGTTAAATGCTACAAAAATCTTAGATGCGTTATATTTTCTCAACAGATTAAGAATAAAATGTTGAATCTGCACCCTGTGACAGTTTATATAGTATTCATATTCTACTCTTGCCTCATAAAAATGAAGCTGAGGACACCTTAAAACTGCAGCTGCCAGGCAGGAACAAAAGGTCCCGGGGCTGGAACTAATTCATTATTGATGAATACGCTGATTATTATTTTTAATTAATCGATCAATTATTTAGTCTATAAAATGCTTTTGTCGCCATTTTTCCCAGAGCCTAAGGTGACTTTTAAAAATTTAGTTTTGTCCGACTAACAGTCCAAACCTCAAGATATATAATATATAAAATGATATATAACAGAGACAATTTATTGTTTTGGTATGTTTTTCATTGTGCAATTTTTTTACTTGCTGCCCCTGTTGGCCAGGACTCCCTGGCAGAAGAGATACTGTATCTCAATGCGACCTTACTGGTTAAATAATGGATAAATAACAAATAAAATAAAATAAAGATGGAAAACATTCCAGCAAATGTTTGGTATTTTTGCTTGATAAAAGACTTGAATAATTCATTAAAAAATCTTTATTAATTTCCTGTCAATTATTAATCGAACTGATCATTTTCACAATAAAAGATACTGACATAAAAATCCTAAATTGACCTTGACAAGAGTTTAAGAGTTATTTCATTCCGTCTCACCATTCCGAGATATTAGGAAATATACACACTGCATTTCTAATTTTTTTTTATCTTTGAAATTATATCCGTTTCCTTTGTTTTTTCCTCATCCAAATTGTATGTGACAAATCTTTGATTCTTTGCATCTATTGAATCTTCCACAGTCCAGTCCTTGTGATATATTAAGACAGCGTTGAAATTAAAAAGGATTTATATCTTTTTACTTTTATGACTAGTCATGAATAAAGGCTGAAATATGGCTCTATTCATCATAAGGAGGGAGCTGAAGGTGGGGTCAGGTGAGAGGAAGAGAAAAGGAAAACAATAAAAGGTAAGGTACAGGTTTCGGCATATAGACACACAGTCAGTAACGGCAGTCTATGCACCGGCTACTTCGGTTAGTGGGGAAAATGGAGAGAGACAGGGGTTCAAACTAGGGGGTTAGAGAGGACAGCTAAAATACACAGGGCAGGACATACCAACCTTTTGAGAGAGTGGTAACTTGACCTATTATTCCAAATACAATCTAGGGAGATAGAACTTTGTGAGCAGAAAAAAATGGGCAAAAATGTTGAGTGGAGACGGCAAAAAAAAATGAAGCAAAATTGTTCCGATTAGAAAATGTAATCCTCGTCTTCAGGGCAGGGAACCTCGCGTACTTGGATGACTGTCCGTTTTAATTAAAATGATGACTTGGCCTCGTACGGATCCAGGTTGGGATGTTTTGTGTGCTGGAAAATGTCAATTAGAGTCTGTATATCCATCCAAACGTTGGGGGAAAAATAAAATCATCATTGCGCTTGAGTCCAGTAAAATAAATACATGTTATCCCTCTTCAGTGAGTAGAGCTCCCCAACAGCAATGATGGAAAAATTAAGTCTTGCATCTTCGACTTGTGAAGTCCGGCACATTCCACGTTGGTCACACTGCGCAAGGCAGTAAAGTAGTCACATTCCTTTGGCAGAGAGCGGGAAATCTGGCCACGACAGATGAAGAATAAACGTCTCTTAATGGTAATCCAGGTTCTTGATCATTCTGTAGTAGCACTGTATTCATTCCCCGGATGGAGAACATTCATAACAGTTTAGAAGCTCGTGGATGTTCATGTCTGTCTCCTTTACAAGCGGAAGAGCCTGCACGCAGTCCAAACCGAAGCAGAGTCAATGGGAAATGCAGTTAATTTGTGAAACTTCTGTATGTGATTGTATCCAAGGTTAAATTATAGTTCCACATTAAGGAAAGGAGCCGGTAATCCAAAGACATGAGGGTATCTCCAAACAGCAACTTTCCAGTCTCAATTTCCAGCATTCTTCTTTGAATTGTACGATCCAAACATTAGTCCATGTTGGTCCTCGTTGAATCTGTCGCTGTCGTCTCAGTCGTTGAAAAGTAAAAAAAATAATCTCCACAAAAATAAACCAGGAAAAAAAAACAGTCTTTTTTGCTCACTTGTTTTTGTTGTCTCTACTGAGATGGATCACCAGTAGAGGTCTCCCAGCACTCAAATTGTAAATGCCCTGATTTTTAGTTATGATCCCAAATAAAACAACAAAAAATAAAAATAAAAACAAAAGAACCAAGAAAGCAACCCATACCTTTAGCGTGATATCCTTAAGGTGTGTGGCCAGTGTTAATCCAACCGAGAGGGATAAATATCCTGTGTAGGTTATCCACGTGACTCCAGCCACCTCCGTGAGGTGTGCGCGATAATTGAAAACCAAATTAGACTAATCCAAACAATGGCGTCTTATACATATAATGTGTGATCTTGGTTGTTTTGTTACATGAGGAAAAAGGGTGAGATTAATCCACCGAGCAGGGCGTGTAACTCCAGATTAGGGGAATCCCAGGGATGGCCGCTGGACCACTCTCTCTTTTTCTCTTCCCCCCCCCCCCACCCTTCTCTCTCTCTCTCTCTCTCAAGCAATCTCCAATAATCCTGGGAAATTTTATCCAATCTTTGCCCCGGATTTTCCGCAAATGATACATCCACCTCACATTAAGATCACAAAGATAATCCCCAACAGATTAAACTATTCCTTTAAGTAATAGATACACTTGTGTGCAAACATGCTCTCACTTATGGAATATCTCTTTGTCTACCTGCAAGTATGAATCCCAAGTAAATGAATAGATGGTGGGAAGATGCTTGGAGGTAAGGTGTATACCAGAAACCACGGTTCCCCCTGCCTTCAGAGAAACTTTGTCCACTTACCCGTCTAGTCTGCGTTCATAGCGTCCTTCTCTGCTGTGGAGCGACGTGGGGGGCCCATACACGGTCCCCCCTGCCGCCCTCGTGAACCCTGATACATCCCGGCCACGAGTGCCTAAGGACAGACTATCGTCCAGCCCCCTGGCGGCACTAGGAATCGTGCCCGGTTCATTGTAATCAGTGCGCAGGTCTCTGTCCCCCATCTTGTTGATCGCATTGTGAGCCTTCTGAGCACTTTTAATGTCCACAAAATCCACAAAGGCTGCGACTCCACCTTCTGAACCCCGCTTGGGCAGGACCTTGACACTCTCCACACGTCCATATCTAGAGAGAAAACAATGGAAAAACAAGGTCATCACTCGGTTTTCAACTGAAATTATGTTGCATGTAAGACGGTCCTAGACAAAAGAAATCAAGAAAGCCGACGGTCGGCCGTCGGACAGTTTGGGGCCGTCGGTGAGCGTCTGTCGGTCTAGTTTTTTGCGGTGTGTCTCGCACCGTCGGCTCTAGTCTGCCCATGTGGGTGTTTTTTCAGCCAATTCAGCAAGTTGAATCAGCGGTGGCGCCCGTCGATGAGAGAAATCGCTCTGGTTGGCTGTTCAGTTTAAGCGAATCAGTGCACGAGAAGAGAAACGGACGTGAGGAAAGCAAGCCAACGAGTAAAGTCAAGAGGAAAAACACAGAAGGCTCTTCTCATTTTTCATCTCATCTGATCGTTCAAATACACAGATATTTTCACAATGACATGGCCGTCTGGAATGAAGCTAAGTGGTGAGAGAGAGTAGTGTGAAAATGGTCCGCAAAGCTGCTTTGTTTCATGTACGTATCATAACAACAGCTCGGTCTTCCGGTTTCCCCTTTTTGAATGACAAATTCAGACTACAGCTACCTGCTGGTGTGGAGGGTATTTCATCTCAACCAGGCGCAGAACGTACGTGATAACTGGCCGTCGGCTGTAGTCTTTACGGTGTGTTCGAGTGCAACTTTTTGGACAAGACAAAGGCAACGTGAGGCACCGCTAGTTCTTAGCACTCATAAGATTTTGTCGACTAATCGATTCGTTGGTTTCTCACACAAAAGCACCACTTTAGATCTCGTGTTTACCCGAGATGTGCTCATACATTTCTTGGAAATAAGTCATTCAGCATGAAAAAGCACAAAAAATGTCTAATCTACTGAAGAAATCTTAGTTGACTAACACCGAGACGACCGATTAGTCAACTAATTGACTAAGAGGAAGTGTTCAGTTCTAATTCTTGGTAAAAACAATGCAGTTTCCTAAATGATGAAAGCTTTTTTTCAAATTGCATGCTGCTGAATTCAATTATGTCAATGTGTGCGTGCGTGCATGATTGCATGCGTGTGTGTGTGTGTGTGTGTGTGTGTGTGTGTGTGTGTGTGTGGAAGGGTGGAGGAGGTAAAGTGGCTTTGCTATGCTTATTGTCTTCTCTGTGGTACTTTCTCACAAGGCAACAGTAACCCAGCAACTGGACTAGTTGAAACCTTGGGGCACAATGCATGTTAATAAATGCATGTATGTTCCAACATCAGCATGTTGTCAAGGAGGAGGAGGCTGCGGCTCGTGAGATTAATGCAACTGGAAGGCTCACAGATGAGGTTTGAGCAGCATAAAAAAAAAGAAGAAGAGACGTGACATTTCCTGATTCGCTGTGTGTGGGTTTAAAAAAAAAATGCATTATGCATGCATCTTCTGTTTCACTATTAGCAAAGTGGTGACATCTTTTACATCATTTCCCCCCAACTTAAAAATATAACTGCTCAAGATATAACATTTTTTTTTAATATATATATGCATCCTATTGTTTCCTTAACAAATACCTCATTAAATGATGCTTGCATTGACTGATGGGACACCTATTATTACACAACATTTGCAAAAGCCCAGTCTGGAGGTTTACACCGCCTGCCATCATCATCTTTGTGCGCTTGTGAGTCTGAGTGCGTGTGTATATTCTCGCTGTCCGACAGAGACAGTAGGGTGCCCATAAATTTATTGGCATGCCAGTTCCCAACATTGAACAGCCTCCGACGCCATTTTAGAAAAAGCTGTTCACACTGCTTACTCATTCTGCCGTCCCCCATCTTCAATGACTTCTATCACACATTGTGGGCTGTCATGCACCTGCATGCTCCAGACTAGACTAGACTAGACTACCTCTCTCTCTCTGGGTTATACCGCTACTGGAGCTGGAGGAGCTGGAGGAGCTGAGGCAGCACGCTACAAAAACACAACGACACAGTTTCCTCTCTCTCCGCTATGTTGCCAGTCAGTCACCATCCCCCCCCCCCCTAAAACATAACGTTACGCACATCATAGCACGGGGCTTATGGAAATAAAAACGGCATATAGGTAGCACCATTATTCTGCGCGGCTGCAGGAATCAGACATATATTTGCATAGTTCTCTACCGAGAGTACAAATTGTTGTTATTATATGTTTTTCGGTTGCAATTTTGCTTTACAGACGTCTTATTTATGTTGGTCTGATTGCTCATATACTGGTGTTTTTCATAATGCACGGCTGCATGAACCAGACACATATTTGTATAGTTCCCTCTACCGAAAATAATAAGAGTGCAAATAATTATTATTATTATTATTATTATTATTATTATTATTATTATTATCATCATTATATGTTTTTCGGTTGCAATTTTGCTAACCAGACGTCTGATTTATGTTGGTCTGATTGCTCATATTACTGGTGTTTTTCAGCAGCAGTCTGGTCTCCAGCACATATGGCCGGAGAGGCGGGCTGCTAGTTCCTTGACAGCCAAGAAGAGAGAGGTGAGAGCGCGCACACAACCGTGATAGCCACACACACACACACACACACAAAAACGTATTTACATTTTTTTTCCCTCCCCTCAGGGAATGACAACAAAGCCCATAAATGGTGCATGAGGTTTGATCTGCAGCCCTAAAAAACAAAAAGTGGAGCTCAAATATATCCTTTAAATCAGATCTGGCTGCAGGTGTGTGTGTGTGTGTGTGTGTGTGTGTGTGTGTGTGTGTGTGTGTGTGTGTGTGTGTGTGTGTGTGCCAGCAGCAGCAGCTGTGTGGAAGCAACGCGGTAATAATGTAGCAAAGATCTCTGTGTTCATCTGCGCACACAGAGTGAACTAATAGAACGTTAGAACGTTGCAGATCAGTCAGAGAGCAACAATGTTGCAGCGTCGCCCTTTAAAAGCTTCCACTCACTTGTGCAACATTTAGATGAACAAAAATATCCGGTTCTTGCAACAAGCTACACTCTGATGAGATTATTAAGTAGACTTTTACGCACAGGTTTTGGTTGAAACCTGACACAGGGAGTCCCTGAAAACACTGTGTGCCAAAGATGCAGCCTGTGTCAATGCATGCATGGCTTGTGTACAATGCTAGCTGCTGCTCAACCAGGTTAAGTTTGTTTACACTGCCTCTGTGTGTGATGTTAGCTTTACAGACATGTTTTCTTTATGGTAAACCAGGTGGAAAGGTGTGTTTCTTTTTTAAAAAGTGGTGTGAATGAACAACCACACATGCATGAAAAAGGGGGGGAAAGTAAAGTTATCACTAAGCCAAGTTGAAATGGCAAAACCATATGTGTCTCTATAAGCTAGCTGGCTGGTTGACTGAGGCGTGCTGGCTGTTTTTCTGTTTTTATCTCAGCTGAAATGTTCCTTATGGAGAGCTGACAGCACTTTGCTACAGGGGGGAACCTCCTGCTTCATCCAGACTTCACAAAAAAAAATGTGACACAACAGAGAAGAAGAAGAAGAGATGCTGCTCCATGCACTCGTCGTTACAGAACACTACACGTTTATTTCTACTCACCGCTTGAAGTGCTCAATGATTTTCTCCTCTCGCACATTTTCGGGTAAATTTCCCACCCATAGATGTCTGGTTTCCCGGACCATACTGTGTGCTCCTGCTCCCCTATCATACAGATGACTTTGCTATGTCAGTTTCCTCCCGTGCAAAATAGAAAACGTTTGCAAAAAATAAAACGCCGGACAAGCACAAAAAAAAAAAAAAATATATATATCCTCGGCGCATATATTCTCCACTGGTCGGTTTGTGCCCCTCGATGTATACCATTAGGTTGGATCCTCGCACGCTGTTTGATACTCTCCACTGTTAAAGCGCGATCTTGCACCTCCTCGTGAACGCGCTCGCGGACTGTTCCCGTGACTAGGCGCGTCCCTGACACCATGCGACCTTTGGGTGTCGAAAGAAAAGCATGTAGCTTCCTAAAAGGATGCAGCAACTTCGCTTGTAATGAGAGGCAACACCGCGCAGGCGTGGCTTTGTGTGTGTGAACTTCTTTTTTTCTCCCCGATGAGATAGTCGCCCGACACTGCGCATGCGCGAGAAAAACCCCTGGTTGAATGGAAGAAGGTGCTTTTGACATCTGAGAAGCTTTTTGACTCACAGGAGGATCCCAGCAGTGTTTGCCAATGTTTGGCACTTTGCATACAGTGATACTAGATGAACCATTAAATCATATTTGGGATTTATTTGTTGTTATTATAATAGGCTACATTTTATTTTTTTGATCAATGCACAGAAACGTCATCACCCCACATTATCAGGTGAGTCATAGGCCCACATTTAAAAAAAGAAAGTATGTCAATCATTTATCACTGACTAAATACTGGATGTAATTGGTGCTGGGATCGACTCCAGCCTCCTGTGAACCTGAACATAATACAACGCTGTTGTTGTTTTTTTTATTTATTAATTAAAAATAATTTAAAAATAATAATAATAATATTAATAATAATGTATTAATTATTAATTTAATTTAAAACAATTTGTACTGTATATGTGCTCATTTTTAAATTCAAACTTTTTAATATTTTTCATATACATACAGGTACATACATGACATTTGACCTCTGCATTTAACCCATCTTAAGGATTTCTGGATCAGTGGGCGGCTGTAAAGCGCTCAAGGACACTTCGACATGCAGACAGTTGGAACCGGGATTGAACCACCAACCTTGCGGTTAAAAGACGACCACTGAGCTGCTACAGCCGCCCTCATATATACATAAACAATAAAAAACAACAACAAAATAGAAGACAAGACAAAACAAAAATAATTGCATTTATATTTAATAATGTCAGAGTGTGTGTTATATGCATAATATTATATTCATTTAATTAATAATAATAATAATAAAGGTCTTAATGGCTTTTTTTTTAACATTAGGTAAGATGGTGCTTGTTTGAATTCATTAATAAAGTGCAGGAAGATTGGCTTGATTTCTGGCCATTTTTTCCTTATGAATATGGAATTTTCCAAAAATAATACATAGTTGTATGTTATTTTATGTTTATATTTTAGAATTTTTTTAATGCTAGTTGTGATAGTCGGGTATATTTATAGTGTATTCAGATATTCTTCATATTGTGCATTCTATAGATATATTTCTCTAGTGTTGATATGTACATTTTATTTACTGTTTGGGTGCATTGCCTAACCTGCTGCTGTAACACAATAATCTATCTATCTATCTATCTATCTATCTATCTATCTATCTATCTATCTATCTATCTATCTATCTATCCATCTATCCATCTATCTAAAATATAGCATTACATGAAACATATTTATTTTAACATTCATCTTCTTTTTTTAGAAAGTTGGCTACATCAATGCAGAACATCCTTGTATATACACTGAAAAAATAGATGGGAAATACTCTCTTTTTCTAGTCCACAGAAATCACACTTATAATCAATATTCAGCATGAATCTTTCCAAGTTTACAACTTTTTCTGGGTAAATTCTATCTTTAAGTTTGTTATTGATACAGTATTTATCACACATTTTCCAAGCTTTCTCCCGTTGTATATCATTAAATAAGGAGGAGCAAAAACATCTAGATGATTTTATTGCAGCACTTCTCTTTCAATATATTATGAACAGAATCGATGTCTGCAAAATGGATGGATGGACTAACGACGTCTTAGTCGCCACTAATTGCTGTATTTTTCTCCAGAACTTTATGTCAGTAAAACAATATATCATGCTGGGATGATATTCTAGTCCCTTTATAGTCATACATTAGGGTTTGCTGAGTTGACCGTCCTCTATTTAAAGTCTATGTTGAACATTTTAACACATAAAGCGGAAACTTAAGCCTGCAGGAAACAGGAAACTGGGTCTGTGGTGGGCGATTCTGAATGTTAATGATTAGATCATTTGATGATGAGCTCCAGTGAAACAATATGCTGTGACATATGTTAAGATTTGTATAGACCCTATTAAAGTTCAATCTCTCAATTAAAAACAGAGAAGATTACAGCCTAGAATCTGTTTTTTTTATGTTCAAGAGAGTTTTTCTTATTATAAATTGTATCCATAGAATTAACAGGAAATTATATAAATTTCAAACAAACCAAAGGAAAAGTCAGAGATTTGGGAAATCTATGCCAATTGTTACTAAGACACATTATTTTTCCTTTAGTTTGTCACCTGTCAATAACAAACCAGTTACCACAGTCTGTACACTAAGAGACTCAGCTCACAAGCCCATAATATTCAACGTGATTTCGGGAGAAAATCATGTAATTAGTGACTTGTGAAAGCTAATCCATCCATTAAACATGGGACTGCTGAACACATTAGTGCAAATAAAGAGTACTTTCCATTAGTCTAACTAAAACTGAAGCATCAGAGATCGCATTTAAAAAGATTTTCTCAAAAAATGAGATGGTTTGACAGCTGTGGGACTGACATCCATCAATCATTGACTGCCCTCAAACTAGAGTCTTGCATTCCCTTTGGAGATTTTGAAGCTTTATTATCTGATGTTTTTATGATTCTTGCAACCGTTTTAAACTGTTTATTGTGTAGTTGTGTTGTTTCTGTTGCTGATTGTGTTCCTGTGAATGTTTCTTGTTCTCAGGTATCTCTGAGAATAGAGATCTTAATATCAATGAGACTGCCTGATTACATAAAGATTAAACAAAATAAAAAAATGTGTAGCAAAAAAAAGCATTCAGTCAAACCAAATCTTCTTTTACGTGACTTTGAATTGACTTGATATATTTCGGAAGAAGAAACCTTAATATTCTTGGGCAATGCAATGTTATTAGATCTTGCTAGGGCTCAACGAATACTACAAATGCAACAACACACATGAGACAGAAAAAGTTATTCATAAAATACATCTCATCTCATCTCATCTGCAACCGCTTATCCCGTTAGGGGTCGCGGGGGGGCTGGAGCCGATCCCAGCCGACATTGGGCGAAGGCGGGGTACACCCTGGACAGGTCGCCAGTCCATCACAGGGCTGACACATAGAGACAGACAACCATTCACACTCACATTCACACCTACGGGCAATTTAGAGTCCACAATTAACCTAACCTGCATGTCTTTGGACTGTGGGAGGAAACCGGAGTACCCGGAGAAAACCCACGCTAACTCCACACAGAAGGGTCCCAAGCCGGATTCGAACCTGCAACCCTCTAGCTGTGAGGCGCCAGTGCTAACCACTGCACCACCGTGCCATAAAATACAATTTATCATAATTAATCTGATTCTGCTTTACACTTTGTATGTGTGTCGTCTGCCTTTTGCTTGTAATACCAGCGGTCCATCGGGACAAATAAAGATTTAACTACTACTATACTAAAATGGCATGAAGGCTATTAAGTCAAATACTTTGACCTGATCTGAGCTCTGTTTTAAGCTAATAAGTAACATGAGCAATCGGGCCCATGTCCAAAGGTACAGTGGTGATAAGCATTGATGAGGGGCAACGTTTATTGAATGTGTTTTTCCTTGAAAGACTATCCCTGTATTTATGATAGCTTACTTGCTCAATGTGTAAAAATGATGTCAAATGTCAACCTAATCTGAGTGGGTTTCACAACATTACCCTCTCACATGGTTATGTTTTTATTTACACACGTAAAACTTAATACAAATGTGCAATATCTTACTGTTTTTATAGGTCAAGCAAATACATATTTATATTTATTTATAATATATATATTTTTTACTCTTCTTTATTTTTACTACTGTTTAATAGATATGTATGTACCACCAGGATTGCTATTTTAATTTCGCTGTACTGTGCAATGACAATAAAGGGATTCTATTCTATTCTATTGGCTTATACAACGTAAGGAGAAAAACAAACAATAACAACAAAGGAAAGAAAAATAAGCTAACATAATTGGTAGAAATACCACAAAAAATTACAACAAAAGTGCACAAAATAAGCAGAAAACTAAGCAATCAGTAGACAACAATCCAATAAAAACAAATGAAAAACAGGGCTGTCAAAGTTAACGCTATGACACGTTAACTCCACTAATTTCTTTAACGCAATCGATCTTTTGAAGGTTGAAGCGGACTCAGTTTTAAAGCTAGAGTGGAGACTCTGGTATCATATGAATCCATTGGTACCAACCATGGCCATTTTCAAAGGGGTCCCTTGACCTCTGACCTCAAGATATGTGAATGAAAATGGGTTCTATGGGTACCCACGAGTCTCCCCTTTACAGACATGCCCACTTTATGATAATCACATACAGTTTGGGGCAAGTCATAGTCAAGTCAGCACACTGACACACTGACAGCTGTTGTTGCCTGTTGGGCTTCAGTTTGCCATGTTATGATTTGAGCATCTTTTTTTTGCTATAAATGCAGTACCTGTGAGGATTTCTGGACAATATTTGTCATTGTTTTGTGTTGTTAATTGATTTCCAATAATAAATACATACATTTGCATAAAGCAAGCATATTTGCCCACTCCCATGATGATAAGAGTATTAAATACTTGAAGAGATTAAAAATGTGTGATTAATTTGCGATTAATCACATTTAACTATGGAAAACATGTAATTCATCGCGATTAAATATTTTAATCGGTTGACAGCCTTAAAAAAATGCTTGATACTCAATTTAGCTGATTTAAAACCTGTGAGGGTTTCTGGACAATAAATAATAAATAAATATATACATACATTTGCATAAAGCGAGCATATTTACCCACTCCTATAGTGATAAGAGTATTAAATACTTGACAAATCTCCCATAAAGTGGACGAATAAAAAAAAATCTGTGATTAATCGCGATTAATTATCGACAATCATGCGATTAATCACAATTAAATATTTAATGGATTGAAGGCCCCTACAAAACAACAGAACCAAAATAATCATCCCACTGGAGCTGAATGTAACGTTTAGCTCATAAAAAACCCCAATAAAGTTTGGTTCTCGTGCAAAAAGCTCTGTTACTACACAGCAGCATTTATTCTGCTTTTGTTACTATATTAAGCACTACAGGCAGCAGTGCGCATGCGTTAGAATGCGGTAACAGGGGACAGGCGCAGGTTGTTCTGCGCATGCGCTCAGCGTGCCTATCAGCTGAGAACAGACGCGTTCTGGAACTGGAACGCTCCTCAGAGAAGCTGACAACAAGCACTCAGTCATTTCAATGGGCATTTCCACCGTGCTCGGCTGCTCCTCCTGTGTCTACTGATGAACTCGTCCTGATGTGGAACTTTTTATCAGTTTAAAAACCTAATAAACCCATGGGAGTACAATTTACCTATTTTGGTGGATCGACTAGACACCAAAAACTAAATTTCCTCCTTGGATTATCTTGGGAACTTGGACCGTCCATAATGGCTATATAATGTTTCCCACTGTAATTTCACATCTTTTTTTTTTAACACGGAATTGACGGGACTGATAAAACAATATCATGGAATATGTTCTCAATAAAGACACATCTAATGGGCAATATACCGGCATCAAAAATGTGGATTTAACTTGATGTGAGAGTTTATAAAGAAGCCAGGACATAACAAAGACTTGATTGTATAATAACCAGAGAAACAAATCTCTCTCTTCAAAAGGTGTTATAAAAAAGCGAATTTGTTGTGCGTTAAACAATGTCCATTAATGCGAGTTATCGTCTTGTGCGCACAGTATTTCAGAGGAAGCTTAATGTCAGAGTCCTTTTCTTTGTCTAACGCCATTTTGTGTGTGTCTTTACAGCACTATCGTTGTCGTCAGCCATTTTGCCTTTTTCTTTTCCAAGCAGACAAACAGAGACGTCAAAAAAGAGGAATGATATTTTTTTTAAGGCCCATATGTTGTGTGGAAAATGAGCTAACCGACCAAAAAATAATAATAAAAAATAAACTTACCTATTGCCTACGCTGTTTGGGGTGGAGTTAATGTCTGCATTTAGTCTATTAATAACGTTGCAGCTATCAGTTTACTGCATAACAGGTGAAAATTTGCGAGCTGTGGCAATTTTGATAAGCGTGTTTTTGTGCTCAATGCTATTTGTTTTTATGGTATAAAGCCTAAAAAACACAGTGAGCTGTGTGTGATAGTCTCCCCCTTTGAAATTAAAATTCATAATGTATGTAATATAGCCTACATTATGTATATATTGCATTTATTTTTGTTATTTGTGTGGTCATGGTATTTAAAGGTAAAGATAAAATGGTTTCTCCTTTGCTGAAAAGGAAATAAAATAAATCCTTAAATAACACTAATTAGTGGGATAATGAGGATCAGCTGATTATAGGCTCGATTGTAGCAACATAACATAGGCATTAATAAACCTGGCTTATTTTGACCCTCTTCTATCAGTAGGCCATGTAAAGGGTTAAACGCCCCCAGGCTCTGCAGGGCCCCACCAAGAAAATCCGGAACAATGAGGAGTGATATAACTGGCAGGCCAACATCTCTCCAGGATTACAGCATTAATTCATCCAAGATGTCACACAGACTCCGAGAATAACACACACAACTGTACGTTATAGTCACCTGAGTCACTGTTAAAGAATTGGCAATCGAGAAAATAAGAATTATAAAAGAACAACAGACAAAGCAGTGTTGGGGAGTAACAAATGAGCAACATCAAAATTCAACATCCTGTGCAATATCAACATTTTTTATGTGCATTAATGTGAACCCAACTATTTATTCAGTCTCTCTACTATTATATTTTATATCTTGATTTTTACTTAATAATTAGGCTATATCTTTATCCTTTACTTACTATTATACCTTGTATTTAAGTGATGCCTCTTGTTGTTTCCCCTTTGCTGCTGTAATTCTGCAAATCTCCCCACAGTGGGACTAAATCATTTTTTATTATATTATATATTATTTTATCTTATCTTAACAAGTTACACGTTGATTTACGTAATTAAATTACAAAATAAATGTAATTGTAATCTGTTACAGTTACTGAGAAAAATATGTAATTAAATTAGTCAATAATTTAAATATTGAAAAAATAATACAAATATTTTTTACGGTTTACTTAATAATTAGGCTATATCTTTATTGTTTACTTACGTTACACCTTGTTTTGTTTTTTTAGTAATGCCTCTTGTTTTCCCTTTGCTGCTGTAATTTTGCAAATCTCCCCACTGTGGGACTAATAAATTATTATATTATCTTAACTAGTTACTTGTAGATTTACATAATAAAGTTACAAAATAAATGTAATCAGTTACTTAGAAAGATATGTAATTAAATTACAATTAACAATCTAAATATTTAAGGTAAAAAAATAATCTAAAATAAATAATCAAAATGTTGGCGATTACAAAGGGGTTACATCTGAATATATTATTTTCGGTAAAGGCTTATATATGAACATAACATTTATTCTGTTGCTCTGATCCAATCTCAATTCAAGTTCAAATATTCAAATATTGAAGAACTTTTAATAAAAGTTGGACAGTGTGAGACACTGCCTGGTTTATTTATGTTTTTTAGGACTTTTCAGCTTTATTGCCCAGTTTAAAACATTTGTTAGAAAAGTAATCAACTGTAATAAGTTACATTGCTTTGATGAATTAAAATACAGTAGTAGTAATATAAAGGGCCACAAAGTATATGCAAGGAGTGGGTTGTGGTAGATGAATGGGTCAAACTCAGGACTTTCGCAGTCCTGAAAGTTTTCAGTCGCAGTTTGGTCAGGTTTAAGCAGCAAAACTACTTGGTTATGGAAAAATATACATACAGTACATATACACATACAGTATCTAATTTGTGCCTGGGTCGGGTGCAATAGTATTGTTGTGCTACTGACACCTGGGTGCTAATAGCATCTCCCTTTTTTTATTTTTTTATTTTTATTTTTAATTTCCAAATCATCATAATATGCTCCTTGGATTTTTTTTTAATGAAAAATACAAATACAAAAGTGTTCATTGTTGATGTAGCCCTAACAGGTCCAACACTAATTAGTGCCATTAAATAGAAATGTTTATCTCTGATGATCCTTCTCTTGTGCCTGTGGTCTTCGTCGATGCTCTCTCTTTACGTAGGCTGTATAATCCTCTTCATCCTGTATGAGCAAGTATGACAGATGAATCATCATTACTCACAAAAATATCATACATTATATTAATAGCAACCATATTATATTGAACAATTGTGTGGGGTTTCAATTTGGCTCTAATCCAATGTATTGTGGAACTCTCACTAATTTTAACAACCTTTTCTATTTGCTGAATATATTCAACCCACTTTTTAAAGCCAGTTAACCCTCTGAGACCCACAATAGACACGTTTTTTAGGGTGGTACAGGGGGTCTTTAGGAGGAAGTGTAGCTCATCACTGTGTGTCAAGTTGTTCTAGTCATAAATCAGAAATAAACATGAATTCATTTGTTAATTAAATAATGAAAATAAAGTGTCAAAATGTATAAGGGCTTAGAACATTATGATATAGGTTTGTGATGGCCATCCCTGTGCTCATTTTTGTCTCATAAGTTGCTGCAGCAATTTTTGGGTTGATACCATTTGTTACACATTTTTGGTGCTAAATTTAGCCTTTTTTACCACTCGAGCATTGATAAAAATGATCAATAATACCTCCAAACTACCACATTAAGACACCAAGACCTTGAGGAACAACATAGAAAAGCTATGCTGTGATTTGGTATTAAAAAACTTTCTGCAAGAATTGCATTTTTCAGCGATTGGATGGCGAGCACTTCTGTTCTGGAAACGGCTCATAAACCCCCTTATTGTCAATCTACCTAGGAAAGCCATCCATCCCCTGAATGTCTCTAGTTTGTGGCTGTAAAGTTTCATGAGGCTGTGATTATCCTAGAGGTCACCAGAGGTCATTTTATACAGTGAGGTCAAATAAAAAAATGGTCTCACTACAATGAAATGGCTACTATGGGGACTAACGCACATTAATACAGTTGGACTCATTGGATCCACAAGCTTTACAGTGATACCCAAGGCATGTAATTCCGAGACTGTTTAGGGACCCCAGTATGCAGAAATATTCAAACACATCATTTTTAGTAAAGGCAAAAATAACAGTTATACTGCATTCAAAAAACGGCATGGCTTTTGCCCCAAACTGCATGTGATTATCATAAAGTGGGCGTGTCTGTATAAGGGTTGACTTGTGGGAACCCACAGAACCCATTCACATATCTTGAGGTCAGAGGTCAAGGAACCCCTTTGAAAATGGCCATGCCAGTTTTTCCTCACCAAATGATATCTGCACCTTCACTGTAGCTCTAAAACTGAACCTGCTACAGCCTCTGAAAGACAGTAGGGATTGCCCGTGATCCCGCGGGTATCAAGGGGTTAACATAAATGCTAATTGTTATGTTAAAAAAAAAAAAATGCTACTTTTTTTTTTAACAACAATCTATCTTTCTAACAATCTATCAACAGTGTATGCTTTTATTTGAAACTCTGAACTGTTTAATGAGGCTAACCAGGGAAAGTAGGCTCAGTACTCTGAGTCAGAGTCTACTTTGACCTGAATCTGTCTTGGGGATCTTGTACCTCCTCCACCTGGGACACAAGTTTGAGAAGTTCAGTCTCATCCTGGGACCCAGTCTAATGAACACATTGATATTCTGCCCCAGTTTTCGGGGTCCCGATGGACAGAAAGTGCTTTCGGCCCAGAGTGCTGCTTCCAGGGAGACTCGCTGACCTGTGAGGAGGATGCCTCATCCAGCAGATCCTTGGTGGGGATTAGACAGCTGGCCTCACCCAGGAAACACATTAGGATGTGGAGCACGTCGGCCCAGCGTCCAACAGTCAGCATCAGGACCATCAAACCACCGAGACGCACCACCACTGTGTTCAAGACGGCCTGGCTGCCGGGCAGACGGTGCTGCTCCTCTGCAGAACCAAAATGCACTATTAGAGGGGAATATTTTGGTGAAAATGAACACAATTCAGAACAGATCTGTAGAGGTGTTAAACATCAGGATGCTCAAATGAATGATGGATGCATTAGTGACCAGAGAGATGCGTCAAGGTTTTCTTCAGTCTTGAGAGGGTCACACTGTTAAAGGTTGTGTCTTAATGAGTGTTGCACCATAATCTTATGACATGTTTTACATGTTTCTCACCCTGCATGTACACAATCAACAGTGTGTAGCAGATAGTCAGCGGCGTCCAAAACCTGAGGGCCTCTGCTGCAGAGAGGAAGTGCTGATTGATGATGGATATGGAGGCAACCACAGCCACAAAGAAAGTAATGATCATAGTCCTGCGCAGCATGGGCAGCAGGCAGCGGCCTGATGTGAGGAGGCAGATGCAAATGCCGCAGTAGCGCTGTGAGCTGTGGAGTTTATACAGAGCTGTGACATGGTGCAGCAGCCGACTGGCCTGCCGAGCCAGGAACCAGCTGAGTGCTGCTGCCAGCAGCAGGCATAGCCAGCGCTGGGACGCTCCCTCGTGGAGAAAGTGCAAACTGCAGCTGAGGGCACAGCCGAGAGAGAACTGGCTTTGAACTAACAGCTGCTGCAGAAATTTCCTGGACTCCTGGGAAATAAAGGAGCATATGAACAGAACTGATGGATGAATCTAAACAGATGATGGGTGATTGTTATAATAGATGATATGAGAAGTCATGATGTGATAAATTCCAGAAATTAACTCTGCAAAATTGAGCAGTAGAAGCAAATCAGGTGATATAGTTGAGTATCAAGCATATTTTTTAAGGCTGTCAATCAATTAAAATATTTAATCGCGATTAATCACAAATGAATCACACATTATTTTATCTCTTCAAAATGTGCTTTAAAGGGAGATTTGTCAAGTATTTAATACTCTTATCAACATGTGAGTGGGCAAATATGCTTGCTTTATGCAAATATATGTATATATTTATTATTGGAAATCAATTAACAACACAAAACAATGACATATATTGTCCAGAAACCCTCACAGGTACTGAATTTTGCATAAAAAATATGCTCAAATCATAACATGGCAAATTCAAGCCCAACAGGCAACAACAGCTGTCAGTGTGTCAGTGGGCTGACTTGACTATGACTTACCCCAAACTGCATGTGATTATTATAAAGTGGGCATGTCTGTAAAGGGGAGACTCGTGGGTACCCATAGAACCCATTTCTATTCACATATCTTGAGGTCAGAGGTCAAGGGACCCCTTTGAAAGTGGCCATGACAGTTTTTCCTTGCCAAAATTTAGCGTAAGTTTGGAGCGTTATTTAACCTTTAGAAGTGAACCCGCTACAACCTCCGGAAGATCCATTGCGTTAATGCATTAAAGAAATGAGTGACGTTAAAACAAATTTGCGTTAACACGTTATTGTCACATTAACTTTGACAGTCCTAGTATTTTTATCACATTTTCTTACTGGTCCGGCTGTAAGCAATCCAGAGACAGCTCGTAGACAAAACTCCAGCACCACCAGGGAGGCAACACGGGAGCCCACTACAGCCAGCATCCCAGTCACAAAGAAAAACTGGAGCATCCCCACAAGTCCAGTGTTAATTCCCCTCTGATGACTGGCCGTCCTCTGGCTTGATGCGTCTTTATCATTTTTATCACTCCAACTGAAACAAATCAAGTAAGAAAAGGATCTGTACCAGCACTTGAACAAACTGGGAAGAATACATCTTCATGCACAGATCTATTAAAGGGCCATTTCCTCACCTCTCCTCTTCTAGAAATAGGTGCAATCTTAACAGGGAGCACAGCACAGAGATCCCACATGCACCCACCAGTCCTGTAGATCACATAACACTGAATTTTCAATCAACGACACACTCCAGGCACCTGAACAGTTTAGAAACACACTGCAATGTGGACGTGAGAGAGAAAATCAATGGATGAGGAGCTCACCTTGCAGTAAACTATCCAGTGGATTTGTGTCAAAAGTCAACCACCCTGGTAGAAAGTAGGAAGTCGGAATAAGCGACGTGATAAAGGAAAACATCGTACTACTTTTAAATGTCACAGATTTGATAAGAAATACATGGAGGCGAATGTAATTCAAGCAATCACACACTCAGAAGCCATATTTTGTAGATATTCCAGCGTATCAGCTCAGCTCTTCTGTTTATTTCTGTTGCCTCAGCGTTGAGCTTTGCTCGTGGCTCGAAGTCTGTTCTGTGTCCTGTACCAAAGGTCACCAGGACGGTTGGTGGAGCAGAGGCACTCAGCAGCCTGACTCATAACAAGATTATGGAGGTTATTGCGCCACAGGAAATACTTTACACTCTCACTTACAAATGATGCCAGGAGTTAGTTGTGCTCTCAAGTTGTCTGCAAGCTAGATCTTTGTGAAAAATCATATTTTGCCCAGAGCAGTATTTAAAGTCAAGTTCATTCATACAGCCCGAAATTCCAGGAAGCCGTATAATCTGCACATACTTAGATATCTGATTTGGATAAAGAGAAATTCAACACATGCACACACAAAACAGGAACAAAAAGAGAAAACTCTGACACATGAGGGATCGCTCTTCCTGGACAGATAGATATGCAATAGGTGCCATATGATTAAACAGAAGTAGCAGTAGAGCTACATTATGAACAAATAGCAATACAATATTGAGAGGAGACACTACAGGTGAACAGGGTAAAAACATTTTTAACTTATAGATATCACCACGAAACTTCCCCAGTTGATTACTTACATTAAGACAATTTTTTTTGTGTTACAAGTTTTCTGAAATTGTATGTTTAAATATACAAATGAGGCATTATCTTTTTAAATATGTGCTAATTTGCATACATTTCCAGAGCAAAAACTTGAACATTAGATAAAGACAGGTTCCAAATTATTGTTTCATTTTCTTGACAGAACAAACATTTGGTTGATCGCCAAGAAAACCCACGTTAGTTGGAAATATTTTGCATTGCCTGATCCTATGCAAAAATGTGTTTAAAATGTTACCTAATAAAGAGTAAAAAGAATATAAATGAAAATGTGCTCATATTATTTCAAGGTACAAGGAGAGGTGTAGCAGTCATAAGATTAATGCCTGTCCATGAGAGGGCAGCAGTGTAACATTCATTATTCATTCTTCAGGGCCCACGATGCCTGTAAAGCCATAAACCCTGGAGCCACCTTTAACCTGACATTGGTGTAACAGATAATATGATGAACACTGTAACAGTAATATCTTTTATCACATATATGATTATATGAGTGTTCAAATCTAACGAAACCAGAAAAGAAATTAATTTGCATCTACATCTCAGTTTGCAAATGTAATGTGAATGCATGTTAACTCTAAAGTAATGTACAGATCAGAGCATCTGTCTATACGCATACAGAAACCATAAGGCATCCATGAGACATTTTAAAGCCTCTGAACACCCACACAGGTGTTTTCAGTTATTCTGGCTGATTAGACCTCTGCTCAGGTTGAAGGTGAGTTTTAGCTGTGATTTGGTGCCTTAAAATGGGTTTGTGTTTACCGTGTTCACGAGAAGAGTCCATATGAACATCCCCCTCTTGTGGCATTCACAACCTCGTAAGTGGAAAGTTTCTTAGGTCATGAATCTTCACCTACCAATAAATTCTTATTTATCGGGACAAATCACACCATTATCAAATGATAATGGTGTGATTTGTCCCGCCCTAACAGGTGCAACAAAACTAACAGGAGACTCAGGAAGATGTCAATCAAGTAGTCTATACACACCCACACCGTCCAGCCTAACTGAAAACACCTGTGTGGGTGTTCAGAGGCTTTAGGGTCACTACATAAAATGAAATGAGTGCGTAGCTGAGATTGCTGGTTTTCTTTACATTTACAAACACAAGAGGGCGCTGTTATTTCAGCAGAAAACACAGCTTCAACATGTTTCTCTTCTGCAACAGAGCCAAAGAGAAAATCTTTGAAACAACAAATTAATATTATATTGAAACAAATCACATTTTCATGCAGAGCAGGGAGTATCATGGAATACAACACTAAGTATTTTTACTTTGCAGTGATAAAACCAGAGATGAACAAACCACACAGAACTTAAATTGCCCTTTATCACTGAGAAAGGGTCATATAAGAAAAGCTGGAGTACATATGTACCAATACATTTATGACAGGTTGAACTCAGTGAACACATGAACTATGACCAAGCAGGAGGAACGGCTCTCTCAGTCTCAGTCTCAATCTCAGTCAAGGAGCTGGAAAGCAGCAGAGCTCTTGCAGGTTGTTAACTGTTTCAGACTCATACAGGTGAGCACTAATTCAGCTTATTTGAATGTGGGGAGATAAAGTGAATTCTGCTTTGGGTGACAATGATCAAATCACTGCTTTTGAGTCTGATTATCTCATCTCATGTAGTCTGGATTAGCTCTGGGGCTGATTAAACAGCTTTGAATACGTATGATGCAATGCATGCAGATTATTATGGCCTTTTTTGACAAATTGACAGCAGTAAATTACCTTTGATTCTCATCATTACTACACATAATGATACCAAATTCAACTCAACAGTTTTACTGTAGTCAAGATACTTTATAATGGTTCATGGGCAGTATCTGTGTCCAGGCACAGCAGTGTGAGCAGTGATTCCAGGCAGCAGCTAAACCTCTGAGGAGAGGAAGAACTTCCCACATGGACTCCAACACGGCCGGCAGCGTGCAATATGACCGCTGGAACGAGGACAACATCAACATGAACGTAGAGGCATCACAGTCGGCTAAGATGAGGTGAGACAAAGTGACGCCTGACAGAAAGATGCAAAGATCAAATATAAAGTTTCATGGAGAACAAACCTAGAGTGATGTAGGAAGATGTGGATGAGATAAAACTTTACAGTGGGACATGTATAGACTAAACTCATGTATGAGTTTGATGGGGTCAAAAATCAACATAACATAAAGTTAAACCTGACACCAGTTGAATGCTAGAGTACTTTGTAAAACATTTACAGTCACAATAAAGTGATAATGTGGTGAAACCAGGTCATAAAATAAGGTTAGAATGAAAACAGCTGACCAGATGCTGTTTGAACTGACTCTGCCTCCCTCTCTGTTACATTCACAGGACCTTTGACAGAGTGTGTACCGGCAACGCTGGAGTAGCAGTGAAGGTAGCAGGAGCTTTGGCTGCAATGGTGTCCATTTACATCATAGGATACGTGACTGGATACTACGTCCATAGGTGCCCATAGGTGGTCAGGAGAGAAAAGAGCTCAGACATTTTGGATACAGTTAGATTTTTTCATATTATATATATATATATATATATATATAATATATATAATATATATATAAACATATTCAGACAAAGAATGCTTACAGTGAAATATTTTTATGCTGACGGAAAAGTTCAATATTCACATAGATATTGCCAGTAAAATGTACATTTCTGATGCTTGTTTCATTAATCTGGTGTCATAACTTTCTATATATGAAGTTAAAAGTTATATAAAAGTTTGTAACATTATTTATTCTAATTATTCTAATTTTCATCTCTCTTAATAAAACTTCAGTGATGCAAAGACTTACAGACCTTTCTTGTGGTGGTGCTTTAAAAACGTTTATTACAATTTCATATTTTTTACACATATTAAAATCATGTTGTCTCAGTAAAAACTGTTTCTTTGTCACAACATCAAAACGTTTGTCACATTAAGGATGGAGGTGAACATTACCACGGGTTGCATGAGAAAACACACCAAGATCCCCTTTACTCCATAGGAACCCATCCAAAACTCTCACACTGCATCCCTGACTGATAATACTGTAGACACCATGCACAGACCTGCTATGACTCAGTGTGACTGTCCCTCTAACAGAGCAAGGTGACCTCTGACCTTCCTTTGGAGGTGAAAAGACAACATCTAGGGAGCATTAGCAAAACTATTTCCCCACATAGAGAAACTGAATATTTTTACAGTGAAGCTACAACACAGTTTAGAGTTAAAGAAGCTGCTGGTGGTAAATATCTGAGTTGATATCCGGTATATTGTTTAACTGCTCTAATCCATTTCCACAATTTTATTGCCATGGTGCAACAGCTACATTTGGATCATAATGTTACACTTAAGATCTGCATGGAAAGCAATTAAACACAATACATGAGAATAAAATAACCATATTCATGCGTATTTGTATGGCATGCCATCAAATCTCAGACGGACAGCAAACAGTCTGGGCCAGATTTGATTCTTAATGAAATGTCAGTTCATCAACCCTTAAAGGGTAACTTTGGTATTTTTCAACCCGGACTCTATTTTCCCATGTTTTTGTGTCTAAGTGAATAATGGGGACAACACTTTTGAAATTGGTCCAGTATAGAGGGAGAACGCTGTAGATGACAGCCGTGAAACAAGTTGCGAGGTCAAGTGAGCAGCGTCAATGTAACGTTATGTTCACTAAAAGTGCTTGTTTTTGCCACTGACAGACTCAGATTGTTATTATAAGTGTCTGATAACATTATGGAAAGGACCCTACAGAGAAATAAAACCTTTTTCTTTCCTTTCTCTTGATCCGGTCTGTTTGTTATTGTGTCCAAGTCTTGTTGTGAAATCAGAATATCCATATACTCTGACTCAAATAAATATGGGCAGCCATCGAATACAAAGATCATATCCACATTGTGGAAATCATCTAAATATTCAGCCATTACATTGAAAATCTTTAGATAACACTAAGCTACGCTTTCTGTACTCCAACACAACCAACTCTGCCGGCTGGCACTCCCGTTTCCACCATGGATGTATTCCACTATTCAATCGTTGTCTTCCGGCAACACGTCACCTCGCTAGATTTCAGAATGAGACTTCTCCTTGAGCGAGACTCTTTCCAAAATGTCAGACACTTATAATAACAATCAGAGCCCGTCATGGTAAAAAAAAAAAAGCACTTTTAGTGGACGTACAGTAAATGACGGTGCCAGCTTGCCCCAATAGGATTACATTGCAGCCTGTGAGCAGCTGCCGTCTACAGCGATCTCCCTCAATACTGGACCAATTTCAGAAATTGTTGTCCCTATAAGTCAGTTGGACACAAAAACATGGAAAAGGTTGAAATATACCAAAGTTACTCTTTAACACTAGCTGCAGCGTAATGTACACATCTCTTTCTCGATGATCACATGTGTTCAAATAAATCTCATGTTTCTTTTTTACTGTTCCAGGTAGCTCTGATAGGCTTTTATATACATGATTCACAACATCGTCACAGGCCTACGTTTTCTGGGCTCTCTCTTCCACGTAGAGCTGCATCTGTTAAAGACGGAGAACAAACAATAATCAGTTTAGAGCGAATTTGGGGAATTTCAACATGACGATTCAACAAAACATAATTACAAAATCAGTTTCTATGCTTTTGTCTTTGAACAGATGAACTGATCAATGAGTGGGATGTTTCTGCTCACTTTTACTATGTCGGACGTCATGGTCTTCAGTGGGATGAGTCGAGGCTCCTGCATGTGGACCTCCTGCTCATCAGCAACTATCCACGGAAAATCCTGAAGAGGGAAATGCACAAATATGACACAACACATGCATATAATTATTCAGTGTTTACACATTATTAGAGCTGATTACTATACTCCCAAGAAGTAAACGGGCTAATCTGTCAGTATTAGCAGACACACATCATGAGTTAACCAGTAGGTTTGTAGTGTTTTAAAACCTCACCTTGATGACTTGAACCTTCTCCATGTTGCGTGTAGCAGCATCTCTGGTATGTACCAGTACTGTAAATGAACACCCTGTGACAAACAACAGGTCACAAATAAGTATGATTTTTATCTATTCCCCCCTGAATATCATGTATGTGTCATATAATGTCATCATCATTACACGCTTGATTCTCTGGTAATTCTCTAGTGCCTGGACTTGCTTACTCCCTTGCATGCTTGTCCAATAAGACTCTGATGCATCAGTAGGACTATTGCTTCTGAAGAGTTGTGTCTGTACCCTGAAGAACACTTCACAGGCTTATCGTTCCCCCCGGGTTACACGCAAATTCTGCATCCATTGCCAAGTTTGGCAGACATTAAAACCAACCACAGCACTAACCCTAACCACAGCCATCTGCAACTTAAAGCATTTGGTTAACAAGGCTTGCTGGGGCCCCTACACAGCATGGTAGGCTTAGTAACTTAGTAAAAAAGCCCTTTGTCCACTGTGTAAGAGGTGATCAACTCTATTAATGTTGGAATTCCTACTTATTGCACACAAGGATCAATTAAGTCTAAGATTATATCATATTGTGAACACCTGCATGTTTATAAATGAAGAAGTGAGAAGTTACAGGTGTACCATAATGTTATTAATAGCAGCAATGGATGAATCTAAATCATTTGAGAGTGGTGTTGCAGATGCGTCTTACAAAGGGAGGCATCACTGAAAAGACTTTGGGAACCATTGGCCTAGAGACTAATTTTTTTAGCCGCTAATACTGGATAATGAGCTGAATCATGTCAGGGAATCAGAGCAAATCATTTTTTAGGAATATGTATGTGACTGTGTCTGTCGTGTGCTTCTCTTTGCGTAATCATAAGTGGCGCTACCTGGTGGGTTATTATTTAAAACGGCATCACACACGCTGATCTTCAGGATGAATGCCCTCAGCAGCTGCTCCACATGTGACAGTAATGTGTCTGAGCTGTAACAACAAAACCAAAGTCAGTTAGTGAAGTGACCATGATCACCCTGAAAATGTATCACAAAATCAGCACTTATATTCTTTTTTTTTAAGAAGAAGGGGAAAAACCTGATGGACAGTAGTGGAGGTTGGGAAATCTCAAAGACAAATCTCTCTACTGGATGATGCTCTTTGTCCATGATGACCACCACCACCTTCTCTGCATCATTCTGGGAGGGAAATGAAAGACTTCAGCAGTGCATTCACGTAGATGAGAGATGGCACGTGTTTCCTAAATTAACCTCAGTCAGCATCATGTCATGTCTTACCTTCTCAATGAGCGGCTTTACACAATGAAGTGTGTCTTGGATATATTGATTCAGCTCTGGGTGACATGACATCTGGAAACAAACACGCACAAAAAACAGAAGACCGATATTAGAGATACAAATAAGCCTTCCTAAAAACTGTGAGCAAGTAGTAATTATACATATATTCATCTATTCATCTGTACCTGCACAGGAACATTGTATTTCTTTCTCTTCTGAAATATTCCAGAGGGATAAACTTCACGAACATACAGGATGAGATGAATAGCGACCTCCAGGAACTCACACAGGATGTCAGCAACCACTGTAAAAGAGGAATCAACTGAATCTCCATCCATTTCATTTGTCCTTATAATAGGACAAAGTGCCACCAAACTCAATGCAAAAACCCTGCCATTTAGTGTTGCCGTATTAGCTTACAAGGAACACAGACCAACAGCAAAAAAGGATAATTTATAGAAATAAGATGCCGATATGTATATGCCAAGTAGGCCAGCATATCCTCCTGAGACCCAGCCCATCGACATGTGTCCTCTGTAGTGGACATTTTGTCCACATGCATATCCTCTTACTCTTTTGACCTACTCTATCAACTCCTGGTGTATTATTGTAAAGAGGACATCCTAGGCTTTCCAGTGATATGGCATGTGTTGTTGTTTTTTTATCAATTTGAATGTATTTTTTGGTTTAATATCACTCTAAAGCAGAGGTCTTCAACAGTGGATCGTGATTTTTTTTAAATTATTATCATTTATTATTATTATTTTATATTAATTTTTGGTTGATTAGACAATTTTTTTTTAATTTCCCCCCCAATTTTTCCCACCACAAATTGAAATGTCTTACTGTATGTAAGTTTAAAATAACATGAATCTGTCAATTATTTTAATAGCTCAGTATTGTATGCAAGATAACAGGTATGTTTATGCATGGCAGTGGCACTAATAGGCCATCACTCATTTTCGTTTCCACATTTGTTTAAAATAAAAATGTCAATTTGAATAGCTGGTATGCATGATTATCATGCAATTGACAGATATTGTTGATATTGGCATTGGTATCAGTTAACAAGGTATGTTTATAAATGGCAGTGGCATGGCCACCCTACTCACTGCACACTGCACATGTTTAGAATAAAAACAATGAATATATGAACCTGTGTATTATTTGAATAGCTTAGTATTGAATGCACAATAACAAGGTACATTTATACATGGCAGTAGGCCCAGTTTAATATAAAACACAATTGTATACAATATATATAGTGTAAGATTAGATTTATTTTTGTAAAGACATATTTTATACAGTTTACATATTGTATTCTGCTCTTTAAGTTAGAGATGGAGCTATATGGTTTGGCGCACCTTGCGTGCTTGTGGGATGAGTGATGGTTAAGATTGGCGGAGGGATATGAAGTGAGGTGCCACCTTTTGAGTTGTCCTACGCGGAGTTGAGTGATTAAAAGTGGATCCTGTTGAACAGACCAAGCTCTCCCCGTGCTCTTGTTCTACCCACAGCCCTACAGGAGTTTAATTAAGTAATAGGTAAGGTTATAGTTAAGGTAGCGAGAAGCCTGCCTTACAATAGTAAGACCCCTGCTCTAAAGCCATGATCTGTTCATTTTTTCATTTTTTTTCACACTGAAATAGTCCTGTAGTCCACTAAAGTGGACACTAAAAATAAAGTTTAACAAGCCTACATTTTTAAGATTTTTTTTTTCTTTAAATAGGAAGGAAATCACAAAAAAAGTAATTGAAAGACACTTTTTTAAACTCGGTTCCCAGGAGGATAAACCCATAATTCAGCATATCTATGGTAATGGGTTATCTACTCATAAGAAAGTCAAATTTCATTGACAAATAAATCAGCTGATTTGTGTTTAAGGCATCTGTCTACACATCTGGGGCGTTGAGCCGCAGCTAAAAGACAGATACCTGACTGTTTCATGTCGTTGGCTTGTTCGGTTGACTTACCTTGTCCAAAATTGAGGTCCTGCCTTGTTAAAGTTGTCATGTTTTCTATCCCAGGAGCTGCCAGATGACCAACAAACAGCTAATGTTCTAGCTAGCAGAGCTGCAGTCTGTCAGGCGGTCATTATGTTGAGGCTGTTTTTAGTTGATATTCTTCCTTTGTCTGACGATGACAACCAACAGGACTGGAGGAGTACAATGTCACTTTATATAAAGATTTACAGAAGATGATAAAACAAGCAGAGGCATACTTTAAAACGAGCTGATGGTTTCATCAGTTTCACCGGAAGAAACGCGGCTTTTTCCTCCGTTACCGAATCAAAGCTTGGTGGCGCATGACATCGACGTCACTGTTTGTTTACAAGTTGCTTACCGTCCACGAGGGATGACGTCGCTTTGCCATCGCTGCTCCTCTATTGATTATTAAATGATCCTCCTAACAGTTATTTATATTTTTATACCGGTCTAGTCCAATACTGTGCAGCCATTCCATCAGTTATTCCATTTTAGTTATCAAGGTTGAGGAAAATATCATATGCAATGGTATTTGGATATAAAAATATAATATATATTAAATATATAAAAATAAATTATTATTATTATTATTATTATTATTATTATTATTATTATTATTAATACTACTACTACTACTGATAATAATAATAATAATAATTGTACAGCTTCAGATTCTGGGATTAGCCATGATGATTGCTCAACTGACCGGCAGACTGGAGATTGGACTGAACATTGATATTGATAATTCCAATATCCTCCACCTTAGATTTTTGTTTATTTCCTAAGTTTGTTTTGGCCTTTTTCGCTCTTCCCAGGAATTCCCACAATGTTGATCTAGCAGGCATTTTGTTGGAAATGTTTCACCATAATATTTCAATCCAAGTTTATATGTTCTGCTTTTCAAGAGCATCTCTCCCATTTCTATATCAATAAGGCAGGTATTGGGAGTATTGTGGAACGTCCCACTACATAGCCTATGTTCAGGGCTATAGCTTGCAGTATATATAGTTTTTTAGGAGCTGATCCACAGGCCATGCATCCACAATCAACAAATGATCTAATCATTGCTCTATATACATGCATGCATTTTACACTTACTTTACACTTTATAGAATGCACATATGTACATATTACATTTATTTATTATACATAAATTTTTTTAATTGATGGACGGTACACACTATGTTCACCCATTCACTCTGTATATTCTATATCTCTATTTTTTTTTTTTTTTATAATTTAAGTGAGTTTCCCCCAGGGATTTATAAAGGTTCATCTTATCTCTTATCTTATTTTATGTATATCATCATCAATTAATCTCTGTGGGCCATCAGCCATCCATGTCATCCTTTCATCCAACCATATTCCGAGAAGTAAAGTTTTTTTTTTTGTTTTTTTTACTTTTTCAAGAGTCAGATTCAGATTTGGCAATTTCTTTTTATATCCAAATACCATAAATTTGGCCTTGTCTATTAATATTTTGAAGCCCCAATCAGTGACCCACTCAATTATCCTATCAATATCTAATGTGGAGGTAAAAGTCCACTCTATAATAACTGAGGGTCAGCACTGTAACCTCATAGTCATAGTTTAATTTCTGTGCAATATATCCTTGATGCAATATACACCTCAAGTGCAACTACTTTTGTTTACATTTTATTTATTACATCTACCCTACCTATTTTACAAGTGCAATTACCTCTGTTTACATTACATCTATTTGTTTTATATTTTATATTTCTAGTGTAACACTTCTGTTTATATTTATTTATTACATCTACTTTACCTGTTTTATTTACTTTATAACTGTGTGTGTTATACCTGTTGTTTTATCTGCCTCGTTTAGTCTTGTCAAGTATTTGTTTTAAAGCACCGACCAGTAGTGGCAACTGTGAATCTCGTGGTATTTAATACAATGACAATAAAGCTTTCTATTTTATTTCAAATACAATGTGCTGAAATACAGAGCCAACAGTATAAACTTCTCACTGTCCAAATACTTCTGGACTATTTAGGCCTATACTGTATAAATGTGGCCCACCTCTTTATAAAAGCGTTGCAGAGCATCAATCAACACTAACTAACGTGATGCTCGCTGGTTTTAGGTCTATTGTGTTGATTTAATTGTAATGTTCTGCCAGATGCGACGTGTCTGGTGTGCAGCTCTCTAGGGATTCAAGAAAAGTGTCAGCGAATAAATCGATCGTGATGATTTTAGCTAAAACTCTGGAAATACAAGACGATGAAAAGTACGCAGCAAAAGTCAAACCAGGTGGAAAAAGCGGAAATCATGCGATTTCACCTTCAAAATAAAATCACACACCTGGAAGACTTAGAAGTGTTTAAAAGTGTAATAAAGCCCCATTATGTAATCTTACATGGGGGTAAAGGCTATCTAAGTCCCATAAAAAAACAGCCAATGTAATGGAGGACGGTCTGCAGGACAGATAATAATGCACACAGTGCACTTTCATAGACTAAGCTATTGGAGTTACCCTGCACTATACTCATTTTTAACAGTCTCTTCTGCACTATATTCACTTTTTTTAATAGTCGTGTATCACAGCTGTTACCCTGCACTATATTCAGTTTTAACAGTTTTCTTCATCTCCTTGTATTTTTATATTTGGTATATTTTTTTTGTAGTTTGTACTTTGCATTACTAACTTTTTCACTGCCTTTTTACTAACATGTTTTGCACTATGGAACTGTGATGCTGGAAACTTGAATTTCCCTCGGGATTAATAAAGTTACTATCTATCTATCTATCTAAGGCGGCTTTTATTTTGAAAAGACAGCCGCGTCAAACAGGAGATGCTGTATTAAATGTCGGACATCATTCATGAGCTGTTCTCCTGCGGTGGGATGATAACGGTGTTGAGGTTCACATACTCAACACTGAGCAGCGTTATTCTGAACATATCGGTATCCTAACAATGAGGTGACGCTTTCAAAAGGTAGGTAATGTAGTCTAATTTAACTATGTTTGCATGATAATGCTATTCATATGCATACACCGTATCATAACCTATACTCTTGTAACTGAACTGGTTTTGCAGGTGAAATGTGAGTTATGTTTTTTTTAGCTAGCTAGACAGTCAACACTAGCTAGTTTAACATAAAGAGTTGTGGAAAATGAAACAATATGATGCTAAATACTCTACATGGGTGACATTATAATAGGATTAACATTACTTGTGTGTGGGAAAAAAAACATAATAGCCTATTATTGCTGTTTGACATAACTTAAAAAGCCTAAAAAAGGTCTGTCCTAAGGCATTTATTAGTTTCAGACTCTGGGAAAAAAGTAAAACTCACTAAAACTAAATATTCTAGTCTATTCTATGTGATCTAATGTAATATTGCTTTACTTCCATCCACTGAGCCTCCCCTAAAACTGTCTGGAGCCTCCCACTTTAAAAACCTCTGATGTAAAAAATACTCTGATACAGATGTTTTAGACATATTTTTTTGCTTTATAACAAGAGAAAAAATGAACACAGGGACACATGATTGAAACAGGGAAATATAAACACCTGACCCGTATGTAACACATGTCATATATTAACTATCCCTGGCTGCTGATGTTGGTCCTTAGTCAGTTCAGTTTACAACAGCTGTAAATCAGTATCCTTAGTTTATTATCTTTACAACATGTCAACCCGTCTTCTTTGCAGGTTGTGAAACTGTGCAAGACATGCCTTTTTTGGAATTCATAGCTGGGAGCATTGCCGGTAAGAAAAAAACTACATTTTATTCCTGTCAGAACCGAGATTTAATACAGTATTTGTAAAATTCATGTGGAGTAATAACATTTGTCTTGTTGGTTATTGCAGGTGCAGTGGGACTGGCAGTTGGACATCCATTAGACACTGTGAAGGTTGCATGATCTATACTTTACACCCTGAAATCTATAAACATGTATAAAACTACTTTTTTTCCCCCTTACACGTCATGTTTCATTTGTAGGTGCGCCTGCAGGCCCAGTCTGTGTATAAAGGGATATTTCACTGTATGTCTAAAACATACTCCAATGAAGGGGTAGGTGCTATTTCCTCTTAAATTGTTTCATCAGATATGACTGCATAAATTCTACTCAACATGCATATACATACTACATCCTGTTTACGTTCAGCTCATCCATTTGAAATACTGCTATCTTAACTTGCACTATTTTATGTCTCATTTTGCTTGTACTTATGTGATTTTCCTTTTTATATAGACATTTCTAATGAGCATTGTTGAAGGGTACTTGTACCCAAGATTTTCATTGCCAACGACTGCTTGCTGTAATTGTTGTGCGTATGATGGATAAACGAACTTGAACTTAAATAGCCCCAGCCTCCACCAGAAAACAAGTGACAGAAAGGATTGATGCATGCTTATTTATCTCTTTGTTATGCCTTTATGACATCAGCTCCATGGATTCTTCAAGGGCCTGGCATTTCCGGTGCTGACCACGGGCATCGCCAACTCCGTTGTCTTTGGCTCTTACAGTAATGCCTTAGATTACCTCACTCAGTCTCAGCGCAGTGACCGCGATCAAGGCAAGCCGGCCTCTGCTGCACAGGTCTTTGCCGCCGGCTGCTTCTCAGGCCTGGTGCAGGTAAGAACACCTGACATTCACTGGCTGGTTTCATCCAAAGCACCTTTGCATGACCATAACTGCTGGCATGATGACTGTTAGGGTGCCACAGGATCATGCTGAGTGCCATTCTTCATGCAAACTCTCCATTCACAGAGGTAACAAGCAAGTTGATTCTAGTTTCATTTAGCCTGTGTGTTCCCCACCGACTCCTAGGAGAATTCAGACTTAAAGTGTAAAGTGCTACAGGTTGCAATGTTTATTACATCCCATAAAACTACAGTGTTCAAAACGGGGTCAAGAATGTGACCTGAGTCAGGTGCTTGAAGAGAGGCCATGAAAAAATGATAAACCATATACTTTTAGATATTTACTGTGTCTAGGTGGAAATGTAGCCTGATACTTGGGCCCAAGTAAAGGTTGAAATACAATTAAATAGTTGTGAACATACATTGTCATTGCCAGAAGTGTCAAGTAGGTGCCAAAATCATTAGAATTCACTCTGAGAGAACCATTAATAGCATACTTTAAAGGAACAGTGTGTAACATTTAGGGAGATCTATTGGCAGAAATGGAATATAATATTAAAAAGTATGTTTCCTTTAGTGTAATAATCACCTGAAAATAAGAGTTGTGCTTTTGTTACCTTAGAATGAGCCGTTTATATCTACATAGGGAGCGGGTCCTCTTCACGGAGTCCGTCATGTTTCTACAGTAGCCCAGAACAGACAAACATTTCCATGCTTGAGTCGATAACGTTACTCGCTCCCGTCGCCGCCACCGCTCCCTCTCTCTTGCTTCACCACTCACTTCCCACGTAGACACACACTCTATGCACTGGCTCTGCTCCAAATGGCTCTAGAGAGGGGCACCACCATGGTAGAGGCTTCAGTTGGTTGCAGTCTCCTCATCTCCTCTACTTGAGTGTCCCTAGACCCCAGCCCTCGCCGATTAGGTCACCCAAACAAACAACATACAAAGCTCCAATACTTTATAACATGGCGTTCATTTACCAATCATGTCCATCCGTGTCTGTCACTTCTAATAAGTTTTAATCTCTCAGTTGAGACATTAACAGCACACAATGTCATACAAAACACAGTCAGAAACTGTTTGCTCATTCAGCAGCACCTGTGGTAACTGGCATTTGGCCTATATTACCTGTGGCCAGCCTCCGCCTACTCCATACACCCCCCCTTAGTGCTTGGGGGCATATTGCACCTTACACAAATAAAATACATGACTCCTACACACGTTTTCACTTGCGTCTTTTCCATGACAGGAAATATGTTTTTTAGAGACATGAGACGTCCTTTCCTCTGAAGAGTCACGTGAAGTCAGCTGATCACAGCTGGTTCAGCTGTCAGTCAGGAGCTGTAGAGACTTTGAATGGACTTTGTGTCTGAACTGTACTAATAATACTAATAAAGACACACAGTTATCAGTGGCAGAGCAGCTGTGTTTTCTCTCTGTAGCCTGTTACCTGTTTAACAAACACCTGCACATGAATAGCAGCTGCAGTCTGTATTTAAACTGTGGACTGTGTCCTGCTTAGAGGCTCAGAAACCGTTCTACTGGCAGAATGCCTTTATGTTATTTATTCACTATTTTTGTCTGTATTTATTGATATTCTGATTGTGAATTAATTATTTGATAACCCAGAATATAATTATTGTGTCTCTTGGACACTGGAAATGATTTATTTGGCTAAATGTTTCAGGGTAACTTGAAATGATGTAACTCATCAAACCTGTGGAAATGACGATAAATTATGTAAAAAGTGTTTGTTGCTGACAGACAGACTCTCCGGCTCTCTCTGACTTTAATTGTATCCATAATAAGAAATAATGGGGGAATAACTGATCTAAACCCGAGTGGTCGTTTGTTGTTGGACTTCTGTGCTAGTCATGGATTGTCCATAACGAACACCATGTTCGAACATAAGGATGCTCATAAGTGTACGTGGTAGCAGAGCACCCTAGGCCGAAGGTCGATGATCGATTTTGTAATCGTATCATCTGATCTGAGGCCGCATGTTTTGGACACTCGGGTGAAGAGAGGGGCGGAGCTGTCAACTGATCACCATCTGGTGGTGAGTTGGGTCAGAGGGTGGGGGAAGACTCTGGACAGACCTGGTAAGCCCAAACGCGTAGTGAGGGTGAACTGGGAACGTCTGGAGGAGGCCCCTGTCCGAGAGATCTTCAACTCACACCTCCGGCGGAGCTTTTCTGGCATCCCTGTGGAGGTTGGGGGCATTGAACCCGAGTGGACGATGTTCAAAGCTTCCATTGCTGAAGCTGCGGCGGTGAGCTGTGGTTTTAAGGTCTTAGGTGCCTCAAGGGGCGGCAATCCTCGAACACCGTGGTGGACACCGGTGGTCAGGGAAGCCGTCCGACTGAAGAAGGAGGCCTTCCGGGATATGTTATCTCGGAGGTCTCCGGAGGCAGTTGCAGGGTACCGACGGGCCCGAAGAGCAGCAGCCACTGCCGTGACGGAGGCAAAGCAGCGGGTGTGGGAGGAGTTCGGAGCAGCCATGGAGAAGGACTTTCGGTCGGCACCAAAGTGCTTCTGGAAAACCATCCGGCACCTTAGGAGGGGGAAACGGGGAACCATCCAAGCTGTGTACAGTAAGGATGGGACACTGTTGACCTCAACTGAGGAGGTAATCGGGCGGTGGAAGGAGCACTTTGAGGAACTTCTGAATCCGACCAATACGCCCTCTATGGTAGAGGCAGAGCTGGAAGCTGATGGGGGACCATCATCAATTACCCTGGTGGAAGTCACTGAGGTAGTCAAACAACTCCACAGTGGCAAAGCCCCGGGGGTTGATGAGATCCGCCCAGAAATGCTGAAGGCTCTGGGTGGGGAGGGGCTGTCTTGGATGACACGTCTCTTCAACACCGCGTGGAAGTCGGTGACAGTGCCTAAGGAGTGGCAGACCGGGGTGGTGGTTCCCCTTTTCAAAAAGGGGGACCAGAGAGTGTGTGCCAATTACAGGGGTATCACACTGCTCAGCCTCCCTGGTAAAGTCTACTCCAAGGTGCTGGAAAGGAGGGTTCGGCCGATAGTCGAACCTCAGATCGAAGAGGAACAATGCGGATTCCGTCCTGGCCGTGGAACAACGGACCAGCTTTTCACTCTCGCAAGGATCCTGGAGGGGGCCTGGGAGTATGCCCATCCAGTCTACATGTGTTTTGTGGACTTGGAGAAGGCATATGACCGGGTCCCCCGGGAGATACTGTGGGGGGTGCTGCGGGAGTATGGGGTGAGGGGGGCACTTCTCAGGGCCATCCAATCCCTGTACGCCCAAAGCGAGAGCTGTGTTCGGATCCTCGGCAATAAGTCGGACTCGTTTCCGGTGGGGGTTGGCCTCCGCCAGGGCTGCGCTTTGTCACCAATCCTGTTCGTGATATTCATGGACAGGATATCGAGGCGTAGTCGGGTGGAGGAGGGTTTGCAGATCGGTGTGCTGAGGATCTCATCGCTGCTTTTTGCAGATGATGTGGTCCTGTTGGCATCATCGGTCTGCGACCTCCAGCACTCACTGGATCGGTTCGCAGCCGAGTGTGACGCAGTCGGGATGAGAATCAGCACCTCTAAATCTGAGGCCATGGTTCTCAGCAGGAAACCGGTGGTTTGCCTACTCCGGGTAGGGAATGAGTCCTTACCCCAAGTGAAGGAGTTTAAGTATCTCGGGGTCTTGTTCGCGAGTGAGGGGACGATGGAACGTGAGATTGGTCGGAGAATCGGAGCAGCAGGGGCGGTATTGCATTCGCTTTACCGCACCGTTGTGACGAAAAGAGAGCTGAGCCGGAAGGCAAAGCTCTCGATCTACCGTTCAATCTTCGTTCCTACTCTCACCTATGGTCATGAGGGTTGGGTCATGACCGAAAGAACGAGGTCGCGGGTGCAAGCGGCTGAAATGGGTTTCCTCAGGAGGGTGGCTGGCGTCTCCCTTAGAGATAGGGTAAGAAGCTCAGTCATCCGTGAGGGACTCGGAGTAGAGTCCTTGCTCCTTTGCGTCGAAAGGAGCCAGTTGAGGTGGTTCGGGCATCTAGCACGGATGCCTCCTGGGCGCCTCCCTTGGGAGGTGTTCCAGGCACGACCAGCTGGGAGGAGACCACGGGGAAGACCCAGGACTAGATGGAGAGATTATATCTCTACTCTGGCCTGGGAACGCCTCGGGATCCCCCAGTCAGAGCTGGTTAATGTGGCCCGGGAAAGGGAAGTTTGGGGTCCCCTGCTGGAGCTGTTGCCCCCGCGACCCGATCCCGGATAAGCGGTTGAAGATGGATGGATGGATGGGGGAAATAACAGATCATGAAAAGACAACTCTTTGTAATGGATGAAGAAAGTTGTTTGTGGTCTTTTTGTTGTTCAGACCTACAATTAACACAGATTTTTAACTAGATGGTGAATCAGAAAGCAAATTAAATATAAAACTTAGGAGTGATACACTGAAGTTTAATCTGATATCTGTCTTCACTCCGGTATGAAACTCCAGTGACGTTGACATGTATCAGATCACTCCGATCAGTTGCAGCGTCCAATCAATAACTGATATCTTCCGTGAAGACTTCCGTGAAGGCTGCTCTTCCCAACCAAGAATTTCCTCTTATTCACAAAACTGCTGAGAGCAACGTTTACTAAGAAGTAGAGAACTCTTGAGCAAAGAGAAAGGGAGCATATGCTGTGGATGTTGTTGTGTTTCATGAATGAGACTTACTATGTGTACAGTGATTGGTTGATATGCTTGACGTTGTTGAATTCCTCATAAAAATACAAAAACAGGAGTAACAAATACTGTAAGGTGTTACTGTGACCATAGAAGAATGGCTACCTCCATGTGGAAGGAACCGGTGGAACCGGTTAACAAACACTTCAACTTTAACATATATCAGGCTACACAAGCAGTACTTGTCAGCTTTAATCTTTGTTGGTTTTAGGCTTTTCATGGGATTGGTTGTCAGTAAAAAGAAATCTAGAATATCACCAGGCTTATCCTTTAAGGAGATAGCCTTTGATAAACCTTAGATAAAACCTTAAATACTGACTAAAACAAAATCACATTTTACGCATAATTTGGGTGGACTAACAGCTTAACTTGATCTGCTCTCAGGTGTTTGTTTGCGCACCCATTGACCTGGTGAAGGTGCGTCTGCAGGGTCAAACAACAGCTGGCCGATATCGTGGACCCTTTCATTGTGTTAGGGTCATCCTGAAGGAGGAGGGACCCAAGGGTCTGTTCAGAGGAGGGCTGGCCCTGGCTCTGAGGGACGTACCCTGCTATGGACTCTACTTTTTGCCCTACGAGGTCACTCGAAAGGCTCTGACCGAGAACGGCAAAGAGCCAGGTCAGTTTCAGAGGGAAGAGTAACCATGGTAGTGTGTGAATGAAAAATAATGGATGATATGTTAGAAATAATAGCCATGTTCATTGTTTATGTTCATTATGATAATTTTGGGAGAGTGGCTTTGGACGAAGGCCCTGAATGGACGGACTGTCAGTGTTGCCGACTTGGCGACTTTATCTCTAGATTCAGGGACGTTTGGAGGTAGTGCTGCTAGCTACTTTAATTGGAAAAGTGATGGCAACACTGGGCTGGGTTTTTTGATTGGATACTTTAATGTACTTTTACATTTCTCAACATTACCAACCCCACCTTTAGAAGTAAAAATCATGAGATAATATGCCATAATTAAATTTTGACCTAATATCTCATGATATTGATTTAGTTTCTCAAAGTTTTGACTTCATAAATCTCATAATTTTAATTCAGTTTTTTGCAAATGCCAAAACACAAAAGCTGGTACTTGTGGCTCAATTATTGAAACCATTAACGCTTGTAGCCGATCTATTGACCAGGAATGCTAAACTACAAGCACATTGTGTGATTTATACGTTTGTTTGAGTTAGTGAGAATAAGTTTTAAATTCTAAAACACACTTTTTGCAAATAACTACAGTCGGTTATCTACATTAGACACATCATTCAAAACTAAAAGCCTGTGTGTGTCGTTTGCTAAACACTGCTACTGAAATACCACTCAATTATCAATCACCTGCACCTAGAATGCACCTGTGAAAACACCTGTAACCACTTAGATCACTTAGAAATCAGAGCTTGAACTCTATAAATAGGATTCCGGTTTGATCTTTGGTGTGCACAACAATGGAGGCCAATTTCGGAGAGAGAGTTAGTGGACTATAATAATATATTGTGTTTTGTTTATGGTACAATACAGTAACTATGTTCATGTCATCTTCAGTTCAATTAATTGTGTCTGATACTGTTATGAATACATGAATATTGAGGATAAACACATTTGTTTGTTTCCCCATTGCATTTGTGTTCATAGTCTATACTTACAGAAGGCTACAAATGAAAAGCCAAACACTCTACATAATAGTGTTTTGTACTTAGCACATCAGTGTGCAGTTGGCGTTGGCATTTGGAAAGAGCTATTTATTTTGGGGTAAAGTTATGATGCAAAAATAGCATTTTTATAAGACTTTATATAGTTTTGAATGAAAGAGATGTAAGATATGTTGTATTTTGTGTTTCGGTCAAGACGGCCCTTGCTTCAGAAATTGTGTTTTAGCAATTGCAAAAAACTGTAGGTCTTATTATTGACTTTCAGTATCTCATGCGTTTGATTTAGTTTTGCATACGTTTGACTTTATATCTCATAATTTACCAGTTTTGTTGTGTCCAGGAGAAAGTTTGGTTTTAGTTTTGATTCAGCACTTCTAAATGTATTTTAGTCATTTATCAGTAAAGGCACAACTTCAACGATTTACATCATACATTAAACTTTTCTGTCCTCAGGTACGTTTGCAATACTGATGGCAGGTGGCGTGGCGGGCGTGGTGACCTGGGCCTTTGCCACGCCCATGGACGTGGTGAAAGCCCGGCTCCAGATGTCAGGGGCCGGCGGCCGGGAGTACACAGGGGTCCTCCACTGCATGAGGGTGAGCTATAGAGAGGAGGGAGTGAGGGTCTTTTTCAAAGGACTTGTACTGAACAGCGTGAGGGCGTTCCCTGTCAACGCCATCACCTTCCTCAGCTACGAGAGTCTGATGAGGATTTTATGTCCACCGACGAGATGACCTCACTCTTGACGGTTAATATAGATCTTCCCGTGGTGAAGAGATTTGAATATACAAACACAATTTGACTGAAGGTCGAATATTCTCAGGGTTACTTAACATTATCAGTTGAAACAGTCTCCATTGATGATGAGTATTGAATTGTTGTTGAAATGTCTAAAGTCTGTGAGAAATAGGTCAACTCTCATCTAGCAAGTACCTGATCATGGACATCAAATCCGTTGTACTTGACGAAATATGAATGCGCATAACTTTGTTGCGGACAGAGACGTGTTTTTCACTATAGGTTTTATTTTATTTCAAAGCATTTTATTCCCCTCAACTGTACACAATCAGTGAAGGATTTCCTAATAAATAAACAATACAATGAATGTAGATGATTGCATTATTGGTGACTGGTCCATGTAGTCATTCTAATAACCTCCCCACTAGAAATTCTACTTGAAGGCCACATAGAAATAAACTGTGTGTATATGAATAGGTGGAACATCACTATGTGTTCAGAAAGTCATTCTTGAGTGTCATTTTCAAGGGATAGTTCAGGTGTTTTGAAGTGGGGTTGTATGAGGTACTTATCCATAGACAGTGTATTACCTACAGTGGATGACGGTCGGCACGCCCAATATTGGACTTGCATTCTGCCTCTAAGTGGTCATTACAGGTTTAAGAATTGTTTTTCAAACATGAGATAAATGGGATATATGATAAAGGATAAGTATAATATTTCTAAAAACTAGTTATAATCAGGATACTAGTGTGTATGTAAATCAGCAATGCAACATGAGATCCCTGTCAATGCTGGCTGACCACTCAAAATACAAAATACGCTTACACAAGGTGCTGAAGAGAAAATATTTTTTTTATTTTCTGCACCAAATATCATTACATCCTCACTAAAGAGTTACATTAGTGAATATTTTTACATCCTTGATTTGCACGTTCCCAAACAAACACAACTGCTCTCTCCTACACTTCCCACTTCTAAACCTTTTATGCTACAAATGCACAAAATAACCTCAGCATGTAACTTGTACTTGCCTCTTGAAGCAGCACTCTTAAGACTTTAAAAGGTACAGTGTGTAGGATTTGGCGGCATCTAGCGGTGTGGTTGCAGATTGCAATCAACTGAGGACTCCTCCGCTCACTCCACCCTTTCCAAGACTGTGGTAACGTGAGCCGCCGAGTGCAAAACCGTGGTAACGCGGGTAGAAGTCAGACGGCGGTACCACGGTTTTGCACTCTGCGGCTCACGTTACCGCAGTTTTTGTCCATTCTGGGCTACTGTAGAAACATGCTGGAGCAACATGGCGGACTTTGTGAAAAGGACTTGCTCCCTATGTAGATATGAAGGGCTCATTCTAAGCTGACGAAAAAGACGACAATTCTTAGTTTCAGGTGAAAGAAAGCATAGTTATGAATATTATATTACAATTCTGCTAACAGATCCCCCAAAATGCTTCACACTGTTCCTTTAATATGGAAGAGAAGATGTAAAAAGATATATTAACAGGATATCCATATCAAATCTAAGCCCACATCTGGTTTTTATAAGCACTTAAACAAGAAACAAATTCTCAATCAATGACAGGAAATAACCGTGTACAATGAACACGTTTCTGCTCTAAATTAAGAAAATATGTTCAAGTCAGACGGCTTATGGTCACAATCAAAACAGATGCCGAAGTGAGGAAAACACGTCAGAAAAGAAAAGAAAGACTGCTTCTTGAGGCACAAAAGTGGCAGCAAAAATAGAGCATTACTAAAATACTCAAACCGACATGATTGTCAGACTGACAATGATTAACACAGATTAGTCCTATCAGAGACCTGATGGACTTTGGTTGTCACTGATGTACGTTAGATTATTGGCACTATGCAGCCGTTTTTGGCAAAAAAACAACAACCACATATTAAACATGAATTTTAATTTGTCGTCACAGCACTTATCATGAACTTATTCATGAGCAGCCGATGTTTGTTTAAAAGTAGCAACGACCACAGGATGACTCAGAGATGACACTTTAACCAGTGGCAAAGGTTTTACATTGAATCCTACTAGTATAAATTAACAGGGGTTTGATGCATGTGGTAGGACGCTTTTTAGGAAAACTCGGGTTTATTACAAGTTGGGTTTATTTTTGTTGTTTTGTTGTTTGTGATCAGCAATCAGCTGAGATCTGAGAACACGGTGACATGGCTAAAAATAGATCCAAAGACAAACAGTTAGTCAATCAGACAGGTTGTGAATAAGCAGTTTTGCCACACAAGTTAACACTTTATTTGGAGGTAAAAACCAAAAGTGAGTGCATTTGTAATATCCCTAATAATCCCTCATTGCGCAAGAGAACTGAGTGCAAACAACTACAGTAAGAACAGCAGGCCATTGTTGAACCAGGAAGTTGGCTTGTAGACTGTGATGGATGTCTACAACAGGTATTCATTTTACAGTTTGACATCTAATGCGACTAACCTAGGGGTTTGTTTAAAGAGGACCTATTATACTTATTTTCAGGTGCATACTTATATTTTAGGTTTCTACGAGAACATGTTTACATGCTTTAATGTTCAAAAAAGCTTGATTTTTTTCTCATACCGGCTGTGCTGCAGCACCTCTTTTCACCCTCTGTCTAAAACGCTCTATCTGAGCTCCTGCCCCGCCCTCCCAAAAAGCCCAGTCTGCTCTGATTGGTCAGCTGGCCCACTGTTGTGATTGGTCAACCAAACCAAACCAAACTCTTTGGACTCCACTCCAGCTCCGCTCTAACTAGCTTTGTTTGAGGGCGTGCCAAACTAGCCGTTATGCAAATGTGTTACTTGATGACATCACCAAGTTACAGAAGAAAAGGCGGGACTTCAAGAAACACACTAAAGGAAAGGGAAAAAGCACAAAAGCATAATAGGTCCTCTTTAAAACCTGTTTGACCGTCTCACTGTTAGACATAACCGATACAAAAATAAAACCCAAGTTGTAATAAACCGTTTTTCTTTAAGATCATGAGTATGTGATCTACAGCAGCCCATCGATCCGTCCACTCCCTAAGGCCCCTTTTCCTGTTCAGGGTCGCCAGGGCTGCTATCCCAGCATGCATTGGGGGGAGAGTCAGTTTACAAAGAAAAACAAAAAGAAAATGCATGTATATAAACCTGCAGCAGTTCATGATGGAGGATGAGCATTCCTAGAATGCAGTATGTGGCTTTCAAATGTTCCACACATCATTTAAAAAAATGTGTCAAACGACAAGTCTGAGCTTTGGCTGGAAAAGCCTCCAAAAGGCCTCCCATCTCAGGCACCGGTGCCCTATTCACATCTTATATTCAGATGCAGTCAAGATCAATTTCATGTTACACCATCACAGAATTAAAATCTTACAGCTTCAATGCTTTACAGATATTCACAATATCATACATTCAGCAGCTGCTGTACCACAGATGAGACAAAACCAGCACACTGGAATGCAAAAATGTAAGACAAAAAGCTTACAGAAGTCGCTTCCTTCATCAAGCTGAAGGACACCCTGAGCTTCCCTTTTTACTGACTGATATTAGACAAAGCAAAGGATCAAGGCTGATTGAAGTTTAAGTATACGTGATCATGTTATGCACAAAGGAATACTGTTACACAGGAATAGTGATGGAATTGTAAAGCCTGCACCGAGTGCTTTCACACTTTGTGTGGTCCGGACCGAGGCGAAAAAAATTATACATTTTTGCATTTTAGTTCTGGTCCGGTTCCTGTTCCCACTGATTTTTTACAAACGAAGTAAGAGGGGTAAACATGAAGTCATACAGACTGACAGGTTGATTGGACTGTTTTGCCGATTGTCATAATGCATCATCAGAACCCACGTGGGGAAATCAAATTCTGGTGACTGACAGAAGTTTATGCTACAATGCATGATTTTTTTCCACCTTGGTCTGGACCAAATGAACACAAACTACAGGTGTGAACTGTGAAAGCACACTAAATGGATCCTGGGAAAACAAAACATGGGGTGGGTCCTCTTTACCTGGAATGTGTCATCCCGTCCGGACCGCCGCAGGTAAGCAAACAGAATTTTGTTATTACCTTGACCCCCATTTCAGGCAGCATTTTTAAGTCTTAAGTTCTGAGTCCTGCAGAAGTGGTCTGTGGTTCTGCTCAGCAGCCATGGCCTTCAAGGTTGCTGTCTGGATCTGCCTGGCCTTGTTGTACAAGAGGACCCCGATGAACACGAGGACGGTGCCGATGGCGCTGAGGATGGTGACCTGGTTACTGAACACGATGATGCTGAGCCAAACCAACATGGCGTGTTTGACAGTACTGGCAACACTGAGGAAGAGATGAGGGCTTTTACTGTTGGCATTAACATCAAATTAATCACATTCATGACCTGTTATGAGAAACATGATAAAGATGCCTGGCTCAATTCCATTTGGTTACAGGTCTGCATGCCAAAAACATGACTTGTCAGTAGTAGAGTTCAGTGTATATAGGACAGATTGGTCCAAGCACAGAGTCACAGTAGTGTGTAGAGGGTATTAATGTAAATCTACAGCAGCAGAAGACCCTGCCAGGTACAACTCCTGTCAACTCCAAGATAACCAAACCTGGACAAGGCCCGACACATCTTAATTTCTGTTGCAGCACGCTGATCATATGGTCGGTGTAATGGTGTCGGCACTGATTTCTTGGCTAATACTAACTGAACTGAGCATGATTTAAATGTTACAACATAAATAAAGCCTTGTAGTTGACCAGCTTCCTCCTTTCATGGCTACAGCTTCTGCTTTTTCAGCAGGTCAATGTGTCAAATCATAATGCACTCAGTCAAATGGCCTGAACATTCTCCCGATAAAGAATCCAACAAGAGATTAGATTAGATTGTTAATTAGCCACACGAGGCCGGTGGAGTTTGTTTTCGGTATAGTGCGTTATTCTCTGCAGCGCAAATACATAAATATTAGACAAATACATAAATGGACAACAGCAGACCATCCTGGTAATGCATGTCAGTGGTATGTGAGGAGGGAGGAGTTCAGGGTCCTGATGGCTAAGGGGAAAAATGTGAAAATGTGACACAACTGTTTTCACATATGCACTATTCCTCCCCATGACCAGTAAACACACACTGATGTGTAAAAATCGGTGCAGTTCCCCTTTAAGATAAATTGAAATTGAGGATTTACGACATGCATACATGGCTGGAAAATGTGCAGACGCAGCATGTTGTTATCTAATAAGTACGGACCATTTCCAACATGTTGATAAACCTCACCAAGAACTCTGTACTCTACTGGAGATAGAAAGGATCATATTCAGGCAGGTGTGCCCGATAAAGTGGCCAACAGTGTGTGTAATTATCTTCAACATCAGCTTCATCTGCAAACCACAACCTGCAGCTGGTATAAGCCAGTTGGGACACAAGTGACCAGTAACATGTTGTCAGCGGTTTCAGTAAAGATTAAGAGTAGGGCTGTCAAAGTCAACACGATAATAATATTTGTTTTAACGCCACTAATTTCTTTAATGCATTAACGCAATTTGCTATTTTCAGGTTGTAGCGGGCTCAATTAATAACACTCCAAACTAGCGCTAATGTTTGGTGAGGAAAAACTGTCATGGACAATTCCAAAGCGGTCCCCTGACACCTGACCTCAAGATATGTGAATGAAAATGGGTTCTATGGGTACCCACGAGTCTCCCCTTTACAGACATGCCCACTTTATGATAATCACATGCAGTTTGGGGCAAGTCATAGTCGAGTCAGCACACTGTCACACTGACACACTGACAGCTGTTGTTGCCTTTTGGGCTGCAGTTTGCGATGTTATGATTTGAGCATATTTTGTATGCTAAATGCAGTACCTGTGAGGGTTTCTGGACAATATTTGTCATTGTTTTATGTTAATTGATTTCCAATAATAAATAATACATATGTTTGCATAAAGCAGCATATTTGTCCACTCCCATGATAAGAGTATTAAATACTTGACAAATCTCCCTTTAAGGTACATTTTGAACAGATAAAAAATGATAACGAATAATCATGATTAACTATGGACAGTCGTGCGATTAATCACGATTAAATATTGTAATCGATTGACAGCCCTAATTAAGAGCCATGTTATGATTGGGTTTTGTGCCTTTCTCCTACCTGAAGGTAACAGGGGAAATTCGTCCCATGAGGGCATAGGCAGTGACACTCTGCAGGTGGAACAGGGCGCCGTCCAAAAGCAGCAACAGGACGATGTCTTGACTGAAGATGAAGCTTCGCCCGCTCTTCCCGATCACTGGGATGTCCTGGAAACATGGAGACGGAGCACGACCACCATCAACATCACACATTTTTATTTTTTTTATTTTGGTTGATAGGGACGATGCAATTTAACATAGTTCCAATACGGGGCATGAAACTGATGTTCTGCAGAGTTTATAGCTATATGATATCTAATCCGGTATCGGTGCATCCCTAAACAATACACGTACCACAGTGCTCTCAGTAAATACACTTGGCTAACTGTAAAAGTAATTACAACAATAATTGTAGCAGTTGTTTGTTGACTTACCAAGAGGAACACCCAGGCAGGTATGAGCATGATGACTGCTGCTGCGCTGGTATAAAACTGCAGTTCTGGAGGGCTGAAATAAGTCAGAGATTTTATAACAAGTGTTTTTTTTAAATTGCACAAAATTCTGTAATTTGACAGTTCTTTTACCTGAACCTGTACGTGTCTCCACTTAGCAGTTTTTTGGAGAATACGTTCTGCAAACTGAGATCAGAGATAAAGTGTTAAATAAAGCATTAACACTGCCGTGGGACAGCTGTGTTGAGTGCTGCAGTACCAGTCCATGATGTTGGTGGAGAGAGCGGCGGAGAAGCCGAGCATGTTGAAGCTGATCTCTGAGGCTGTGCAGAGGGCCAGGCCGACCATGACGGGGAACAGGGCCATGTTTACCCATACCCCTGCAAATTGCAGAACAAACAGCATACACAATGAAATGAGTCACCACACCTGCCAACACAAATCCCTTGTTCTGATTTCCCTGCGGCAGTCCTAATGGTAGGACCACATTGCATGCATTGTATGGATATAATTATCATCATTATTATTGCTAATAATAATAATAATTGCAGGTGCTGTGGCAATAAAATGTTTTACTAGCACAGGTAAGTTAACTCAGTAGATCTGCTTTGTGAGATTTGCTGTTTTATATGTCATCAAAAGCATGCATCTTTGGCTCTAACTGCCTTGATATTCCTGCTTAAAGCGTCAGAGGACCCTGCACAGAGACAACCTGCACAGAGACAACCTGTTTGGGTGCCTACAGTGATTTATGTGCGTCAACGAAGCCATGACAATGCCTTTAGTGTATCTTGGCTCACTATATGTTGATCAAGTAAGAAGAAAACAAAACATTCAGAAGAGAATGACAAGAGACCAAAACCAACAATGTGTTCAACACTCCATCAGAAGTGAAAGATATTCATTGTCCTGACATTTTACACCCCGACCCCCTAAAACAGACAGTGTGTGTGCTCCACCTGTATACTCCCCGAGGATCAGCCTGGACATGATGACAGTGAAGATGGGCGCTGAGCTCTTCACCGTCTCTGCAAAAGACACCGCCACGTTTTTCAGGCTCACCAAGCCCAGAACCACCGTTGTGAACCTGACAAATAGAAAACGAAGATGATGGCTATACTGGACTTTTACAAAAAACATCAGAATTTCTTCATCTATTATCAAGCCTGTACTACTTCCTTAAAAGCTACTAGTATAATCTCTAACTGGTGATTTACTAAATTGCTAAAAAGAGAGAGGGGACCTACTACCTCATGAGTCCAACAAACAGCATGATCATGATGAAGTTAGGGGGGTAGTCGGTTCTGGACTTGTGCTTGTACAGGCAGCAGGGCACATACATCTTTAGGAAGCCTATGACGGTGGTGGAGAGCATCTGAATAGCACCTGGGGAGCATATGGAAGACAACAAAATAGAGTCACAAACACTGAAAAGACGACATGAAAGTCAAAATTGTTCACATCCTTGAACTGCTTGCTGTTACCTAATATTTACATTGGCCTTGTTTATTCACAGCTAGACTAATAAAGGCGTAAGCATAAATAGTTTGACAATCTACAGCAGTACAGGTCATTCTGTAGGTTTTGCATGTTTTAGACACAGCCATTGGTTTCCATTCATTTCAGTGGACAAAAATCAACTTAATGTGTATGTAAAAATGCTTGAATTAGGAAATCCATCATAGTGAATAATTTGATGTATTTAAATGCTAATATTTTACGTCACAGTTACATTATCATCATTGTAATTTAACGAACCTTAAATATAATTTACACTAATGCAAAATGTATTATTGGAAAAATGCAAACAATAAGCTAATGTGGTCATTGTGAAAAGGGTCATTTGAACTTAGTTGTTTCTTGTAGAGCTACAACGATTAATCGATTATTAAATTAATCGCCAACTATTTTGATAATTGATTAATCAGTTTGAGTAATTTATTAATAAAAAGTCTAAATTCTCTGATTCCAGCTTCTTAAATGTGAATATTTTCTGGTTTCTTTACTCCTCTATGACAGTAAACTGAATATCTTTGAGTTGTGGACAAAACAAGACATTTGAGATCATCATCTTGGGCTTTGGGAAACACTGATCAACATTTTCCCCCATTTTCTGACATTTTATAGACCAAACAACTAATCGATTAATCGAGAAAATAATCAACAAATCAATCGACAATGAAAATAATCGGTACTTGCAGCTCTGGTTTCTTGCATTCAAATCTTTGGCATCTGGCAGACAGTTGTGGGCTGCCGCTGTCACAACATATGTTGTCATTTTTGCCAAAACAAATAAAGGTTGCTCATCCAAAAGGTTCTTCATGCTTGGAAGGCAGGAAATCAATCTTCAGACTTGAGGTGTGCTTTATAAACATTCAGCAGTAAAAACTACATCTATTTGCAATATGCAGTAGAAAAAGGCTAAAACCTGCAAAACCACCAGTATGGTCCTATAAGATTTTACTAATCACAGAAACATACAAAGCAATAACATAGAAGCTTCATGCCTTATTAAGTCTAGGTAATATTAATATTAGTAGTAGCATGAGTATCTGTTTCTTTACCCAGCATGCTGGGCTCCCCCTCCAGCAGTGACAGGATGTACTTGTTGAGGAACAGCGTGCAGAAGCTGAAGAAGAACCAGAGGCCCAGGTATGTCAGAGAACGCCAGTTCCACACCCCTGACTCCGCCTCGATCACCGTAGTCTCTGTGACTGTGATCTTTAGCACCTCCTCCCCTGGCCGGCTCTCGCTGCGGGACACCAACACTCGCTCCTGGCGGGTGCGAAACGGTGACAGGAGGCGCCACACCGGGTGCCTGCCATTCTGCTTGCCGCCCGGCATCCCACCTGCTGCCTGAGGGCCCCCAGGGGCCCGACAGGTTGGTGATAAGAGGGAGGTGAGGGGGTCGATGAGATGTTTTGAAGGTTAGTCCATCTTCTGATTGGTCCAGCAGTTGGTCAGCCTCTCAGTCTCGCCGTTTTGGTGTCCCCTGTCCTCTGCTGCAGATGCTGGAAAGTCTTCTGTCAGGTGAGAAACAGAAGGTGAACAGAAGGGGAAAAAAATAGTCATCCTCTTTGCATACACTGGAAAAATCCCATTTATGTATCACACTGTTTCACACACATTCAGTGATTGTCCATCCACTTATTACAGCTTTTTAAAATATTACATATAGTGTATTTTGTCTCATGCTGGTCTGATATTTGACATACAATCACATAATTGCCTCCCCCTCACTGTCAGGTCAGCTGAGTCTGTACCACATTTTAAAAAACTTTTAAAAACCCACATATATAAGCTGGCGTTTTTATAAGTTTGTTGCTTGCAAATCCTTTGGTTTTGATTTTATTTGTCTTTTAATTCTGTTTTGTTTTTTATATTGCTTTTATTGTTGATAATCTGCTTCAGATTTATAAACTGTATGTTGTATGTTTTCATATAATATTGTGTACTATTATGTATTATATGTTTAACTGCTGTTTTTGAAAAATGCTATAGAAATAAAGATTATTCATATTTATTATTTGTTACGACGCTCCATTATTACTTCACATTCAAGTGTTCACATTTATTATCATCATATGCACAACAATTACAACGAAGCAGTCGCTGGCAATGAAAATGTTGGATCTCAGGTTCCCTTCAACAATGCGCATTAAATATATATAAATATATATATAAATATAAGGAAAATCACACAAGTAAAAGCAAAATGAGAATCTAAGACATAAAATAGTACAATATATATATATATATATATATATATATATACATACACATATATATATATATATAAATAAATACAAATAAATTAATACATAAATACATACATTAATATAAATACTAATACAAATAAATAAATAAGACATATATAAATCAAATTAAAAATAAGTAATGTAAATGGATAAACTGAATGTAAACAGGAATCTAGTATGCATTTGCCTAATCGGAAGTAATAAATATATACACATAAATAATATTTTTTTTTAAAATATATATATATATATATAAAATAAATATATATAAATATATCAATAAATACATAAATGAATATAAATACAAATACAAATAAATAAATACATAAATGAATATAAATACAAATAAATTAATACAAATACAAATAAATAAATAAATTATATATATGAAAAACAGGAATATTTAATTAATACTCTATTCACAGTCTATGCTTAAACTGTTTGCTGTGTTATTTATTATTATTATTTAGTATTTATTGAATACTACACTGATGCTGCAAACGACTACTATAGGTTCAAACACATTCACATAAACTCAGCTACAGCACCACAGAGCTCCTTATGACAGAAAGCAGTGGTTAGATCTAACTGAGCCATGCTGCTGAAAGAAGACCGAGGAGGGTAACAGGTGAACCAAACATTAACCACTTTACACACACATCTGTGCTATATTTGGTGTGACTATTATTATTACACTGTGACTTCAAAATAGGTTCTTTAAAAAACACCCCTGAGCTTTTGTTATCAAGAGCCAACGTCGGGCAAACAATAGAACAACAACACTGCCTATAAACACATGTTAAGTTTAGTGCAGCTTGCTAAGAAGTTAACACAAGATATTAGATTAAATGCAAACTCAAAATGTATAAAGACCTCTTACCTCTTTGGATCTGGATGCTTCAAGTTTGCAGTGAAAGATCCAGTAAACCCAGCAGCTGGGTGAACCAGACAGCAGCGAGTGTTATGAGAAGAGGAAGTGTCACATTGACGTTAGCTAGCCGCTGTATGGAGCTGTAGATGTAGATGTAAAGAGGAGGAAGCTACAGAGACAGCCGGGCTGTCCGCCATACTCCACAACAATACTCAATAAACAATAACCTCTCTTATCTATCTGGGTTGATCACATAGAGAATCTGTGCACCTGACTTTGAGACGTGGCTGCTAACAACAATCAATGCGCAGCGTCAAGCTGACCTGAAACAACAACACAATACAAACACACAGGCCTTCACAATAAAACCTCCACACCAAGCAGTCGATGGTAATGAAAATGTCTCTTCAACAATGCTCATTAAATCTATCTATCTATCTATCTATAAATATATATATAATGATCCTTCATGGATGTACAGAAGAACTTTTATTATTATTATTATTATTATTATTATTATTATTATTATAATATATATATATATATATATATATATATATATATAAGGAAAATCACACATGTAAAAGCAAAATGAGAATCTAAGAAATAAAATAGTACAAAAATAATATATTTATATATATATATATATATATATAATATTATTGTATTTATTATTATATATATATATTATTTATTATAAATAAAATTAAAATAATTAATAAAATAAGTAATGTAAATGGATAAATGGATAAACTGAATGTAAACAGGAATATTGTATGCATATGCATAATCGTAAGTAATAAATATATATACATAAATAAATAAATAATAATAATATATATAATAGAAATAAATAAATATATATAAATATATCAATAAATAATTAAATGAATATAAATACAAATAAATAAATACATAAATAAATATAAATTCAAATAAATAAATAAATACAAATAAATAAATACATAAATAATAATATATATGAAAAGTTGTTTTTATTTCATTAATACTCCTTTCACAGTCTATACTTAATTCACTATACTAGCTTACATGACCATATGGGGTAACCCATTGGTCATATTGGGTAAAAATTTAGCAACGGTTCAAACTTATTTTATTGTAATGATCGCTCTGAATGTTTAGATATGTTATTATGATTATAAATTAGTACTTTTCGCCTTAATAAAAGAATATGTTTTTATTTTACTTGATCCAATCATTGCGTTTCCGGTTCAGACTGACGTCAACTTGATGCAGCTGCCACGAAACAAATGGATGGTGCTCAACAATGATGTCTTCAAAATAACCGAGTTTGTGGTCATTTTTAAAAATGCAATTTTGAGTGATTTGAAAATTGAATACACTTTAAAAAATATTTAAAAATTATTATACCAATATCAACATATATATACACACACTGTAAAACACTTTTGAGTAGTTGTAGTTCCCCACTATGACCACTGCAGGGCAGCAAACACTTATGATCAGTTATACTTTCAGGACAATAGTGATTCAGGGTTGCACTTTCATAAAGTTGGGGGCTTCAAAAATAAATCCCTATTCTATACAAACTGGTTTAACAATAATACACTTTTAATTAACCAATTGATTAATGCAAATGGGCTTTTGTAGAGTTACTCTGAATTCCTTAAAGGTCCCATATCGTGCTCATTTTCAGGTTCATACTTGTATTTTGTGTTTCTACTAGAACATGTTTACATGCTGTAATGTTAAAAAAAAAAAGTTATTTTCCTCCTTCTGTCTGCTTAAATATACCTGTATTTAGGCTCTGACTGAAACGCTCCGTTTTAGTGCAGTTCAACGGAATTATAACAGAATTGCGTTGCCTTGCAACAGTTTGGGTCCATGTTAACTTCCTGTCAGCTGATGTCATTAACATACACTGCAACCAGGAAATAAACTGGGACCCATTTAGAATATTTACATTTAAAACCATGTAATGGTCTAAATATTGTATATTTGGCTTGTTTCAAATGCACAATTTCTGAATACAGGCAGTGTGTATTTCTCTGTATATTGAGCGCTTCGATACTTTCACAGTATTTATATAACTTAAACCTGCTTTATAATATAAAAACATGGAAATCTCACTTTTTACAATATGGGACCTTTAACACTTCACCAATAGGGTGACCAGATCCCCAAAAAAACAAATGTGGGACAAATTAAACAGCAATTAAGTAGTGACTGATTTTTGCTAAATAAACATACAAATATGTTACATTAATATTATACTTGTTATAAGGAATTAATCTGACTGGCTAAACTCAAGAAAGCCTCTCAGTCCTCCAGTCTTCCAGGGGGCAGCAGCGCTTCCGAGTAGACAAACTAAATAGACCAAAAAGAAATGTAAAGCAGAAGAAGAAGAAGAACAGGCACTTCTTCCTGTTTACATTTTTAGTTTTGCCAATGTGAAAGTGAAGTTCTGTTAGCTGGAGGTGGGCCTTCAGGTAAAGCTCGCAGGAATGTGAGCTGCAAGTCCCAACAGGCTGGTCCACACGGAAATGGACGAGATAAGGTTAGTAGAGACGTTTCTACACTTATTTACCTGTTCAGATATCTGGTAGTTATGCTAACTGTTAATAACGCTTTATCAAACAACAGGTTATTTTAATTAAATGTAAACTTAATCTCACATGATGTATGTAAAGTATGTATTTATATATAGATATAGTCTTTAGTAGCACATTATGACTGTAGGACTAAACCTGTCACAGACTTTTAAAGGTCCCATATTGTAAAAAGTGACATTTTCATGGCTTTTATATTATTAAGCAGGTTTAAGTTCTATATAAATACTGTGAAAGTATCGAAATGCTTAATCCACAGAGAAATACACACAGCCCGTATTCAGAAACCGAGCTTTTGAAACAAGCCGTCAGGATTTTCTGTCCATTTGTGATGTCACAAATCTACAATATTTAGACCATTTCAAAGTTTTAAACGTAAACATTCCAAATGGGTCCCAGCTTATTTCCTGGTTGCAGTGTATGTGAATGACATCAGCTGACCGGAAGTAAACATGGACCCAAGCTGTTTCCTAGCAACGCAATTCTGTTGCAATTCCATAGAAATGTACTAAAACGGAGCGTTTCAGACAGAAAGTAAATACAGGTATATATAAGCAGAAATTATGAGCAAAATAAAGTTTTTAAAAAAAAATCAAAGTATGTAAACATGTTCAAGTAGAAACCCAAAATACAAGTATGAACCTGAAAATGAGCATGTATCCCCTTTAAAACTGATACAGTTACATGTAGCATGAGTGAATTAATGAAAATGGAGCAATAGGTAAATATAATACACAAAACATAAACTATACAAAGAAGCAGAAAAACAGAAATATAGAAGTGAGTTTCATGTCAAATTGGCTGGGCTTATTATGTGACATTAAGTTGTATATGAAAGATAAAATTGAATCACTACACATATTCTGATAAAATATGAATGGATTTTTGGATGTGTTGATGCCTGCCTGAGTGTATTTAACAGATTTCTAGCCATTCATTAGTTCATGTTATTTAGTCATTTTTAAACTTTTAAAACTAATTTATTTATGTGTTGTGCTGCTTTACGAAGCACAACATATAAGTTGCGAAATTTAAAATTTCACAACTTTCCAACTCGCCATGCTCTACAGTCGACTACGGGTCTTTCGTAACTCACTATTTACATGCCTAAACAAATCATTAATGGGAAAGCTGACTCTCCGCATTCCCTCTTTCCTGGTTTCACGGCAGGATCAGTTTGATGATACCTCAAGTCACTCTACATAGGGTAATGGAACATAAAATTAAATTCATCCCCAACAACACTAAGTTTACAAAAAATACATAAACGCTGCTCTTTAGTAGTACCTTTGTATCTGTCTACCTCAGTTGCCAGCGGGAAGGTACCAGTTTTTAAGTGAGCACATACAGACCTCTGTCCTCTCTGTAAATTAAATTATATATAAGGTTCAGTGTAGTAATCCTCTCGTAGTTTCTGAGTTTTGGCTTATTCCAAATCTCAATCTTCCATTGTTCCTTATGGATCTTTAGTAGTTTTTGTTTGACTATATTTATCAGAAAGAAAGAGAAAATATTGAAGAGACTTCTCTTGACCATGGGCAACTATGTGCTCTGTCCTAGTTAAAGATCTTTCTTGTGTTTTTCCTTTGTTTTGTGTCATTCATTTAGTCTTGTTTATTTTTTTCATGTTATTCATTCATGTTTAGTGTTTCCTGTTTTATTTTGAAGTACTCACCTTGCCTCTCATTTCAGGTAGCTTTGCTTCTTGCCCTTGTGTGTTTCCTGCCTGTGTGATTACCTTCCCCACCCTGATTATTTTCACCTGTCCTTCTTCCATCACCCTTCCTCCCTCCCTTGTGTATTTAGTCTTTGTGCTCCCTTTGTATGCTCCCAGTTTGTCAGACTTCAATGTCAAGCTGATTCTCCTTGTGTATTTCTGTAGTGGTTATTTAGACCTTGGTTTTTGTGTTTTTGTCTCTGCTTTTAGCCTAGTGATTTTTGGATACCTCTGCTTATTCCTGGACTCCTCTTCTGTGTACTGAACACCTGCTTTAAAAACCTTTCTTTCATTCCTCCTGCTCTGAGTGTTTTGAGTCCTGCATTTGAGTCCACTGTCTGTTTGTACCATCGTCACACTTAATGTATCTGGCCTCTAATCACTGAGCATGCAGTACATCATTTCTTTTTTTTCATTATTTGTCCTCACCTGTTTTTTTATAGGCCTTTTTTCCCAGATGGCATTTTTGTCAGTGTAGGAAAATCACAGGTTTTAAATAATGAAATTAGTGATTGTTGTCACACTGTCTTGGCTTACTGGGACATTTTAATAGACTCAAAATGTCTGCTGTGAAAAAGGCCTTCTGTATTTCCTACTCTATTCCCTTTGCTCAGTCTGGAACGTTTCTAGACTATATATATATATTTTTTTTTAATTTTTTAATTTTTTTTTATTTTCCCTTTGCTTGTGTTCTGCTGTTGTTGCTTCGGTACTATCCTGTGCTTACAGTTAGTTGCTTTGCTTCTTTAGTCATTTTAATTTTGTATTTTGATATCTGTCCAATATTTTGTCCATATCTGTATATCAGGGCTAAATAAGATTATTCAGTGGCCTTGATGAATCTTTTAATCTACTGTACTGTATCTCTGCAGTCCTGCAATGCATTCAAGTTAAAGCTGCACCTGTGTATAATTTATTATTATATTCTTTACACTGCAGTCCTTTGTTGGGCAACCGGATTTCTGGGCAACCTCAGGAGGACCCAGACCTTCTGTCTCCAAACCTGAGGCCGCGACACCAGGAGTTGATCCTGACACCATGTGGACCGGTGAGCTGCTTCAGCAGAAATGAAACTAAAACTTGAGTAATTCTGAAAGCAGAAGTCAAGTCCAGTTTTATTTGCACAGTGTAATGAAATAGAGGGACACTGGAACAAATGATGTGGGTGTGATGATGGGCTCAAATTTCATCTGAATAATCATTAAATTCATTTCAAACTATTGGAAAAACCTCAGAACCTCAGACCTACTGTTTTGTGAAATTGGACTTGCAGACACTGATTCCAATGAAAGTCTTTTGTCCTCATCACAGGTTGTTTCACATTCTTTGTCCTCTCCATCGCTACCCTCTTTTAGATAAAGCCCTGGTCAGAGCTGTCATGTTTGCTCAAGTTCTACTTCTGCTTCACCATAACGTCTCTGCTGGCGCTGCTCGGCCTCACCATATACAGCATCTACAAGCAGCACATGGGCATGGATGAGCCTGATGAGGAGGACAACTTAACTGTATCTCTCATCCAGTTAGTTGGGATATGTGAGTACAATCACTCCATCTAAAGGAACAAAGCCATGTAACTCAGTTCTTCAGGAAGTCACTCTTATGCCACAGCTGACCGCACTGTTTGCAAAAAGCAGAAGTTTTTCTGATGTAATAATCATGTGATGAATACTGGAGGAGCTGATGATCAGACAAAGTTAAGAAACCTTCAAACAAAACTTTGGACTTTAGTAGCTTGTAATAGGCATTTGTTATTATTGTTGACATTTTATACACTAAATGGTTAAGAGATTAATCAATAGTTAATAATTGTCACCTGCAGCCCTTCAGATGCAGCATAAGAATATAGCAAATGGAACCAATGCAGGTCCAGGATACAATATCAGGACCATAATAAGTATAAAATATGAATGAACACTGCATTATAAAGGCTATACTGTTAGAGATACACAGATGATGGAGTGTGTGAGCATTAAAGGGACTGTTTGTAACTTCTTACACGTATAAATCATTGCGGGTTGGTGTCCCATGCGCGCTCGCGTGTGGCTACGCTGTTCAGACAAGACTCCAACACAAACTACACGGAAGCACCAAAACCGCAAAGTTCTATCTAGTGAAGCACGTCTTGCAAAACAGTGTTGGCCACGGTCGGAGGACGCGGGGGAGACCGTAGCTTTGGTCTCCAGGGCCGGAGTCTCTGCTGTACTCTGCTCCTCTGCTTGCCTTCACTCACACGCCGCGCTCTTTCTCGCTGTTTCGCTCCACTCTCCCCTGCATGCGCGCACACTCCACACTGCAGAAGAGTTAGTAGCTCTGAGAATATCTAGTGAATGTACAGTGGACGTTTGTGCAGAAATAACTGCTGCAGCTCCTCCAGACCAACAGAGGTTTCCCGTGTCTTGTGAAGTGACGGGGCTCCGCAGCGAGAAACGTTATCGTCTCCGACCAAGACTCCGGTGTCTCCCCTGTTCCCTCCGGTCGCCGTCGGGAGGCTGAGGCAGGAAAAGCCAACACTAGGATCGGCATTGATTCATGAAGAGACCTTCGTCTGGTCAGCTAACATTACTGCCAAGCAGGTGAAATATAGAGTGATATTGTGGTTTTAGCTGACGTGTGTTGCCTCACTGTTTTGAGCGATGCTCGTTCACGTCTATGTAGAGCGAGCACAAGCGCGAGCAACAGGGCGCTGACTTTCGTTGACTTAACGGCCACAGGTGTCGCTGTTAACAAGCAATTTCTGATTCTTACAAACAGTCCCTTTAAAGAAAAATGTACATGTAAAAGATGTGAGATATGACAAATATGAACGTGTAGCTATCTAAAGAATACATTATTGTAGAGAAGTGACTTGTGTTGTATGGTCTGTCCCCTGCAGTGTTCTGCATCTACTACATCATCCGGGGTGTGTTGCAGGAGAATAGACAGGAGCTGGTGGTGTTTGTCCTCAGCGTGTTGGGGGTGATGGTTCGATCGGTGGTCAACTTCGCCGTTTTGGAGTCAAAGGACAAGCAGGAGCTGCGGGTAGGTCGCCCTCTGCTGTTATTAAAGGGTAACTTTGGTATTTTTCAACCTGGACCTTATTTCCAGACCCTGATCAGTGCACAGGCCATGTAGACTCAACAACACTGGTAGTTTGGGGTGCTGTAGACTGATAGGTCAGATATTCTTGATGAACAAAAAAGTATGCTATTTACTGCATTTAAATACATTATATATACATATAAACCCATGCTTCCATAATAGTGGTAGTATAAGAATAATTAAAAATACTATGTAAATTGCTGCCTTAACCCTATAGTCACATTCATTTTCCTTGACAGAGACCTGATACTTTATGAAGTTCAATTCTAGGGTTTTTTAGGTAAATATTAACTGCAAATAAAATCTAATGACCAACAATCACTCGCTACTGTGAGTAAATCTTAATCACTGTCAGCATAGATAACGATTAATGGAACTGAACTTATAAACATAATCAACTCAGAGCTTCTCTATGGACAGTATGAAGACACTGTAAAGAAAGAGATTACAATACGATTAGATAAGATTCATACTAGCTGCTGGTTTCCTCTAATAATGTAATGACAGAGGGAATAACAGCAGATCCTAATAACTTTCTTCCTGTTGAAAGTGTCATGCTTTCACCACTAGATGTCCCTATTGTTAAATGTATCAGTCACGTCTAGTTGTGTTAGTCTTTATATCTCTGGCTTGATAGCATGACTGTTAGTTGACTGTTGACTCTCCATGATGCATAGTTACTGACTCCTGCCCTGAATAAGGGCTTATTCCAGTGTGCCTAGAAGCACAAGGCAAAGCCTTGTGCAAAGCACACTGGTCTATTATTCGACGGGCTTATTTTCTTCTTCTTCTGCCAAACTTTGCCGCGCTACTCCTCCGATCAGAGAAAAAAGTTAATACTTTTCGAAACTGCCGCCGAGATCACATTTTTGAAACTACAGACCCAAATGTCGCACCATTTGTTCATCAGAAACTCCTAACTGGTCTCATAAACAATCTAAGCGATAGGAGTCACGGTTTCTGTCGTAGAAGCACTTTTATGACATGTACGTCTCTGGTTAACTCCTATTATAAACTGCCCCACTGCAGCAGTGGCCAGTCACCACGGCAACTTCAGATTGCTGCTAGACAGCTGATTCACATTAGCCAATCAGAGCAGGCTGACTAACGCACGCACACACACACACGCACACGCACACTATTTACTGTATCACGCCATTTCAGTGAGCCAGCATGCTCTAAATCAGGCTTCAATGGATCAGGGCCATAATTAATGTTATTAATTACACCTGTGATTAAAAGCCCCCAACTCTCATTGTATGACAACAGGAAACTAGGTATTCACCTACTTTTCAAAATAAAAGCCCTCAACTCTTACTTTATAATAACAGGAAACTAAACACTCCTCTCGGCCCCCCAATCACCATGGCAACCAGTGACAGAATGATCGGGAATGGTGTGCTATGACCTGTCTAAGAGATTCGCGTAGCGGTCTCCGAAAAAATCGCACAAAAGCGCGATTCCTTTGCTCCATAGGAATGAGTGGCAAATCGACGTGAAGAGAGCTAAAAAATACTCGTCTTTAGGGCCATACAGAGTCGCCATACTTTAACGTAGAAAAATGATTAAAAGTTTAAACGGGTCACGAGACTTGGGACTTTATTGGGCCTATCATCCCCCTCTTCTAACCTCACTGTGGTCCTCAGACCCCCCCCAGCACCAGGCACACTGGTCAAAATTTCTTGCGAAATTTTCTAGTGAAGTCTTACTATTCCTCTTCTTACGGTTTTTGCCGCGCTACTCCTCCCTCAGCGTTGCCAACAATGCCTGGAAGGCACGTTCACATTCATCATTCCATATCACTTTCGAGGTTGATTTTTTTGTTAGTTCGGTGAGTGGTGCCGCCAATGTAGAGAAATGGGGAACAAACCTTCTGTACCACCCCACCAGTCCTAAAAAGGATCTCACTTGCTTCTTGGTCAGGGGTCTTGGAATCATCTGTATGGCCTTTATCTTCTCCATTTGTGGCCTTATCTGCCCACGGCCGACCAGGTACCCAAGGTATTTCACCTCCTCCTGAGCCCAGGAACACTTGTTTGCATTCAGGGTCAGCCCAGCTTCCTGTATCTTGCTTAGGACGATTTCAAGATGCTGCAAGTGTTCTTCCCAGGATTCACTGTAGATTACCACATCATCAAGATAGGCAGCTGAAAACCTGGAGCAATCATTAAGAACAATGTCCATTAATCTTTGAAAGGTCGCAGGTGCGCCATGAAGGCCAAAGAGTAACACAGTGTACTGGAACAAGCCCATTCCTGGAATCTGGAACGCTGTGTATTCTTTGCAAGATGGGTCAAGAGGCACTTGCCAGTAACCTTTACAAAGGTCTAATGCTGTGATGTAGTTGGCTTTCCCGATTCTCTCTAGCAGCTCATCAATACGGGGCATGGGATATGAATCAAAACAGGAAATACTGTTCAGTTTCCTCATGTCTGAACAGAACCGAGGTTGAGTAAAATTTTTCTTGGGAACAAGCACTATGGGGTTTGACCACTCACTTCTGGATGGTTCAATGACTCCCATGTCCAACATCATCTGCACCTCCTTCTTCAGTGGTTCCATCATTCCAGTGTGCATAGAAGCACAAGGCAAAGCCTTGTGCAAAGCACACTGGTCTATTATTCGTCGGGCTTATTCCAGTGTGCCGAGAAGCACAAGGCAAAGCCTTGTGCTTCTCGGCACACTGGAATGATGGAGAGTTGGGGAGAGTTGGTGGAGTTGGTGGGGCTTTTAATCACAGGTGTAATTGATCACATTAATTATGGCCCTGATCCATTGAAGCCCTGGTTTAGAGCATGCTGGCTCACTGAAATGGCGTGATACAGTAAATAGTGTGCGTGTGTTAGTCAGCCTGCTCTGATTGGCTAATGTGAATCAGCTGTCTAGCAGCAATCTGAAGTTGCCGTGGTGATTGGCCACTGCTGCAGTGGGGCAGTTTATAATAGGAGTTAACCAGAGACGTACATGTCATAAAAGTGCTTCTACGACAAAAAACGTGACTCCTATCGCTTAGATTGTTCATGAGACCAGTTAGGAGTCTCTGATGAACAAATGGTGCGACATTTGGGTCTGTAGTTTCAAAAATGTGACCTCGGCGGCAGTTTCGAAAAGTATTAACTTTTTTCTCTGATCCAAAACATTCTATGAAATTTAATATGGGGCCCTATGGGAGCGAAGCCTGCAGGAAACACTATGTGCATGTCATTTCTCTATAGCTGGCAGCTGGTCAGTCCGTCCATCCCTTTTGTCTGAAATGTCTCAACAATTATTAGATGGATTGCCTTGAAATGAGGATTAATCCTACTGACTTAGGTGATCCTCTCACTTCTCCTGTAGTGGCACCCTCAGGTTAATGGGTTTTATTCATAACTAAATGCCTGCAAAACTACATTAGTATTAAGTAACATCACTCATCATGACTGTATAAAGGATGTTATATGTATATGGAATTTAACATCCATCAGCATTGATTTACGATCTGTGATCTGTTTGTGTCGCAGGTTCGTTTTGTGTGCATCATGTGTTTTGGCGTGATCCACGTCTTCTGCACCACGCTGCTCATCCAGAGGCCCAACATGATGGCGTTCCGTGTGGGCGGGGCCTTGGAGAGCCTCCAGGAGCAATACTTCCTCCTCAACCTGTGTTTCTCCATGGTGACCTTTGACCTTCAGGCTCAGGTACATCTACATTCCTCAACACAGAAATGTGACATACAGACTCCGCAGTGCGGATGATAGGACACTTTTTACACTCATTAGGTGCTTTTCACCACAAATATTTAATAGGATGTAAAAGGTTCTAGGTTAAGCTTTATTGACATTTTATTTATATATACTGTGTGTATATATATATATACTGTGTGTATATATATATATATATATATATATATCTTAAAAAAGGTCTATCTATATATCAACATGGGAGTGGGCAAATGTATGTGTATATTTATTATTGGAAATCAATTAACAGAAAACAATAAATATTGTCCAGAAACCCTCACAGGTACTGCATTTAGCATAACAAAATATGCTCAAATCATAACATGGCAAACTCAAGCCCAACAGGCAACAACAGCTGTCAGTGTGTCAGTGTGCTGACATACTAGGAATTTTTTAAAAACTTTTCAGACATGCTGCGACCTTTTTACGACTTTTTTCAACATACTATATGACTTTTTTACGGATTTTTTCTATACTATGACTTTTCGACATACTATAACTTTTTTACGACTTTTTTCGACATGTTATACTATGACTTTCACAACTTTTTTCGCCATACTATAGCATGACTTTTTTCAACTTTTTTCAACACTCAGACTTTTTTTATCACTTTTTTCGACCTGCTATACTATGACTTTTTTTTATATACTATACTATGAATGAAAATGTTATAATATAGTATGTCAAAAAAAAGTTGAAAAAAAGTCATAGTATAGAACGTCGAAAAGTATGACGAAAAACGTCATGCTATAGAATGTTAAAAAAAGTCATACTATAGTAGGTCGAAAAAAGTCATTGTATAGTATGTCAAAAAAACTCATAGTATAGTATGTCGCAAAAAGTAAGAGCAAAGCATGTCGAAAAAATTTATTTTTTTTATAATATAGTATGTCAAAAAAAGTTGAAAAAAAGTAATAGTATAGCATGTCGAAAAAAGTGGTAAAAACGTCATGATATTGTACGTTATAAACTGTCAGTATAGTATGTCATAAACAAAGTCTAAAAAAAGTCATAGTATAGTATGTCTTCAAATGAGCTACTGACTTCATTAACGACATGTTGTTTCCATTTCAGTTGTGTCTGTGTATCCTAATCACAGCGTTGGACTTGACCATGTCTACTGTCAACACCATTATCCTGGGAATCGGAGTGGTTTGGGCCTGCCTGACCGCCGTTATCGGGGCTGTTGCGGTGAGTGCACTTCATCCACATTCACTAGTAAAACTGCTCTTTGTACAAAGGGACAATAAACTAATAAGAAAAGAGCAGACGTAGTAGTTGTAACTAATTGTTGTTTTTCAGGTTTTAAAGGAAGCCAAGGTCTTAGTTTGGGTCTTCATGCTTCAGAACATTCCTCAACTAGCCTTCTTTGTTTACCTGGTGTACACGGTGAGTTCAAAATAATAGGTTTTCCCCAAGGGTATAATAAAGTATTTTACCTGTAGATGTTATATTATACATTGTATATCATCCATGTACATTAAGAAGCGGATTACTGCAGGAAAATAATGGTTTTGCTTTAATTACAGGTGGTAGTGAAATGGTATGAGGACAACACGTACACCCTGGAGGCAGCTGCCGTCACCGGAGCTTTGATTTCACTGGTTATTAAAGCGGTTTTAATCTGGGGCCTCATCAGACTGGTGTACAGCTCCGTTCAAGGCCTGAGGGAGAGGAGTGAGTAAACTGTCTGATGTCACTGCTTTTCTTTTCTTGGTTTCAAGTCCTTCAAACTCTGAGCAGAAGACCAAACAAATGCTACATCAGGGGGGCGTTGACTCATCTTTGCAGATTTCTAAATATTCTGGTCTACTTCCCTCTTGATGTTGTCTTGATCAGGTGCCTGATTCTGAGAGTTTCCCTGACTGGACTGACCTTGAGTGCATTTATGTTGGCTAGAAAGCTGCAGAACACCAAAATGTTGTACTTATTTACTTTTTTTTTGCAGTGTTTGCACCCAGCAAGTGATAAAACACATCCGGTGGTCGTGGACCAAGGACACAGCTGCATGCTGAGGAGCCTACGTTAAGAAGCTTTAGCACTTTGCTGCTGACTATGGATCTCACATTTATACTTAACATCAACTCCACCAAGTCAGTCAGCTGATATCTGTTTTTAGTCATAAAAACATGTGTGCCTATCTACTGATGTAAAGCATCACAACTGAAACTACATCAGATGCCTTTGTAGATTGGATTTATAATGTTTTTTTTATTTAGTTTTTACTGTAATATGCATTGTAATATGTTAATCCATACAGTTTGTGGACACCAAAAGTATTGTCCAACATCCTCCATTTCAAAAGGTGCTTTTATCTTACAAAAGGTATTTTGTCCTTTCCTTACATTCAGTGTTGACTTGGCTTTTTGAAATCGTAATTGTCTAAACTTGAATCTTGTGATCTGCATTGTCCACTGGAATATTTTTTACTTACCTTTCTGCAGCACCTTAATACATTTACTCAAGTGTTTGTTTTTATTCAAGTTTCTGTAAAAAATTGAGATTGATGTTTTGATTTGTTGCACAATAAGAATGAGAAGGAAGTTATTTGGCTTTTATTTTTTTTCTTTCCTATGCACATACTCATAGAGCTGGAGTTACATCCAGGTAAGTACTATTTTTATTTCTATCACTTTTTAGTGGTTTATTGCTAACAAATTGCACGACTTCCACAACAGTCCTTCAATTTATAGCAAACGTGAATCTAAGGTCTGGTTTCAGGTGTGAAGCACGGCTGTGTCTAGAAGGTGACCCACGAGTGGAGAAAGAGATGGTTAAGATTAAGGCCCGACACAGCAAGCCTTCGGTCAGTCGTCGGACAATTTGGGGCCGTCGGTGAACGTCTGTCGGCATAGTTTTTTCGGTGTGTCCCGCACCGTCAGCTCTAGTCTGCCCGTGTCAGTTTTTTCGGCAGTTTCGGTGCCCGTCGGTGAGAGAAATCACTCTGATTGGCGGTTCAGCTTAAACGAATCAGTGCATGAAAAGAGAAATGGACGTGAGGAAAGCAAGCCAACGAGCTTGTCATTTTTCACCTTCATCTCAACTGATCATTCCAACACCGGTCTGGAATGAAGTTAAGTGGTGAGTGAGAGTGGTTTGAAAATTGACAGCAGATGCCACTTTGTTTCATGTACGTATCTTTACAACGACTTGTATATCCGCATTCCTCGGTCGTCCGGTTTTTCTTTTTGAATGACAAATACAGACTACCGCCACATGCTGGTAGGGAGAGTTTGTTCCTCTCACGCAGTAGTTGGCTGTAGTCTTTGCGGTGTGTTTGAGTGCAACATTTTGGCCAAGACACAGGAGACGTGAAGCTACTCAACAGGCGGCCTTCGTCGCCGCAAGTTCTCTGATGTCGGGTTGAGTGTCTGGGCCTTTATGCATTGATCTCGAATAGTTAAGGTTAGGACAGGTCGTCAGGCAGCGAGTCTCGCAAGAGTTCTTGCCAGATTTTGCAATTTGCGGGTTACCTTCTAGACACGTGAAGCATGTTGATCAAACAGGAGGATACACACTTCCTGGTTAAATTTTCTCTCCGTTTATTAAAGTTCTCTCAGAAAAAAAAAAATAGGATTCATATTAGAAACATTAACAAACTTACCTATACAAAGGTCAGAGTTACAAAAGCGATTTGAAAGAAGAGCTGACAATGCTTCATAGAAAAGAGAAGTCAATGTCAGGGCTTTTTGCAGAACTGTGGTTTACTGGGACTTCACAGCTCAGACCAACGTTGGAAACAAACGATATCTGTTTTGACACATTGTTTCCAACATGGATCAAGTTGTCCTGGAATGCATTTTGAATAAGTTTTGGCTCTACTTGAATGTACAAGTACTTCTGACCAAATACAAGCTGTTGAAAAACTGAGTTGGAGAATCAGAACTGATTAAAAATAATTAACCAAAGAACTTATTAATGTAAAAAAGTACCAAATAGATTTATTTTCAGCAATGATACATTGTAAACGGGTTAATAAACATATAGTCTTTACAAAATACATCTTATTCAAGCATCACATATATACACATACTTAAAGGAATGATTGCCTTTTAGAGCTCAGTTGGTCCACTTGATTTACAACCATCATTCGTGTTTTCTTTTCACCCTGACACAATTTGTCGAGCCAATTTATAATGTATATATTAACATCTAGATATTATATGTGAACAGATAAGTAAGGTAGGACACCTTAAAGACTGCACCATGGCAGACTTAAACTGACCGAAGTCTGAAAAAAATCAATTTCTCAACATACACCGAGCACACAAACCAGTAAATCACCCACAGACGTTGGTCTATAAAACCTACACCGAGTTCAGCTATGGCTTAGACGGCATTTTAAAAAACAGACTTTAAAAAGACACTGAAGAATAATTATCTGGAATGATCATCACCTCCTCGCACTCTTGACATGTCGTCCAACGCGTCGACTACATGACTGAAGAACAGAGACGATAGCCGTGCTTTTGAAAGGTCGAAAAAAAAAGAAATGCGAATTGTGAAAGTGAGTGATTACATCATCGCTATGATGTAAACCTTGAAAAATAATATTTCTATACATTAATGATACCAGTGTTTAAGGCACAGTCTGTACAGTTGGGCCACTATAGCCAAGTAGATGTTCTGTAAATCTGCTCTTCCGCAGGATGACCTAAAGATTGTGTAACGGCCGGGCCATGCTGCCTGCGTGAGTGGCGTGTGACGGCTACCTCGCTTAACTACTGCGTCTCTCGTTCGTGTGGTGTCCAAACAGACGGCGTTCTTTCTACATAAAGTTTGCCTTTCATAATGGCCATTTAATTTCATTTTAAATGTCATTTTTGTTTATTTTAGACAGAAAAAGTTTAAGAAGCGTGTGTTAATTCGTGAATAATAATCCACGATTAAAAGCAGTTACTCTTATTAATTCACGGAGCTGTGCAAGTCACTGCATTTTCTACAACACTGTCCTGCATATATTTCAGAATAAAAGCCTAGTGTTCACAAATGAAGGGATTCTGTATACAGAAAAGGCGCTAGGGTTTTTTATTTTGAAACGGAAACAGGAAGTGTTGAGTTAAAAATGTATATTTACTTTTTTTGTGACATATTCTGCAGATATAGACTTTGAAACTAGTAATGTTGCTGGCATGACTTCAATATATGGTCAAAAGATCCCGTTCACCGTCTATCTTTGCTGTGAACCGCACACGGACAAAATAGGCGAGACCTCGAATGCTCTAACTCTTAACATGGCCGCCAAAATAAAAAGGAAGAGGTCCTGCGATGCAAACACGCTGCTCACGCTGTGGCCCAGGCGCAAGACAACATTTGTCATTCATTCATGACATTACATCAGTTTTTCCTGATTTGATAAACAGATATTTTTAGAATTTTCCAGAAAAGTGCAACTGATCCTTTACCTCTAGTGAAAGTTTGTTGTTTATAAAATAGTAGATGTGTCCCTGTAGTCTGTCTTAAAGACTAAAAAGTGCTAAAAACAGACCATCAAGAATATTGCAATAACTGCCATCTGCGACTGACCATTAGAGTTTTAGTCCAAGTTCATCCCAAGCTCTGCATTTCCTTCCGATTACTAGTCAATAACTAGCTCTACAAACTTCATTTTGACTTCAAAAGGCCAGTTTGTCCAGTATACAGAAGGAAAAACACACACAGGGACAATCCTGGACCATCAGTGGGGCCAAACTCCATTCAAAAATCCACAATTTTAACGGGACTACACATTAGACATAATATCTTCTGGGGTATTCTACAGACTCCTTATTAATGCTGCAAACCTATAACATACAAACATAGGTAGGTTACTACTGCATTGCTTTGCTGGGGGTTCCATAGTTTGCCTCTTATTCCTCCAAAATGCAACATGGAGGACCGCAGCAAAAGTGCCGTTTGGCCCAATACTTGGAATTTTACTATGGAACTATTTTAAAACGTGTATATTTGAATGGAGTTTGGTGAGACCTATCGATAAAAGACAAAACGGCATTGAGCATGGTTGAGCTAAAACCAAGACGAAGGAGTCCTTGAGACTTTGGAGAAGACCTTTAAAGATACCTTGCGTCTCAGAACTCCTCGTCCTCCGAGCTGAGGTAGTTCTGCTTCTTCCTCACGTTCCAGTGCAAACACTGAGCCAGGCTCTCGAACCAATCATTGACCGGGTCCCGGAAACAGATGGAAGGAACGGGGAAGCAGGAAGTGGTGATGGTAATACTGGAAGAAAAAAAATGAGAAAAGGTTGTGTGTCACAATCGCTGCAGGCTGAATGAGGAAGGAAAAAGTCCAGGTACGTGCAATCATGAAGACAAAAGAGGAGGTGTCGACATCATATGCAGTAATGCTCCTTCCTTCTGAAGCAACACTGGTTATTTGTTTTTGTCTGCTTCAGTGACTCAGATGACTGGCAGCTCATTTCAAGTACCAGGAAGGTGATTATCTCTAGATGAGTTACATAAAAGGAAGAACCTGGACCTGACCCTAAGGACACTCCTGGCCTCAAGCCCACTAAGCAGGGTTGATAAGGTTACGTAACAAAGCCGGTCAGTGTCGAGGCAGCTGCTGGGAGAGTTAACCTTATTATCCATTACGGAGGCTCTGGGCTTTTGTTTTGCTTCATTTACTCAGCGTCGCTCACTCTCTTATTGTCTGTCTGCTGTTTGCATAGCTGAGGTGGAATGACCAGCTCGGTATGCTACCTGTCTCCGTGGCAGATCTCTTGTCTCTTTCTTCCATCAAATGACACCCAGGCTGTGTTTCTGGCGTCACGTGACAGCATTATCTATAAAACGACAAGGAAAGAGTGCAGAAAAGTCACAGAAAGAACCGGGTTTGTTTTGTTTTTTCAGTTAAAAGAGAGAAAATGTGTTTTTCCCCCTCAATGAAATGAAATGTACTCATTCTTTAATCACTTTTACGGAACTATACCCACCAGTCAGTTTCATTTCCCTCTAACAAAATATGGTCTTTTTCTATTATTTGGGGTGTAAAACGTGCCCGTCTCTCTTAGGACAAACACGATTGTTGATTTAAAAAAATAGGGGTGTCACGAGAACCAATACTTCTAAAACTCACTATCGTCGCATCCCTATTTTTTCCCCGATGATGCTACATTGTGAACAACAAATCTGAGGTGAAATCGGCAGAACGAAGTTAGTTAACAATTAGCCGTCGGCTCCGTGCAGGACTGTGCTGCTTACCGGCTGCTAACAGCAAACGTTAACTAGCTCTCCTCCTGCCAATTTCAACACGGGAGGAGCCATTCATTTACATTGTGGTGCATTCAGATTATTTATTAAAAATGAGTATTGGGCGAAGGTAAATTCTAACGTTATCATGATGTGTTCAAATGTAATCTTGTAAAATGTAGTTTTTGGCAAGAAACTTGAATAAATCCAGATGTTTGAAGGAGATGTTTTCACAGAAATATAAAATAGATAATAGAGAGGGAATTATGACCTGTTTAACTTCCTAACAAAAAGCAGTATGCAAACAGTAATAAAGGAGTGGATGTTGAAGTACATGGGATTTTACTTTTGTTTTTTACCGTGGTATTGAATTGGTATTGAGAATCGTGGAATTTCACTGGTATTGGTATCGACTACTATATTTTTGGTATCGTGACATCCCAAATCAAAATACAGTCATACTCCAAATAATTCAAATCCTATTTCTATCCCATGCTAAATCATATGCACCAGTTATGGGAAATAACTTGACTTTTGATCAGTTACTGCAAACCAAACCAAATCAAACCAAACCACTTCCTCAACTGACTCAGCCAGTGAAAACCAAACAACTTCCTCAACTGACTCAGCCAGGGTAAATACCTTGAGCTCCACCCCAGCAGGCACCACGATGGGTCTGAAAGAGAGCGAGTGTGGGCAGATGGGGGTGATCATGATGGCTGGGACGTTTGGATGGATCATGGAAGCTCCTGCTGCCACTGCGTACGCCGTACTTCCTGTAGGTGTAGATACTATCACACCTGAGAGGACACAGAGACACATGCACAGTGAATTAAGGCACGATATCACTTCTAAAACACAAATACTGTACCTCAATAGTGAGGTCATGTGGGAAAAAGTTTTTAGAAGGGCTTGGGGAAATAGCTTTTTGACGCTAAAACATATGTATTTAGATCAAAATTTGAATGTTTGGTTTCCAATACATAATGAACACCAGTGTGAAGCTACAGAATCATATAAAAACATAAAAAATAATAATAATATACCTGCCTTTTAACTCATATGGTGGATTATTTGTATATTACATGTAAATATTCAATTTAACCCCCCATGTGAGTTAAATTGTTACATGCAGTTTTGACTGCATTTGAATGTGTGATTATTCAGCTGAATGAACCTCATGCAACCTGCAGTCTCTCTGTGCAGAACAAAGAATCTCAAACACATGACATGATATAAATGATTCATATTCAAAAAGGTAATCTTTTATATTCTTTGAATATTTTGCTGTAGTGTCAAGCTACAATTTTTCTATATATATATATATTGTATTTTGAATGAAAGCCCTCTCTCACAGATCGGTAATGTCTAGATGCTTGCTGCTGCTTGCTGGGATGTGAAGAGAGGCCAGAGGTGAGGAGACTAACAACACACCGTCTTGTTTAGCCTGTCAGACTGGTTTCCTCACAGTGTTAAATACCACTCAGCTGTGGAAGTGTGAACACGTGGCAGCTTTACCACCACACAACACTGATCTGATTTACAGCATGTGTCTGCTCTCTGACTCTGGACTTGTTAAATGCTGGTGGTGGTACGGCTCAAACTAGTAGTGAAATAGAGTTCAAAGCTCTGATGAAAAAACGATGTAACTTAGGAGAGGCAATTGCTAATTCCTAACCTGGATTTTGTATTATGTATTTGTTGTCCCGTGTCTGTTTGTAACATGTTTTATTTTATATTTTTTTGTAGCATTGTAATGACGTGTTATCTTGGCCAGGTCTCCCTCGAAAAAGAGATTTTAATCTCAAGGGACTTCCTGGTTAAATAAAATAAATAATCATTTTCCCACAGCGCTGAACATCAACACAGATCATCTGTCGTCTCACCGTCTCCCTGCACTGTGGTGATGAGGTGTCCATCCAGGAAGAGGTCGACATTGGAGAGATATGAGGAGGGTCCTCTGTCCACCACCACCTCGTTCAGTACCTGAGACACACAGTCACATGTTAACCAGTTTGTCATAAAGTTGACTCTACCTGACATGTCACTAACAATTTAGTCTGCGCTAGACCGGACACACCCTTCATTACGGGACTTTGGTCCATAAACAACCTGTCAAAGACTTAACCCTGCAGGCAGAGCTACATTTCTTGTTATAGAACTGATGACAGTGTTCATGCGGTTCTTTAACAAGACCATTGGCTGCTTCCATGGTAACAGCTGATATATATTTACGTCTTTGCTGGTTTTGGAGAACCAGAGCCAATCATCTGCTAGGGCTGGTGTGTAAATCACCTAACATGAACTGACAGTGTGCTATTTGCATCTTGGCACGCAGGGTGAGAAAAATGAATGCTGGCAAAAGCTATAAATGTTTTTTCTTTTTTTTATGTTTTTTAAAAGAACTGGTTTAAGCTGCAGACGGATGGTACCTGATGCTGCACTGATTTCCAGCTGCTTTCCATTTCCCCATTAGTCAGGATGATGCCCTTTCCGTCCACTCTGGCCTTCTTCTCCCAGTTCTCTTTAAGCACCCGGACTTTCAAGCGACTTCGCAGGACGATGGCAGCATTACCTATATAAACAATACATACATGAATGAGTGCCTTTTATATATGAAAACTAGGGCTGTCAAAGTTTAGGAGGGTAAATAACGCTGAAAAACTGGTGTGGCCATTTTCCAAAGGGGTCCTTTGACCTCTGACCTCAAGATATGTGAATGTAAATGGGTTCTATGGGTACCCACGAGTCTCCCCTTTACAGACATGCCCACTTTATGATAATCACATGCAGTTTTGGGGCAAGTCATAGTCAAGTCAGCACACTGACAGCTGTTGTTGTCTGTTGTGCTTGAGTTTGCCATGTTATGATTTGAGCATATTCTTTATGCTAAATGCAGTACCTGTGAGGGTTTCTGGACAATATTTGTCATTGTTTTATGTTGGTAATTGATTTCCAATAATAAATATATACATATATTTGCATAAAGCAAGTATATTTTGTCCACTCCCATGTTGATAAGAGTATTAAATACTTGACAAATCTCCCTTTAAGGTACATTTGGAACAGATAAGATTACCTATTTTAATCGATCGACAGCCGTAATGAAGACTGGACCACAACACATGCTTTGCAAACAGAACAGGAGTGTCTATGTTCTAGACAGACAGACGCTGACAGACAGACAGACAGACAGACAGGTTAGAGAACAGGCAGTACCTTCGATAATTTGGTTAACCTGAGACTGGTAGGTTTCAAATTTAAAAGGTGTCAGGAAACCCAAGGAGCCCAGGTGAAAGGCCATAACTGGTGGAACACTCTCCTACAAATACACAAAGGAAAGAGAGGACTGTTGTATCATACCAGGAAATGTAAAAACACAAAGGCTGTTTTTAAAGTGACAGTAGGAACACCTGGATGAATACCTGGAAGAGCGAAGATGCATACAGCAAAGTTCCATCTCCACCAAGACAGATGATGAAGTCTACGCGATTGGAGATGTCATCAAGATCTGAGAAATATAAAAACAATAAATATCTCAACTAAGATCCTGAATGTTTTCTTTTTTATACAGTGTGCATAAATCATAGCAAAGTTGGTTTTCATACCATCTCTGAAAGTGCAGAATTTCTTAGTAATGGCCCCGAAGTTTTCATCGTCTGAAATGGCGGGGTCTTCCAGAACTTTGTTTTCCACATACACAATCATGTCTTTCACCTACAACAACAACAACAACACACAAAAAAACACAAGATTAACAACTGAGACAGCAGTGACTTTGAATAAAAGTCACAAACACGGTGTTTTCACTCCCCAGCTTTCCACCCGCAAACACAATTACGCCAATTACGTTCATTAAGTTAAAGGGCGCACCATCACAGTCAGTACAGTAGTGTCAGTGAATATGTGGTCCTACCTCGGTGAGGAACATGCAGAGCTCTTTGAAGGGCTGAAGCAGACTGGCATCTCGTATCTTCTTGATGACAAGGACACTTTTTGGTGGCTTGTTCCACGTCAGCCTCTGGCTGGCGGGGTCCTGAATGTGCCTGAAAACACAAACACAACTTTAACCTCAGGAGGGCAAAACACACTTCACTTGATAAGGATTCCCCCGTCAGTATAGACCTGAGTGCTGAATCTCAGATTGTGGCTGATGTGGGATCTGTTAACTAACTGAAGCATCCTACTGGGGGTGGGGGAAAAAAAATCGATGCAGCATAGTATCGCAGTATTTTGCATGGCAATATTGTATCAATACACAGAAGTCAAGTATCGACCGTTTTAAAGATGTTCCGATAACATTTCTTCCTTCCCGATACCTCAACTTGCAGTATCAACCGGCTCCGAGTACCAATCCGACACTAGCGTGACAAAACAAATTTTGCGGCCAAGAAGAATTGATTTCCAGTTAAACAAATTAATTTTTTTCAGGGTTAATAAATTACGGTATCTGACTGGTGCATAGTCTGGCGTACTCGCCGATACCCAATACCGAATTTTGAGCAGTATCAGACGCATTTCCGATACTGGTGTTGGTATCGGAACAACTCTAGATCGTTTATTAACCTCTTAACAATCCGACAGCCGCTGTTCTGGTATCATATCAAACTAGAAAACCTAAGGAATCGATTGGTACCAACCATGTCATGTTAGCGTGTCAGACAGATCGCTAAATAACGCTCACGGCCATTTTCTTGACCTCGGACCTCGAGATATTTGAATGAAAACTCTGAGATAAACAAAGTGAAAACTGTATCTTATTAAATAAAACAGATGTTGACAAGATGCAGAATTTGCAGTTGAAAAAAAGGTAATAAATTTAAATATATCTCATTGCAATACTCAGCATATCACAAAATGTTTAAAATAGCAATAAGATCGTATCGTGACTTATGTATTGTGATAATATCGTATCGGGGGGTCTCTGTTGATTCCCACCCCTACATCCTACTGTTCATCATAACCAGGACTGCTCAGTACCTTTCCAATCAGAGTCACCAGCTTAAACATACTGCTAACACCTGTGTGTTGTCTGCAGGGCTTCCACCTCATCTCAACCCCTCACAGCGAGTCAGTTTCATTATTGGCACAATGCAAAATATTTAGAAAAACAAAACTGTGAGAAGGGCATGATAAGAATGTGGGAGTGGTGTTTTGAGAGAGCGAAAAGGTCAAAAAATCTCTCAAAAAGTCAGCTCTTAAAACCAAAGTGCATTCTCGGATTACATGCGAAGGGCCACGAGTGGCGAGGATGAACCCGGAGGAAAAACACAACATAAAAATTATTAAATTAACATGCGGCATGAAAATCTGAACTGCCCCAGGGTTGAAACTGAAGCCACTGAGACTAAAAGAGAAAATTAGGAGATGATTCCAGAAGGATTTCATTATATCAGAAAACATAAACCTAACATTCAGCTTTAGTTCCACTCCACACTTTCTCCCTCTGGTCATGGAATACCAGATACCAATTTGCTGCATTAATGTCATGTCTGTTTTACCGTGAATACCAGCTGATACGCTCCCATTAGCCTTTTAATGGTGATTTACTGTACTGTTTAGCTCCGATATCTCTGCTCGGCCGGACAGATTTCAGCAGTGTGTCAACACCGGCCGCACATGAGTCCCATTATCTACTACTGTAAATATTAAAATGATCAGACCCCGTTCTCAGTAATACAATCCACCCTGCAGGTGTTCTCCCCATCTGAGGACCCGACCAGGAGAACACATCAGTGTTTGGAATAAACACCTGCAAACCCTCTATGACACTAATCATAGTCACAAGAGACAAGTGATTCAAATACACATCACACACACAAAGCTATTCAGTCCCAACAAATAACATAAGAAAGCAGAATCATAACATGTCCTGTTCCTGTTTCTTTGTCCACTCAAAAACCAGAGGAACTACTGTCGCTGGGAACTATATTTTCCACCGTACCACACAGAGTGGCTATTGTACCGGCATCTACCAGAAATATAACAGAAGAAGAAAAAGAAGAATTAAAAAGATTTACACTTGAATTGTATTTCCTGTTAATAGTTTAGATTTTTTTACCAAGTTGCTGGTGTACGATTTATTATTTGAATAATAAATAACTATTTAGTAAATGTAGTTATTGGTTACATTTTGTTTGACGTTTTAAATTAAGAAAGCAATGTTTAAGTCAAGCCTGACACATAAAACAAATGATCCATGTCACTTCCACACAGTGAGGCATACAGCTTATTAATTAAACACTGGTATTGGATCGGTAAATCCCGATGAAGAAGAAGAAGGAGAAGAAGACAAAGTTACGCTAACGATCAAATCATCATGCCTAAAAAAGAAGCACAAATGTAAGAGATCGGCACGCGGGAGCGAAAGTAGTGTTACTTTGCTAACATACAGAAGGTCAGCATTTGTGTTTCATGCTTCTTACTCACATGATCTCCGTGTACTGATGTTCAATCCAACATATAGAAATGAATACTCAAATTGTTTTCCAACATACGACTGTTTTTTCATTAGCAACTACCTCATAGTTCACAATGTGATGATGCATGTAAAGCCTGCTTTCATGCGTGATGTCCTACTCATGCTTCCCTATTAACTCTTCCCTCCTACACATGTATTGTTTACGGTTTAGTTTCCTCTGTTTGACCTTCTTTTGTGAGTAAATATACAAATAAACATTAACATAGTGCTGATTCAGCACTGTGAGGACAGGTCTGCAGCAAATGAGACAGAAGAGGTCATTGGAGCCACCTGAAGCTACAGGTACTCATACGTTTCCATTAACCCTTTCATGCATGGTGTCCACTAAAGGCATATGTTACCATTTAGTCTGTGTGTCATACATAAATATTTTCCAAATGTGTCATTATCGGTGTGTTTACTCCATTAATGCATGGTGATGCACCACTGGTTGTCAAATTTCACACAACTATCTGTTTCAGCTGAGTGCAGTGACGTTAATAGAAAATAGCTCTGTTTTATTGTTTAATGTGTAATTAAACAATAATTGTCTAATTTGCCTTAAGTGTTCCAGTGAGATTGACATGAGCCAGCATGCCGATTCCAGGAACCTGAAGTCAAAGCAGTTAAATGGAATTCAGGCATCATTCATTTCATTATTTACAACTGTGCTTTTCCTACTGCGACGAGTCAAAATGTGTTCCGTGAAAAAGGACAGTAACGATACCAATTATCACTAAACTGCCCACAACCAACATGCGGCCTCAATTTCAGACAACATTCAAACTATTTTCAGGTCAACGCTGTACAGCGAGTCTGCAATGAAAAGAGGTCAGACCGGACCAGGAAGAATGATAGACACTTCAGAGGGGCCTGGACGGCTCCACAACAAGTCACCTATACATTTCAATTTCATAACCTAAGATGGATTTAGTCTGCATTTCCTAAAATGCAGTCAGGTTCCCTTGGGAGACGTCTAAAGCTCATAGTGATCACAAGTCTGTCAGTGCCTGCTGCAACTGAAGTAGAGCTCAAGCCAAGTCAAGTATTTGACAGAAACTCAGTAAATCCAGGTGGTTTTTGGAGAATCTCAGGCATCTATTCAGGCCACCTCGCCCCTATTGTGATGCGTTTCATTCTGAAAAGTCAGCTTTTCAAAAACCAACAAATCTTTTTTCAAAACAAAACTCCTCATCGCTTCTCTGACGCAATTTTGACATCAGATGATTTGCTACCACTTTCATAATGATGTTTGTTCAAACAAGAGAGAGAGAGAGACTGAAGTCTCATCTGTGCTTGGATTTAAAGTAATGCTTCTGACTGCAGGAAATGCAGAAAAATAAAGAGTGTCCACATCCTAACATCTGTCATTTAAGGAATGTTTAAAAAATATTTAGATTAATCTTTTAGCAGCCTGTGAGTGGCTGCCGTTTACAACTCTCTCCCTCAATGCTGGATCAGTTTCACATACTGTTGTCCCCTATTAGTCAGTTTCACATGAAAAAATGGGGTCCAGGTTTAAAAATACGGGAGTTACCCTTTAAGTGAACCCGATTAAACCGACCATGAACAAGAACAAAACGGAAGCTCTGCAGGCCTGGTTTCAAATACAAATACAGGATACAAAGCAAAACTTGATTAGCATACGAAGCGGGGACAAGCCGGAGCTGTGATCTATTCAACGGACAGTTTCTCCTCCGACCACCTCAAAGCATCCACAGGCTGACCTTCCCCTTTCATTCAACAACCCCGCTCTGTCCACACCACAGGGCCATGCTGTTACAACAGCCTGCCTGTGATAACACGCCACTTCTTAAGTGTTACAAATACCGCTTGACACGGTACGCCTAAACCTTGATATCAGCCTCCGAAAGACAAATCAGTCCAACCCCTTTACACCCAGGACAAATATAAAGGTTTATTCATTCAAGCCAATAGTTCTCTATTTTATCTAAACCTTTGAAGCATGACATTAGTTTAATATTACTACGAGCAGCCTGAGGGTGCAAGTTAATAATCCACCTATCAAACATATTCTCTCTGTGAAGATAGACATAAGGAAGATGCTCTCACCATTTCCACACTTTGTTCTCACTGAGGCTCCCAGGAGTGTCCTGTAGTACGCACTGGTTGAACTTCATGGCTGTACACATGTAACAAGGATGCTGCTTCAGGTCGATATCAGCTGGAGAACGGGGCTCTGTCCCGGTGGCCCGCGCTGACAGAACGGCTCATTCTACCTCCAACAACTTCCTCGATTGCTACACATTGTAAAGCAGCTGGCGCAACAGAGTCGGTTCACTTCTTGCTGTGAGTCAGCCACCGTCTGAGAGGCTGAGAGAGGCGGAGAGTCTCACCATGCGCTGTGGACAGATCCAGGATCAGCTAAAAAGTCCTCGAGCTGATTCCACTGAGGCTATATTTGTCCCAACGAGGAATTAACACTAAACCTTCCTGGTGTATTCTGCTGCTGAAATACAGCTCTCACTCATCTTAAAGTTGACTTCATCTCAGTCCAGCCCACTCTGCTGTGTTGAGCCCGCCTACTTCCAGGGCTTTCCTTATTGGACGGGTGTGATTTACTGAAACACAACAATGACATGCTTTTCCTCAAACTAGTATATCCACTGTAATGACAGGTACTTTAACCCACAATTATGTGCCACAATTCTTCTTCTTCTTGAGTCAAAGGATTAATTTCCTAATGACGTAAATTACCTTAAATAACAAAGGATGACACTTTATTACTGTATAAAATTAATCACATTCGGTAATCCATTATTATTATTAAAAAAAAAAAAAAAAGCTTAATATCCTGCTGTTAATTAAAGGAAACAATGTCAAAACTTCACCCTTAAAGAATAAATAAACTAATTAATTAATTAATTAATTACAATTAATTAATAAACTAAGCCAGAAAAATTCCCTTTTTATTTGAAAAAAATGTAGAACACAGTGTCCCGCCAAGGCTGGCTCTAAAATGACTCTTTGGGTCATTTTGTTTCAGGGTGTGTTACGACGTCAGGGTGGAGATTCTGAATGTAGTTGAACAAATGGTTTCTAACGATTGATAACAAAAGCAATGCCAAACAAACAAAAAAGCAGTATCACAACCACACCCTTCCACAGAGACTGAATGAAGCGGTCAGTTCAGTTTGGATGGTTCGAAACTGTGACTACTTTACTTGATCTTAGTACATTTGCACTGTATTTCTCTGTGGAACTACATCTTCCTAAAAGCACTACAGCCTAACCTTTATTTTGGAATAAAGATAGCCTGGTTTTGCCACTTTTAACCCGTCTAGCAGCTTTGAGGAAGCTAATCCTTAATTACGGCTGCCTAAGACAAACAGTGCCAGGAGCCACTTATGTGACCGAGGAAGTCAAAAGGCCAACAGTCTGACAAGGCTTTAACGGGAAAACATCAGGAGTCTTTCATAACTCTGCTGATTGATTCACTAAGGAGATTAAGGAAGTTGGACACGTTAACATGAACACCTGCCATCTATAACGCAATATGAATGGAAAAGTTCCGCAACTATGAAACACCCACGCCTTTGTGAAGTGTCAGAATATCAGAATAATGCTGATATGACTGTAGTAATTTGTGTTGACACACTGTATTACATCATAAAACTATGTTATATTGCCAGGTGAGTAAGTCAACTATCAGTCTACAGAATGAACCAACACCTCTCTGAGGCCCCGATCAGATAAAGGACGTTTTAGCAGCCCGGTGCGGCTTTTTGTAATGTTTCAATAAGATTGAAGCGTTTTGCGCGCTGCTCTTGTGTTAATGAGTTTATCCGCTCTGTACGCCCCTCGTTTTTACAGTAGTACCCTGAATGCCTCGAGGTGAAAAAAATTCAACTCAGAGCGGAAAAGAGCCTAAGGTATTAGCATTTTTTCTCATTGCGTTGACTTTTGTTGGATTCCCGGAGCTTTATGACTTTAGCAACCGTAGTTACCATGATCTGAGCAGAAAGCAGCAGGAAGCAAATTAGTGCGGTACTTGAGATTTTGGGTAGGTTGTTTTAATTAATTTAAATATATATATATATATATATATATCCTTTATTTAACCAGGTAAAATGAAAACTCATTGATCTTTTTTCCGAGAGCGACCTGGCCAATTTAAATGGTACTATTAACTCGTCAAATGTCGTGCGGTGTACGCTGCAGTGTTCTAAAAGTTGAACTATTATTATCCAGGGCGCAACCGTCGTGCCTGTGCACCGCGTTGGCGTCGGTCTCGTGTTCGAGTGCGCTTTCCGTGCGTCTACATTGACAACAATGGATTTGAGGGCGCAAAAAATGCGGCATGTGTACAGACGGTCCCATACACAGTCTGAACATAAACAGGCTGAGAGTTAGGAGCTTCGTTAAGGTCGTGGGTTTATTGCAGATATATTGTATTGGACAATTAATCAAATAATCGTTTAATTAATCTTCTCAAATGTGAATATTTATTTTATTTGTCTTATATGGTAGTAAACTAAATATCTTTGTATGACAAAGTAATCTCAAGGTCTTACTTACTAGTTTTTTTGCTAGAGCTATTAACCTCATCTCACAGTCTCACCTTTTAAACCCCATCAACTACGTTTGTCTCAACCAGCAGATAAAATCCAAGGTGCTGGAGTAGAGCCAAAATAATGCATAACAGGTAACTGCCTTTGTCCTTTTTAATTTGACAAATACTTCACCTGCCATCATATCATGTCAAAGATGGGACAGGCAGCATTTGACAGATGTATTTTTTGTAAAGAGACAGCATAATTACAACCTGCCAAACAATGTTCAAATCTACAGAACACAAAGTTTGGAAAGAACCCAAATCTATGATGCTGATGGAAAATATCACAACAACAATAAGCAATGTCTGAAGTATTGGTGCTGCCATAAAGCACATGAAACAAGACTATAAAGAATAAATATGTACGTGACGTTGCCATACGGTGCGCAAAGTTGTTTTTTTTGTTGCTAACTCGGAAGTTACTTAAGAGGATATTAAGAAATTTAAGTGGAAGACTGTACTCATGATGTTAAAAGCTTCTCATAAACAACCAGTTTAGGAGAAGTATACCATACAATTCTGTGTGCTGTCTTTACCAGTTACAAGGAGAATGGGTTTTAATTATTTACTCTCATCAGAAACAAAACTTAGCACCATGATGCTCAGCAGTGCGGCCTGTTTGTACAAGAAGAAGAAGAACATAGTTTTGGTCACTACAAGACAAAAGGAAACATGAAGTGTGTGAATTATGGCTGTTTCTTCATATTTCCACATCCTGTATATTTTGGATTGCTACTTGATTTAATGATCAAACCAATATTTAATTAAGCTGCTGTACTAATGTGGTTAGCTGATGTCTGTGTTGTGGTTAGTTAGAACATGGTGTTCTATCATGGCTCAGGTAATGCCAGGTAATGAAATTAAATCTCATACTATGCACTAAATAACAAATACGTGTACTATCGTTCAACATACTTTTGTGTGAATAAACAGTAGTATGTATCTTTTCGGACGCACTGAGCAGCAATTAACGTCGTCACTTCCTGAGAGCCTCCTTGCCGGTTAAGTGTAACCATGGTAACCCATGCCAACCTCATGTGACCAAAACAACACTTTGTGAGAATCATAAAGTCTGAACTAATTTAAAAAATAAATTATACCTAGCAAAGTGAAATCCATATTATATATTATATAATATATCTATAATAATATTTTATTTAAATAGTATGTAAATCATGTACTATTGGTTTCATAGTAAGGTTAAACTTTCGGATATACTAAAAAAATCTACTACATAGCATGTTAGCATGGAATTTCGGACACAACAAATGTTAAACTTGAACCCCACCAAACTACATTTTCTTTGTTGGTCAAGTCAAATTTGATTAAGGAGTAGATAGTCTGTTTATTTTTAACATTTAGCAAACAGGTGCACCAGAGCACCGACAAGGAACGGGTTAGATCTGTTGGATACTTGTTTTTATACACCATGGATGTTACATTACTTTACATCCCATCGACTTTCAATAAGGAGGAAGCTATTTGTTAAAGCTACATGAAAAGATGGTCAAACCATTAAAGGTGCCAAATGCCAGATTGGGAGCATTTCTATTGCTTCTGCATGACTCTCAACATGGCAACAGCTGAGCTGGTGGCTCAAAACTAACAGTGAAAACAAAGGCAACAGTGCTGAAAGAGATAACAGTATCAACCTGGGGGTGAACTGGAGGGTGGATGCTACGCTTCTGCGACGCCGTTATCAGATGTAACCGCCGTATGAGAGCGGAGCAGAGCTGCAGCCGTGAGCTAGCCAGTGGGACACGCTCACATGCACAAACATGAACTAAAAGCACAAGCTGCCGGCCCGGCGATGTCAACAAAGCAGTGAGATACTCAGATTACAACACACACACAGTGACTTCATTCTCTGCTCAGGTAGACATTACTCCTCTATATCTTTACATAGAAAATAGTTGTTCAGTGTTATATAAATGCTCTGGATATCGTATAGAGCACCTTTAATTGACAGGCAGTTTGTTTCTCACAGCCTCTGTTGGCAGTCGGTAAAGTGCTGTTCAGGCTGAAACGGCAAGTTTTTACCAAATAAGTAAGGGCCATCTAACAGCTTACTGTTTCTAGTTAAATATTTACAGTGTTCCAACTGACCCCAAACTGCAGAGTCTTGCTCAACATGATCAGCAAGTGGCTTTCATGGTTTTTGGTTCTGTACAGACTAAACTGACACTACTATGCAAAGTTGTACACCGACTCGTGACTGGGGAAAAAATACAAGGATACAAACACTCTTTATGACACAGAAGCATTTGCTCTGTCTGACTTACATTACTGTGTGTGGATTCTGGAGCATGCATGCCTTTGGGCCGAATGTAGTCACAGGGCTTGGTCCATGAAGCGACTGGGGCCTCCTGAAAGAGAAGAGGACAAAGGCAAACATTAAGGTTTAAGAAGCGGAAGTTGCCGGACAAGTATGCAAAATACCACCAGGAGAATTTGTTAAAGAAATACACAATGGCTTCAAAGTGCATGCTATTTAAAAAAAGTAAAAAGAAGAAGTACAAGTTTAATTTTGTTTCAGTTGTGATATGAGACATTCGCATTATTCATTTTCACTATCTCATCATTCACTGTAAGCTGAGCTGGAGAATGGTCGAAGTTGATCTCTAAAATTCCTACATTTCTAAATGCCTCTATTTAAAATGTCTAATCAAATATATTCCACTTTCATTTCTCTATTTTAAAGAAAAAACGAGAAGTGATGCCATAATGACTATCTGAGATGTTGATTCATCATTAGCAGATTATTTCATAAACTGTGGGTCATTTTTGTGGTCATCCAGGGACAAACCACCACTCTATTTAATGTATTATATAACCAGTGCCGGAAGAAGTATTTAGATATTTTTACTAAAGTAAAAGTAGCAATACAACAGTGTAAAAATACTCTGTTAGCAGTAAAAGCCCTGCATTCAAAATCATACTTAAGTAAAAGCACAAAAGTATGAGCATCAAAATATATTTAAAGTACCAAAAGTAAAAGTACTCATCATGCAGAATGGTCCGTTTCAGAATAATATATTCTATATGACTGGATAATAATTATTTAACTTTAATGTTGCAGCTGGTAAAGGTGGGTCTGTAATAACTAGGGCTGTCAAAGTTAACGCGATAATGACGCATTAACACAAAATCATTTTAACGTCACTAATTTCTTTAAAGCATTAACGCAACTTTTAGGCTCAGTTTTAAAGCTAGAGTGAAGATAGAAAAGAGAAACTCAAAAATCTAATGAATCCATTGGTACCAGCCACGTCATACTAGCTTGTCGTGAAGGAGGTTAAATAACTCTCCAAACTTGCGCTAAATTTTGGCGAGGAACAACTGTCATGGCTATTTTCAAAGGGGTCCCTTGACCTCTGACCTCAAGATATGTGAATGAAAATGGGTTCTATGGGTACCCACGAGTCTCCCCTTTACAGACATGCCCACTTTACGATAATCAAATGCAGTTTGGGGCAAGTCATAGTCAAGTCAGCACACACAATTGTACTTGAATACAGTAATTTGTTACTTTCCAGCACTGCATACAACATTAAAACGTGATAAATGTTCTCCGTGACCTTTGGTGCTGAATAATGGGTCCGGTGATCATACCGTGTCAAGACTTTTCACAATCCTTGGCAAATAGTAATAATGCCTTTTGAAATGCTTGAAAGAACAAACATGTCTATCTAGCCTATCTGCGGTACGAACACGTATCAGTAAATGATGAAATAAAGCCCAACAGTGTTAATAACCATTAACATGAAATACTATTATTGCATAATCGCCTTATCGCGATTATTTGAGCTGATCATTTAGTGTAATCGTTGCACAATCAAGGGAATTCAAAATGTTAGAAAGGGAATTTTGCTTAATCATCCACTGAGGCGTCTACCTGAGCGCAAGCTTTCCATGTCAGGAAAAAATGTTGACTGTCTAGAATCTTGCTGCTGTTGAGCAGGTTCTTCCGTTTCATCTCATATGAGAGCATATTTTGTTGCTATACAACGCCAGACAATGACAGAGGTGCGGATAATGACTCTCTTGATTTATAGCGTAGCCCCTCCCCTACGGCTGCAGAAGTGTATTTGACAGCTTTAGGAATGTTATGCTAGAGTTGTCGCTTCCATCCATCTTTTCTGATTAGATAATTCACATAACAATGTAATCATCAAGTAACTCGAATTCATCACCTTCCTATTGTTTCATAACATGAACAGAAATAGACAATTATATAGTTTATCTCAATTATTTTAGTTTAATTCGTTTTATTTTAGTTCAACACATCAGATGTGTCAGACGCTGCTTCCTGTAGAGTAGAAAAATCCTGGCACACCCTGTCTTTGTAGACTTTGTTAAAAGAATACGATTGTACTGGGGGTGAAAGGTCAGTGACTAAAATGCAGCACTACAAGACGACTGCCTCTAACTACCGAAGCCTTCACGCTTCGTCACATCACTCAGCCAGCAAATCCTCTTAGCCGTCTGGTTCTGTGAATTCACCATCTGCTGTTTACTGGTTCTTGAAGCTGCATTCATCAATATTTTCCTATTATTAACACTGAATGAAATTAATATGTGTAATGTGACGGGTGTCACAGCTCTGTGCTGCTCTACAGAGTTTTAGCCTCTTTTAGCTCTTTGTTTTAGAATCAGTCGGGAGCTCAGAAACACACTTGCTAACACTTTACATATAAACAACTTTATAATCCTAGATAGTTCAGTGCTGTGTTCTTCTTCCCATTAGTCGACCAAAATGTTTTTAATGCAGCTTTAAAGCACGGGTCGGTAGTGTTCTTCAAAATCATTTGTTGAAATTTTCATTACATCCCGACAGCTATAATAATAATTAAAAAAAAAACGCTATATGTGGCTGTCGCAGGAGTGTAATAAGCCCGTCCAATCATTTTATTCGGGTCAAATAATTTGGTGACTTTCTCTCTAGATTTAGCGACTTTTGGAGCTAGTGCTGCCAGCTACTTACATTTCATAACAGGAATTACAATTCAAGTATGAACTTTTTAATGCAGCAACAAATTGCTCAAAACTTAAACCGAAATTAAAATGCCAGAAATAGAATGTATATGGTATATAAACATAGAATTTAATTGAATAGATCGGCCCCATTGTCACCAATACCTGATCCAGCCATTTGATTCAGTATCGGCCCTATATGCGATCCGGTATCAGTGCATCCCTCGCTGGTTTCTCAAGATTACCAACCCTAGCTTTAAAGTTCCCATTAAATAGCTAACTGAGGGCAATTTGCTTCCGCATAATTACGTGTTTCCTGTAAGAACAGTAAGCTTGGGAGGGACTTCACGCCAACATTGGTTACACATTCACCCACTCAACAAGAGAACAAACAAGCCTGGAAACTGTGTCAATGCAACACATGAAACAAGGTGGAGAGATGCATTTTACAACTGATAATTAAATATTACTTTTGACCCAGAGGGACATTTTAGTGGAGACCAACTAACAATTATTTTCACTACCGATATATCTAACGACGTTTTTTCCTTTTTGTTCATCTTTGTCTATGAAACATCAATAAATTGTGGGGGAAAAAAGTCCAAGAGTCCAGGATGACGTCTTCACATGTTTTTCTTCTGGGATGGGACAAATAATGGAAACACCAGAAAATAAAGAACCTTAAATGCAGCTACAAAGGCAGCCATGTCGGCCAGTCATATTAAATGTCAACATGCTCAAGTTTGAAGTCTATACCAAATGCTATGCTGATTAAATCACTCTTTCATTTTCTTTTCCTTCTTTTGGGTGATGATTAAAGAAATCTGAGAGGAAAAGGAAGCCTGTGATCAGCCTGTCTTCATCTGTGACTTTTTTTCTGGCATTTAACCAAACTTAGATCAGCACCTTTAAGCCGAGGGAACTCCCTTCCCTAATGTCATCACTGCGATGAGTCACTGCCCTATAATCAGCAAGTAACTCTAGAGCGAAATTCATCACCTTCCTATTCCAAGTCCTAAACAGTCGTTTGTTTGCCTAAATCCATCACAACGGCTTTCTGTCAAATGTCATAAAAAATGTATCACTGCCAAATTAGGAGAAACTCATAAAACTGTATCTGTGGGAGTGTATTTCCTCATCTTGGACAAGTGTAACCTCAGTGACATTTCATTTCCTCATCAATAATGGGACAGTCCTAATTGGGCAAACGCCTTCTCACTTCTTTTTTTACTAAACCTCATCACGGTTGCCAAAACATACAAACAAAGCCGTCGCAATATCCACAGCGATCAAACGTTCTGTTTTCTTGAAGTCGTTTCTGTGATGGTCGAAGGGAAACATGTCTGAGGTGATGCAATGCATATCATGTCACAAGGCTATTTCAAAAATGTTTCTCACACAGCCTCAAGCAACAGCAGCCGTTCTTAAATATCGGTACTTCAGTCAGGTTATTGTGTTGTGACAATGTGCTCTATGAACTTAAAACAGGTATGCATCAGGGCCGGGCACACCATGTTCTTTCAGGCTGAACAAAGTTTGACCTTATGTGGCCTCTGAATTGCCACTCACTCACGTGTAAAAGTCTGTTTAAGCCTTAAGACAAACATGTTATGTGAAGCTGACATGAGATGAGATCATGAACAGCAATACAGAAATGTAGATGCAGCAAATCCAGGCATGCTTGCTTAAAGATTAGTTCACACAAGGCCAGTGAGAGACAGGCTGATTCTACATTTTCCAGTAAGACCCTATGAGCTCCTATTTTCCACACTGGTTAGAAAATAAGCTGGTTTAATACAAGGTCCAGGACAGGATGGGAATAGTAGCATGTAATTAAAGTGCTTGTGACCTCTGGCTCCAAACATAATAACAGGCTTGTCATCGCCTTAAGAAAGCATGTTCCATGTGTGGGCCCCTGTGCAACACCTACCTGTAGTCAGAGGAGCTGCCGGCTGAGGAGGTGCTCAGGCTGCGGGTCTTCCTGTTGCGTCGAGCCAGGCTGCGACCGGCGACCTCCCCTCCCTCCCAGGTGGAGCAGCAGTATGGTCCTGCTTCCACTCGCACCTCCTCTCCACCGTCCATCTCAGACAGCCAGGCTGCAAGTAATCTGACAAGGCACATCAATTATTAATGAAAGTTTGAGTCAAGTGTAAACAAGCATACAATCATTAGTCAACTAGGCCAAACTCAATTAGGAAAAAAAACAATTTACATGATGCTTAATAAAAATGCAAACATCTTATAGAAATTTATTTTACATGGAGTCTACATAGATAAATAAGAATAACGTCTATAATTCGGCACACATACCAACCACCGATCCGCACATATATTTTGCTAATTTTCAACTTTTAATATCCAAATTACAGGAATGCAATACCGATCAGTTGAAACTATTTCTTAGTCTCTATATCAAGTTGAAATAAAATGCGACCGAAATGTCTGTTACAATCTAAGAAACTCTAAACGTATACTAAAGCAAAATTTAGGATGTCAAATGAGTGCTATAAAGGTTTTTACGAGTTCCATAAAACTCGTAAAAATGTCTTTAATGCGCTTTTTTAGATTAATATTCAGTCTTTAATGCACATTTTTATATTATAATTTACAGTCTTTAATGCACCTTTTTGCACATTTTTAGATTATAATATACAATCTTTAATGCACTTTTTTTTATTATAATTTAGTCTTCAATGCACTTTTTTGCACAATTTTAGATTATAATTTACAGTCTTTAATGCACATTTTTAGATTATAATCTACAATCTTTAATGCAATTTTTTAGATTGTAATTTAAAGTCTTCAATGCACATTTTTAGATTATAATTTACAATCTTTAATGCACATTTTTAGATTATAATTTAAGGTCTTTAATGCACATTTTTAGATTATAATTTACACTCTTCAATGCACTTTTTTGCAAATTTTTTTGATTATAATTTACAGTCTTTAATGCACATTTTTAGATTACAATTTACAATCTTTAATGCACATTTTTAGATTATAATTTAAAGTCTTTAATGCACATTTTTAGATTATAATTTACACTCTTCAATGCACTTTTTTAGATTATAATTTACAATCTTTAATGCACATTTTTAGATTATAATTTAAAGTCTTTAATGCACTTTTTTGCAAATTTTTAGATTATAATTTACAGTCTTTAATGCACATTTTTAGATTATAATTTAAAGTCTTTAATGCACTTTTTTTGCACATTTTTAGATTATAATTTACAGTCTTTAATGCACATTTTTAGATTATAATTTAAAGTCTTCAATGCACTTTTTTAGATTATAATTTATAATATTTAATGCACATTTTTAGATTATAATTTAGTCTTTAATGCACATTTTTGCACATTTGTATTTATACCTTGGGTTAGCCAGCTGGATAAACTAGTTAACTATAGCTTAACCCTAGCTAAACAAACACAGCTCAATAATCATGATACAGCCAACTAAAACAAGTAGCATTATTGTCAGTTAATCCATTTTACCTAGTAAGTTATTAACATCCCAAATGTCTAATGTCAGCTACAACAACAGCCCCTCCAGCACACACAGCCTGTTCAGCGGATGAATCTCACACAGCCTGTTCAGCGGATGAATCTCACACAGACTGTTCAGCGGATGAATGGTCCAGATGGAAACGCAGTGAGCTAACTAAGCTAAGCTAAGCTAAGCTAAGCTAGTTAGCGAGCTAATAAGGCATGCAGCTAGTTTAGCATACAAAGCGTACAATAAATCACTTCAGTGGACAACAATACCTTTCAACCCACAACGACACAGAGGACGACACTAGTTTGTAGCGCAGCAGACTGCCGTAGAGGTTCAGAGTCTCGCCATTAGTTCATTAGAGAGTTCATCAATGTTTCACCATCTTACTTTGCAAGAGAGCTGCTGTCAACAGTCAGCTCATCACTTCCTGATACCGCTCGACCAATCACAGGCTCTCTCCTCGACGACGTCATCTTGGACGAGATCACCCCAACTGGACCAAGGAGTGTCAGGATATATAACCTCTCTGATTGCATCACAGTGAAATAAAGAACTGCATTACATTATAATAAAGAGATCTAATTTTAAGAGGGTTAGTTAGTGAGCTGTTATAGATTATAATTTACAGTCTTGAATGCACATTTTTAGTTTGTAATTTACAGTCTTTAATGCACTTTTATTGCACAATTCTCTTTTTTTATTATAATTTACAGTCTTTAATGCACTTTTTTTTTACACATTTTTATACCATAATTCACAGTCCATAATGCACTTTTTTTTTTACACATTTCTATATTGTAGTTTGCAGTCTTTAATGAACATTTTTGCACATTTTTATATTCTAGTTTACAGTCTTTAATGCACATTTTTGCACAGTTTGAGATTATATACAGTCTTTAATGCACTTTTTTGCACATTTTTTAGATTATAATTTATAGTCTTTAATGCACATTTTTAGATGATAATTTACAGTCTTCAATGCACATTTTTGCAAATTTTTAGATTATTATTTACAATCTTTAATGCAGTTTTTCACATTTTTAGATTCATATTTACAGTCTTTAATGCAAATTTGTTTCTAATATGTGCATATCATTTGTCACTTTATGTACATATCATCTGCCACTGTAAATATAAGTTCTACATATAAATATATTCACATGTACACACTGTACATAATCATCTAGTCCATGTATATCCATCCAGTATTTATTTCTTTGCACTATTTGTATTGTTTGTTTCAGAACATTTGACTTGTATATAGACATTTTATATATATTATTAATTTATTGTTAATTATTGTAGCTGTTACTTATATTCTGTGTAAGTACATTGAGAGAGCTGCATAAAACCAGAATCAAATTCCTTGAATTTATATACTTGGCAAAATGAACCTGATTCTGATTCTGAGCTTGTCAAGCACTTTAATTCACTATATTGATTGTTTTACAACCAACGTGTTAATTATTATTATAATAATTATACGATATGTAAAGAAAGGAGTTTTATCTCTTGTGCTTTCATGTATTAATAATCCTACGCATTACTCAATTGTTTATTTGTAATTATATATTTCACATTTAGGAAAGCAAGTTCTACATGTCAAATCATCCCAAAGTGACAATTGAAACTTTTTCCAGTTTGTTTGAATAGTGATGCAATCTGAACGGTGATGCAATAGGTCTAAATGTGGTCCGATCGCTCTGCATGGCCAGATTACCTTGCTTGGGGGGCCCTGGTGCAAAAATGAGGCACTGGCCCCCTATTACCTCATGGGAATCTGAACTGGCGCCTTGTTCCGTTGGTATTCATACTTTGCAATCTGACACACTTTGAGTAATTGTCTCCCAAATAGGCAGTTTATGTTGTCCATACAGTAGAGAAGTTATTGCCCAACCTGTAAACCACAGTGTGATAGCGCCACTGTCTGGCTCATTGCACACAAATCTATCCCTTCATGATTGTTCATTTAGTTTATTCATGTAACAAAACCCTGGAATAACACTTTGTACTTTAAATTAGCAGAGCAACACAATACATTTATTTTCGTTTGCAAGTCAAGACAGACGTGACCTTATATGAAACATGATTAATATTGTTCCTTAATTTGGCATTAGGGCTTGGCGATATTGAAAAATCAAATATCACAATACTTCTTACCAAAAAATCCATTTTGATATTGTAGGGTTGATCACTGGTGCTTTCACAAAATATTTACACAATTTAATTTTTGATAAATAAGCGTCAGTTATTTGGATACAATGATTAAGAGGGTATTAATCAGTGCTTTTGATTAGCGAGTAGTGTATGATGATTAAAATAACATGGCATTATGCTAAAACAATAGATTATGTATTCTCCAATAAGCTATGTACAATCTTTTTGGAGGAAGTATATCTATTTGTGTCCAATGGGGGGCGCCAAGCGACAGGGAGAGGGGAGGTCAAGAGGAGTTACAGTTGTGATGTACTGTACTGTATATATAAATATACCGTATATTGTATGTTTATTGTTATTTTGATATATATGAAATAGGGAGTTAATGGTTGTTATATGAGATATTGTATTTTTTTAAATTATATTTTGTATTATTGTTCCAACTAAATTCCGTTGGCTGTTGACATCAGAAAAGCTACTGAAGACCAGCTGATAGTTCTTGTTATTTTATTAATTCTTTAAATATGTCCATCTTAGTCCAATGTGATTCGTGGGTGCAACATGAGCAAACAGTATGTAGCTTCTCTTCAGGTGTGAGTTTACTGAACAGACACATCACAAGTTGATGGTCATAGTCTGCAGTTTTAATTACTATCCTCATAATAACTACACATACAAACCAAGGTATAATAGTTTTGAATTTTCAATTATTTGACTTTTTGATTTCATTTAGTTTTCCGAGTGCACCTACTTTTCTTTTTCTAGTTTCAGTTTTTCAGAAAGGTTTAGTTTTACAGTATTTAATGTCTCAGAAGTATATATATATACATACAAAATACATGGTTGGACAACTGTATAGAAATGGCTATATTGTTTGTGTAATCTTTGCATTACTTTAATGTCCGATGTGAAGGAATTAAGACATTGCATCATTTCCTGGAGGGTCAAGTCTGTTCAATTTCTGTGGTTCAATGTCACAAGAGTTGACTGAAATTCATGCTTTCTCCATTTTTCCATAGTGATATATTATGGCTAAAAAAATGAAATTTACGTTAATTTTTATTATTTTTTTACCCAGTTAATATTGTTTCAAATTAGTTTTTCTTAAATTATATAGTTTTTCTTTAGTTTCAGCTTATTAAAAATATTTTCCACTGCTTATTTTCTATAATTTCTATACTATAATAACGGATAGAAAGAGGACTACAAGGTGTCCTTTTATACTGGGTGTAAATGCTGGTGAATAAGCTGCATGGCTGCCAGCAAGCAAAGAGAACAGTAACTATGTGCGAGCGACTGTACAGAGAAGCCAGGCTGATTCAACAGTGGATAAGAAATTGTTTATTTGACTTGAACATAATTACAAGGAAACCAAACAGTCTGCAACATTCTAGCTTCAGTGGTAACCGCTCTAAGTGAATCACACTCAACACAGGAGGTCATCTCAAACTGCTTTTTATTACATCTTAAATAACAGTACATTTTAATATAGTTTCTATCTTGCATCCAGCTTTCGGTTGTACACTGACTGACTTTAAAATTAAATACAAAAGGTGAAAAGGGAACAGTGGGGGTGCAGAGCTCTACAGTTATTTGATGGAGAAAGAGAGAAAAGGAAAGGGAATTTAATTAATTTTTAATATTTTTTATTTCATTTTATTTTTTGCCAACTCCAGGCCTAACGCACAATTACAGCACATTTTTTTTGTACAGAATGTCGCAGAGAAAAAACAGAATGGAAAAAATGTCACTACTGCTAAAGAAAGAGCGTCTCTGTTTACAAGGAGAAGGGAACAACAGAAAATTCTGCCATTCAGATGCTGCAAGATTTTTTTTTTTCATTTTTTATTAAAGGACAGAAAAAAACCTGTTATAAAATGTTTTTCTTTGTAAGTGGAATTTTGTTTGCTACAGAAGGAATGACAATTTATTTGTTCCATTTGAGATTGTGTATGTTTAGGTGAATGAATGTACGTATGCATGTGTGTACAATTTAAACATTTACGTTACTTCTTAAATTTGTGGAATCCCTCCCAAGTATGGACCAAGTAACCGTTTATGTCGCAGGGTTTTGCTTCTCAAGTGCATAGCTTTGACATTGTAGTTGAATCATGTATGCACGGAGTAGCCAAAAACAAAAAGGAAAAAAAGAAAAAAAGAAAAATATAAATACCATTGTATTGATATATTCAACAGGTTATTTTCTTAAAGAAAAACATCAAAGGACTTAATTCCATATGCACCTTTTTAAGCAATTCTACAGCATGCGATTCTAAGAGATAACCCACCCATGGCAGACAACCAAAATCTTTTTTTTTTCGTTTTTAACTTAAAAAGTTTCAATATCATTATTTTCAAACATTGATTTATACAACATGTCATTCACAGAGTAGTAACTGCATTTCCAAGCACGGAATGGGCACCTCTGTTAAAAGAGAAACGTCCGGATTGCAACCGGGCTAAAGTGGAGGTACTCCCTACCCGACCAAATCACATCACCGGTCCCAACCTCGGGCAACAGAAACCAGGGGGAACAAAACTAAATTAAAGGAGAAAAAAAAATGAATAAAAAAGAGGGGCGGGGTGGATTATGATCCGATGGGTTAATCTTCATTTAATTATTCTACACTGTCGCCAGACAAAAAGGTGTAAGAATGGTTAAAATGGTTTGTTTTTTTTGTTGTTTTTCGTTTTAAAAACGAGCATTCATCATCATAAACAGCATGTGCTTGGTTAGTTAACTTTTTTTTTTCTTTAGACATTATTCTATATATGCAAAGTTTAATTTTTGTGCAAACAAAGATTTGTGGACTACACTGGAAAAAAGAAACAGTAAAAGTATCATGGGACTAAATATACAGAAGGGCCAGAAGTGGCTTGAGGACTCCCTGTTGAAGCTCAATTCTCTCACTTTGTTCTCCAGTGGGATAAAGCTGGATTTAAAATGACATGATCTGGAGGTTCTTCTAGTTTTTCGCTTAAAAACATTCGCTAAAATGTGTAAAGACTAGGAAATAAAACAAAGCTTTGATCCTCGTTTTAAACATTAACTGACAGTTCGCTGATCTACTTCTCTTTAACAAAAGAAGAATAATGAAAACAAAAAAAGAAACATGGCCAAAAAGCTATTAAGAGTTAGATCGCTGTCGTGTAATAACCTTCACTCAGACCTGTGTATAATGAGGACGCAGGACACGTTTGCTTGGGTGGCGGCAGCGGCAGCGGTGGGGTGTTTGTATTTTCACTTACTACAATACCAGACCATGGTGATGGGAGGAATGCACAACTTTCCCCTCCGTTCCATTTTGAAACCACTTAATTCCTCGAGCTTTTTTTTTCTTCTTTTTTTTGTAGCTGAATGAGTGACAGACAATTGTGCTCTTTTAAATATGAAGGAGAGGGAGAGAGAGAGAGAGAGAGAGAGAGAGAGAATTTTTGCCCTTGATAGTTTTTTGGGGTGTTTGGAGTCAGTATCATGGTGTTTTTGAAAAGATTGGATATGCAATAAAATTGAACATTGTGATGTTGGAATGGTCTTCCACTCAACTTTGGAGTCCAGATGCCATCTAGAAGCAAACAAAAAGACATAATTTGATTAGTATTATTCAGCAAAATCACTCATTGGCCAGACAACTGTGTTTTTTCAACATTTTATAGACCAAACTAATCGATTAATCCAGAAACTAATCCACAGATTAATCAACAATGAAAATAATCGTTAGATGCAGCCCTTAAAATCATTAAATCCAGGGTTGATCAATGATCATATGTGCATATCCCTTTTATTTGATTAGCAATTACAAATGATCAATGAATCGATTAACAAGATAGTTGGAGATTCATTTAATAGTTGATATCTAATTGATTAATTGTTGCAGCTCCATTTGTGTTTAAATTTCAAGTACAAAACAACATCACTTTGAGATTTAATAAGACATTTCTGAAGCTATGAGAACAACAAAAGGCAGATCGGACAGAAACTGGTAAAAAAGAGACTGATGTGATATTATGTGTGGTTTCTCTCTTAGTTTCAGATGTTGCACTTTCATTCCCAACCCCCAGATGGCAGTCAATACAAACTCTAGATGAGGCTCCATGTAGCTGATGCTGTTTCTAAAACACTGACAGTTCATCATTTACCTTCAGACTCTAGTTCCAGATCTTGAGGAAGCTGTCCCAGGACCCTGTTGCCACTGCCATGCCGTCGTCGGTCACACCCAAGCAGCTCACCCGGTTATCGTGACCAGCCAGGACACCTGCAGAGACACCAGAGGCTGAGACACAGCAACAAACCTGCTCCGTCTCATGGATACCACATGCTAGCTCAGACTTGGGATAACCCAATTACTGGATATCAGCAAGTACTGTGAGGGACAACACGGTAAAGTTCATCATTTCAACATTAATGACGTCTGTGGAAACCGGATTCCTAAAATGTGAAACGTGGAGGAAAAGGTGAAAAGATGACGAGGTGAAGCAGGTTTCAGGGCATACTGAAGGCTAATACTGACCCAATATGCTGATAATTAATATTCCACCAACCGATGGATGAAATCAGTGCGTGTGTGTGCGTATAGCCTGCTCAGATGTGGGCCTCCTCTGATCCCCTATGCAGTTAATAGCTGTAAAGTATTCATGCCTTCTATTAATATCCTCTATACTGTGAGAAAAACAAAACAACAGATCTTCTCCTCAAACGGCTAATGTCAAAAATCTGACTCTAAAGAAGTTGATCCCTGCTCAATAGTTTTTTTATAAATAATGCAGTGTGGCCCATCTAGTCTACTGTAATGTGCACAATCCCATCTGATACAGCAGCAATATCTGACCTGCTAATCTTTTGGTAAAAGGCAATGAATGTTTGTAGGGACGTGCTTGGTGCAATGTGAAACTCAAGTCTACTGCTTTCAAGTAGAGGTACTACAAGAAAGTAATGCTAGAACAAACATCCCAAACAAGAAGTTAACGCCCACCAACGATGTTCTGTACAGATGCCCTTTTTTTCGCCGATTGCTGAATAAATACATTCATGTCGTGAATAAAATGTGTATATGTGTCATCTTCAGTTCCCCATTTGTTCCCTTGAGATTTCAGAAAATTTGCGAGGTGCACCCACAGCGCCCGGAGGGGAAGCTCCAGTCGAGAGCTAGAGTAGCGAAAATGTACGTTTCGATTCTTATGCAAGAAGTTATGTTTATTTTTAATATCAATGGTACACAATGACTGTTTGGCGCTGCAGCAGCAAGTCTGTCAACACAGACGCTGTTTGCACGTAATTCTGCATGGAATGATGATGTTACAGCAATGTTATTCAATAAAGGGTCAAAAAAGTGAACGTTTGTAACATCGATTGCATTTTTTAACATTTTAAATTTGCCATTGAAATCATGTTGTGGACTGTCCGATGGATATTCCCCCAGTGAACGAGCACACAAACATGCTTTTCTGGCTCTTAAAAACAGAGGAGTGCTCGCTGGCGTGCGCTGAAGGGCTAAAAGTGTTTGGAACACCGTTAGTACGTGTTACTTCCCTTGTAAATAAATTCATCGTCACATTGGAAAAATAATGAATTACTCATTTAAAGTATTTAGTCCATTCAAGTCAATATTGAGTAGAGAAATGTGGACAGGTCTGTATCAGATCTGCACATCTGGCCAATACATCTTCACCCCATCCTTCTTTGCAGAGCTGCTTGACTTCTGTCAGGTTTCATGGGGAGCACGAGTTAACAGGAAGTCCTACCACATATTCTGGCCTGGATTGAGGTCTCTGATTTGACCACACTGGTGATGTCATGAGACTTTACCTGAACATGCCCTCAAAAGCCCTGACTGTTGTTTTGACGCCATTCCTGTGCAGCTTTAGCTTTATGTTTAAGGCTGTTGTCTTGCTGGCAGCAGGTTTTTCCTCCACGATTTTGCTGCATTCATGTTACACTCTACCTTCACAAGCATTGCAGGTCTTGTGTGTTCTGACTGACGTGTGATGTTTGACTTGCACCAAATAGAGCATTCAGTGTGATGGTTAAAAAGAAAACTTTTGTCTGATCATACAACTATTTTTTTCGCTTTCTTTCCCTGTGTTCCAGAGTTGCCTTCTGGCAAAAACTAGTCCAGATGTCATGTGATTTTTTTTTCAACAAGCATAATGCTGCAACTTGTGAAGCAGCCAGGCAACAGTTGTTTTTTGACACAGTGTCTCCGGTTGCAGCCATGGAGCCCTGCAGCTCCTTCAGGGTGTCCACAGACTTCTTGTTGGCGGATGTATTCATTATTGTGATTGGCTCAGTAAACTTTTCATAACTATGTTTGGAAATGTTCTGTTGCATTCACGGTGTGGTTTCTAACAGGAAATTGACTAAACAGCTGTTTAACCTTCCAGATAAGATATATAAAAGTAAAAATGTATGGCCATATCATGACAGAGTCTTAGGAAAGGCACTGCATAACGCAAGATGTGTACACTGGAATAAACTAATAACCAAAGAAATAGAATAGGAGTAAAACGGACATTTAACTATTTGCCGCGGTAACTTGACTGGTACAAAAGAAAATGGCAATTGTTGTTAGTTGTTATGGTGACAACACACGTCAGTGGGGCTTTAAAGTGTGTTGCTTCGCCACTAAGCTGGCAGTGGAGGTAGTCACAGAGCCGTCTGTTGAGGCCAATTCATACTTTCTTTCTTACTTACTTGTAAAAGGGACAGCCGGCATAGCGGGACTACACGCACGCACACACTAGAAGCCGACACTATTGTTTTAAACGTCACACTGGCATGAGTGAGTCCGCAGCCTGCCACAAGTCTGCTTATACGAAATTAGGTTAGCCCACTACAACGGTTGCAATCAACATTAGACATAAAAATGTCCGCCGCTCTAACTCCTATTCTATTTCTAGGATCCATAAACATTTTACAGTTACAGGTAGACTAGCCGTAATAAACTCGATCACAGTTTTGTAAATAACACATCTTCAGTCAACCTGTGATAAACGGCTCTTTGGATTTTGGATCTGTTGCAGCAGACTAATAATCTTTCTTATGTATCAGTTTAACAGTTATTAGAAATTAGATATTGACCTGTCATGTCGTCCACCTCTGACGTGACTGAGGTTCCTTCCCTGACAAGAACTTGTCCAAGATCCAAAGTACTAATTTAACTTGATGTGGCATTTTGATGGGATTCATGACGGCTCCATGGAAATATTAACGCCAAATTCACACCAGAGCAGCGGCAAAGTGCAGCCTGCGCCATGGTGCTATTCAAGCTGCAGCCATTTGATTCTGCGTCCAACTAAAAGTTGGGAAAAGTTTAACTTTTACTGGCAAAGTGCAGCCAGAGAATACCTGCAGCCAATCAGTAAACAGATCCTGTGACTCCTGTGACATATTGACCTATGTTGCAAAGAATTTCTTCCCGCCTGAGACACATGAACACGCCTCCCGGCCTCGGAAAACTTTAACTATTGCGCCAAGCCGAACTTCGCCGCTGCCCGGTGTGAAAACGCCGTTATTAGTATGTTTTGTTTGTTTACTCTAAAACCTGCTTCACCCTGCAGTAAAGCAAACACCCAAATCAATCAATCTGTGAAGGTCATTACAATTAATTAATCTGTGATATAAACCAGCAATTTACCTTTCAGTGTACACACTTTCCCTCAACATGCGTCAGGTACTTCTCCTTCAGTTAATGATTTTCTACTTGCCTAAACTATTATTCAGCAAGGAGTAAAGATACAGTGTAAACATCAGGACATCATGCTGTGCTGTTTGGACAACATGATGGTTGGTGGTGTACTGTGGTTGGTCTTACGCCCGATATGTCTAACTTTCCAAAACTAACAAATGGACAGCCACGCCCTCTTTCTGCAGCAACTGGCCAGGCGTGCGGAGGTGTGAAACAAGGAGATTTCAAAGCGTGCTGTAAATTAGTTCACATTCCTCGTGTTTTAACTTCCTCCACTGTCCGCAATCACCGCTGAACTGCACCGATGGCTTTACTTTAAAGAAAAGAGACTGTGGTGGTGCTGAACAGCGGCCGGGACAGATATGCTCGGTTTCTTCCCACACCTCTACTCCACATTTTTGACTGGGGCTGACACCGAACTCTGACTTGTATTGCTGGTTATTCAGACGGCTGAAGGTGCTACCGCTGTAATGAAGCAGACCATGACTTCATGATATATTTTTTATATATTGGTCTCCAGAATAATTACAAGAAACCAAACTTGGCGATAGAAAATACGCCATCAATTGCTTGTTCATTAAAAAGTGTAAAATGATGAGGAGGAGGTGTTTTTTGCCTGAGGAGCTGCTAACTGACAGGTTTTTGATGTGTGTAGGTTTTGGCATGGAGAAGTACATCAGCATGTACACCCTGTTTGGTGGCTTACCTGCACGGTCGGCCTTCAAAGTGTCCCAGACGTTGCAGTTGAAATCGTCGTAGCCGGCCAGCAGTAGGCGGCCACTCTTGGAGAATGCCACGGAGGTGATACCGCAGATGATGTTGTCATGTGAGTAAACCATCAGCTCCTGGTCAGCACGCAGGTCAAACAGCCGGCAGGTGGCGTCGTCTGAACCCGTGGCAAATGCGTTGCCATTGGGGAAGAACTGCAACAAAAAGGTCAGGGGTCAATACTTTGTGGATACTTTAGAGTGACTGCAGCAAATTCTTCATATGCCTTCATGTAGTCGTGATTAAATCTGTTATTGTCCTGAGGTTGTGTAACAATAACTTGCCACACCCTTTTCTGCTATTGGTCCCTAAAAAGCGTAAATATGTGGCACCAAAGTATTTCATTTCTTTTTTAGGAGTCCTTTTAGTTATCCCTGAAAGATTGATAGATTACTATTTCAGTAATAATTATCTAGAACGCACAACTATGAACTCCTAGTGACTCTTTTTGAAGCCTAAATTTTGCAGAAGGAAGTTATAACAGTTAAATGCATTGAAAGGACATGGCTTTGAAAATAACACTATGAACACATCTTGGAAAGGAAAACATTTAAATGCTTTGTCATTGTAATGGTCAGCATCCACAGACATGAATGATCTGCATCTTGACTTGCAATTTGCTTATAAAACTTGTGCCTCTACCTGAATGTGCCCTCAAGGACCTGAGATTTGCTCTGACAGGCTTGGCTTGGAAACGCCTTGAATGATTTATGATTAGTATATAACATGCACGAGAGAGAGTGTTTGCATGTGTGTGTGTATGTGGCCTTACGCAGATAGCGTTGATGTCCGACTCGTGGCCAGTGAAGGTCTGTCGGCACATTCCTTCTCTGATGTCCCAGAGCTTGGCCGAGGCATCGCAGGCTCCAGACACAAACAGCCTGGTGTCGGGCGCCAGAGAGAGACTCATGACATCACCGGTGTGACCAGCGAATGTAGTCGTCTGCTGACCAGTCTCAATGTCCCACAGAGCACTGCAAGAAAGCAGAAAAATGGTCAAATTTGGGGATGGGTATGGTTAGGATTATGTCGATACTCCTTATCGGCTCGGTTCTTTATCGATATTCTTATCGGTTCTTTTTCATTAATAAATAATTACTTTTTATTTTATCATTTAAAAAAAAAATAAACTCAGACAAGGATTAGAATTTATTTTAATTTTAAATATAACTAAATCTTTTTTAGAGCAGCAACAGTAATGCTTTTAACAGCAAAGTCACTATATAACTCATTAATATCTCACTGGAAACATCTAAAATATCAATAAAACAAACAATATTCCCAAGCAAAGTTTATAAAGAATGAAGAACACAGACATCAGTACGTATCAGTCCTTCCTCCTGTCCAAATTTGAAGATACGTAGCAAACTAAGCTAAACAGAACAAACTGTTTGCGGACTTCGCTCCGCGTGTGTGTGTGTTTAAGAGCTGAGCCCCGACACTGAGAGCAGAGGAGAGGCTGCAGCGTGATAATAAATTACACCGAAATGTTAAAAAGTAACGATAATGTCGGACCTTATCAATACTACGGTCTTCAATGATTCAGCAACGGTGCCCATTTAATACTGGCTTTCAGTGCCCATCGCTAGTCTATGTACAGCTGCAAAATACAAAACAATTTTTAGAGCGCTTTAAAATTTGTAAGTGTCATTTAAGAAGGAAACTGATCGACCCATGACGGGATGCTAGTAGCTGTATGACGTCTGTCTATCCCAAGCAGACTCAGTACTTGGGGCTTAAGGTTGACTTTGCTTTTAATGGCAGCTCTAAACTATATTATATCTTTTCATTAAATTGTGTGAAACAGTAGTTGAGCTAACTGTATGTTGATTTTATGAGGTTGTAGCTTGTGGTGGTGTTGCATTGGGTGCAGTTTCACAACTCACCAGGTGGTGTCTCCAGAGCTGGTGACAATCTGGTTGTCATCCAGGAAGCGACAGCAGGACAGGTAACCTGACAGGAATCAAACACACTGATTGAATAACTCATTCATGATTGACTGTCTTTTGAGAGTATTGAGAAGTAGAGGTTTCATTTCCTTACTGTCTGCACAGAGGAAGAAACTCTAGTCCAAATTATCATCCCACCCTCAGAGAACGCTGTGTGTGCTGGGTGTGGGGAAAGATGAATTGTCTAATTCACTCCCAGAAACAGAAAAAAAGCTGTAGGGTATCTCCCGGTTCATGACTTCCATAATTCATCCTTTACTAGCTGGCAGAGTGTACATACCCCTCCCTATAGCGAGGGAACTAGAACTAAAATGCTGACACACTTCCTGCATCATGTGACTCTGATCAGATGAATGCTCCTTGCCTCAGAGCTCAACACTTTCATTAGTCTGAGCTGGGATATGGCTCCCTGTTTTTATGGAGAAAGACACAACATGTGACTGGCATCTCTCGGATATGAAAATAATTTGGCTTACGCCAGTACATAAAGTTAAAACAATATCAGACACAAATAATCGAATGGCTTTGGGTATTGGGTATGATCTCTTCAGTCAAAGAAAAGACAAATTGAAATTGTAGGGCTGCCCCCTCTGTCGATTAGTCAACTAATCGGTAGTTTTGCTCTTAGCTGACTAAGATTTCTTTAGTTGATTAGTTTTTTTTTTATGCTTTTTCATGCTGAATGACTTATTTCCTAGAAAGTTATGAGCACATCTCTAGCAAACAAGATTTAAAGTATTGCTTTCGTGTGATTCTTTGCACAGTTTTACAGATCTGTCGATTTAATCAACGATTAGTCGACAAAAGAATCAGAGTGAAATATATATTTTGGTTTGTTTTCCATTTAGTGTGGTTCAGACTCGCAGCGCACAAATTAAATGGACCAGATTAAAAAAGATAATTTGCTGAGGGGCTTGTATGAAAGAGTGAATTTATCTTTTTCGTCTCGAGAGCTGCCACTTCTATTCCGGGAATCGCGGACTTTGAAATATTGCTGTCAAAGTTTTTTTTTACTATGACTCTGCACTATACTGTGTGCAAGAATCCCTTCTTCTCCAGTTTATCCCGAATGTCTTTATAAACATCACTATTTCTGTGGACTCTTTTTGGCATATTCTGTGTGTTCTCTTTGGCCAAGATGTCCAGTAGACTTTTGCAGAAAAAAAGCCTGCACAGGCAGCCTGCGTTTTGGTTCGCTTGGAAACCCAGTTGTTTTGGTCCGCACCAGAGTTCGATTACTGTGTTCACAACTATCCATAGAAACCGCACTGGATTTTGATAACAATGGACTGAATGTTGGCTTGTGAAAGCGCCCTAAGAATGGCTGGTCGAGGATAGCCCTAGAAACTTTTGCATGGAAAGCATCGTCTGAAAAAGTGCAGTGACTGCAGTGCTCCATCATGATAACATTATGACAACATGACATTTTGTATAAAGCAGTGCACACTGACTGATGGAACATGATCCTGCCGGGTGTTGTCTATCGATGTTTTACATTTTCCAGTTACTTCTCACTGCCATTTGGGCATGCTAATGTGTATCCAAAATGTCTTCTCTGTAGTATTACTGCTAAGCATAGTTTGATTAGTACATGGTACACGGTACACAACTGGGTGCTAAAGGAAATTCGGTGTTCCTGGAGGTTACAATGACTTTTAACAGAACCTTCTATAACTGCAAACAAACTCTGGGGGAAACACTCAATAGTAGATATTGAATACAAATCAGTGCAAATATGGTCTATTGGCAGATTGATCTGACCGTCATAAAATCCTGGGATTGATGGGTAAATGGGTACATGCTAACGGGTGTGTCCAGCCTACCTGTGTGTCCGGCCAGCTCACGGCTGACACGCACATTTCCCTCGCGGGTCTTGAGGTTGTAGATGGAGCAGATGTTGTCCAGGCCTCCACAGGCAACGTAGTTCCCAGAAGGGGCGTAGGCGCACGTCATCACCCAGGAGGAGCGCAACGGGATGGCATGGACCTGGAAGAGAGGAGGAAGATTTAATATTAGATAGCACGCAGTGACAGATGGGAGAGAGAGAGAGCGAGAGAGAGAGAGCGAGAGAGAGAGAGAGAGTGAGAGAGAGAGAGAGAGAGAGAGAGAGGAGGGCATGTGACAAAGTCCGTCCGCAATATTAACTTAACCTTTCAAGGGCACAACACCCACTATAAATAGCATCACTTGGCACCCTCAAACACTTTTGAATTATTTTATAATGAACTCAGCACTTTGTCACCCCTAAATGAAACTAGCTGCCAGAAAAGGGGGGAATGGGTAATGGCAATGGTTCATCTGCCAACCACTTACCAAACCAAGTAGTCAAGAAATGTTTACACTACCTAACTCATTATTCTGGCATCAATAAAGTCTTTAGATTGTTTTTTCTTTCTTTCTTTGAACTGGGTGCGATGAGCAGCTGTCATCCACTGCCCGTTTATGACTGATTTTAAGATCAAACGCCCGGGATGCTTTTCTAAACTGCACACAGTGAAAATACATATGCTTGTACACACAGTGACGTTGGCTGAACGAGCTGCATGCAACTTTTCAATTACAAAACTATAAGAAAACAAGAATTACACAGCAGTGAGATTGTTTCAGTTCTTTGGAATATGGTGTTTTTACCTTGTTTGTGGTGTAGCTGTCCCAAATAATGAGTTTGCCATCCTGGGAGGCGCTGACCAAAAGCCTGATGAAAAGAAAGAGGAGCTAGATCAAACTACGGAAAGATTACCAGTGCATTGCCCATTATGAATAGCTAGTTTATCACACATGAAAAATGGCATCTTTCATCTAATTCTGTGATGGATATGCTCCTGTATAGATTCGTTATATATTGGTACTCCGATAATCTGTGACCTTCACTAACACAAAGAACAGTGATTGACACACAATATGTGAGGATTTGGCTGTATTTGTTTGAACATTTTGAATATTTGAAAAGACTTTTGTTGTGCAGACTTCAACCTCCTTCAAAAAAGTTAACAAAAACTGCAAAAGTGAACAGTGAATTAAAAAACTTGGACTGACTAATAGACAAGCGCCATGCTGTATTGAGTAGAGCTGCAACGATTAATCCATCAGTTGTCTAAATTCTCTGCGTCCAGCTTCTTACATGTGAATATTTCTTTTGGTTTCTTTACTCCTCTATGACAGTAAACTGAATATCTTTGAGTTGTGGACAAAACAAGACATTTGAGGACGTCATCTTGGGCTTTGGGAACCACTGATCGACATTTTTCACCATTTTCTGACATTTTGTAGACCAAAGATAGATAAGCCACAAAATATTCACAATTAAGAAGCTGGAACTTTTACTTTTTTTCCCTTAAAAAATTATTCAAACCGATTAATCAATTACCAAAATAGCTGGCGATTAACTTATTAGTTGACAACTAATCAATTAGTTGTTGCAGCTCTACTTTCAAGACCATTTATTTACTTTCAATATGTTATGTGCTTCAAAAAGAACAACCTGCAGAGTCTGCTGCACGGTAAGGTCTCGCTACAAATCCTGTTTTGCATTCTAGAGACAGCGCTCAGGTACCTCTGTGGCTGTGCTCTGCTATCTGGGTGAATTCAACAAGAGTAACCACAGTGACAGTCCCAATACGCACAGGACCGGGAAAAGGAGTGAACACACCAAGGCCTGCTGGGAATCTGCTGGCAAATCTTAACTACCAGGCTGACGGGAACGCGCTCACATGTGCACACTCCGTCGGATAATAAGCCAGGGACAGAAGGGTCTCTGCTGGGAATTTCAGTCTAAAAGAAAATGAAGCATCAACTTCCGAGCCTTAAAATGAGCGTATTAAACTCGAATAATCAAAAGATTATGTCAAAAGTAGGAAAATGTATGTGTTATTAACTTCCAGTGCAATGTGAGCGAGAGAGTGTGTTAAGTGTGTGCGTGTCAGCTGGGAGACGATGATGCAATGACGCGCTCACTTTCTTGTCAGAACAGAGCTCTGACAACCTGGTTGGGAGCAGACACCCAATGTTTGGAGAGACCAGACTTTAAGTTCACAATCAGTTTGTGTTGCTCATCACTCATCAGGTTTGTTTGAGTAACTGTGATGCAGCCAAGTGACAACAGTCAAACACAAGGAGAGAGGAGTGTGTGCTTGGCTGTAGTTATGTTCAGCTAAAGTGATTAGCAGCAGGAAAACAAACAATTTCTATTTCTTCTAGTGTTTGCTATTCTCGCTCTGAACTTCAGCTGAGGTAAATAGCTTCCATGCTAAACCACTTTCAGGTTTTAAGAGTACAACTTTGGAGGCTGGAGTCCATTATGAGTCAAGGCTTATGAGAGAAAGAATAATGAACAGACTAATATCATAACATTTCATTGAGGCCTATGTGATAACGCTTGCAAAATTTCTGTCTATTAAATTAATTGCAGACATGGTCATTTAGGTATGCTGCAATGATTATAGAGCTGCAACAAAAACTATTCTGATAATCAATTAATCTTTAAAGTAATTTTTATGCAAAAATGTCGGAAAATGCTGTTTGCAGCCTCTAAATTATGAAAATGTCCTTCTTTTCTCTGTTTTATATCACATTAAAGTGAATATCTTTGGGTTTTGGACTGACAAAACAAGACATTTAAAGACGTCACCTTGGGGCTTTGAAAAATTGGGACATTTTTCACTATTTTATGGACCAAACAATCGAGAAAATAATCCGCAGATTAAATAATAATGAAAAAATAATCATTATTTGCATCCCTAAATGATTATATATAATAAAATGACTGAATAATTAATTAAGAAATCAACATTGATTTGAATATGATCTTAATTCTACACCCTAGAAACACAAGGCAACTGTAACAGGAGCAGTATTATATCAGCAAAGCCATAAAAACAAACAACAACCAAAAACCGAACAACTGTTGGGTCACCGGTGGTTATGAAGAAATCGTTTCATGTGGGAAATGAGTCATGACTCACTGATTTCATGAGGATTGAGGTTATCTAGTTCATCATTCAAGCTCCCTCTGGTGTTGCCAATACCAAGTACTATTCTACATAATTTTAGTACAAAACTCACTTCGTTTTTACCAGAAAACAATGTTTGTGGAGACTACACATACTACAAAGTCTACGATTTCTCACGTGCATTGAAATAAAACTAGAAAGGAACAAACCAGCTATCCCCCTGATAGATAAGGGCAGTGATTCGGCCACAGTTATTGAGTAAAGTTGGGCTGAATCATTGAATGCAAACATGTCATATTAGTAAGGTGCTAGCATAAAAGTTGTTTGCAAATTGGTTGTTACACCAACAAGGTTAGGGCTGCAACTAACGATTATTTTCATTCAATCAATCTGTCGATTTCTTTCTCGATTCATAAATTAGTTGTTTGGTCTAGAAAATGTCAGAAAATGTCAATGAAATTTGGGCTAAAGCTTTTTTTTCTTGCTTTTTTTTAAATCATAATGCTACAACTACAAAGCGTTGTGTTGTTTTGGATCATCAGAGTAGTACATCCTGAACATTTAACTCAATATATATTATTGGTTAACGAAGGGAAGTGGAACTAACGGGTGATTTTCTTTCTCAAACTGTCGTAAACCCACCACAGACTGAATCCAAGTCTCCATGGGGCTAAAAATAGCAGACTTAGCTTAGACTATGGGTCAAAACATCTTCATGTGACCTTCTTTCTGGGTGGCTGAATCTCAGCAGGTAGTCTAATAAATACCCCAACTCCTCTGGGAGGTGAAACATTAACAGATGAAACAAACAAACAGGAAGAGCTGACAGTGGGTAAACACAAGACGCAGACTCTTTCTTAAGCTATATGACTGGAAGGATGATGAGGTGACATGGCAAGTTTGCAATGGTCTCTCTGTGGACTGACGCACAGCAGCACCACAGTGATTAACTTGTTGGTTGCTGAGGTGAGAGGTGTGTACAACTCTAGGGAAAGCGCTTTACATGTGAAGAGAAGAGTGTTGCTTCATCTACCTTGCCTATCAACACAGCTCTAACAAAAGGCTGACTCCATTTTGAGTATTTTCCCTACCCACATACCCCGCCCCCAATGCACACAAACACAGCACACAGACACACAGCACAGTAGACATACTCAAAGATAGAGTGACCGATGCATGACCAATGTGCATTCAACAAAAAATGCATTACCTATTGTGCATGTGCACAAATACCCTGCTGTTGAATTGATAGAACACTGAGGATATGTTAATCTGATGGACAGATATAAAGAAAAAGACCTGTCTTTGGATGGAAAAGTGAGCTATTGTGGGATGTCATGATTTGACGAGGACCCTCAGGAGAAGTAACTAGCACAAAGACAGTCGAGCTTGCTTTTATATCCATTTCCTGTATTTAGGCGAGGGGGCTGGGCTGATGGGATGAAACATTCAGTTAATGGACAGGATGGAGTTGAATGAGATTACCTTGAGTCAGTGCCCCAGTGCATGGCGTAGATTTTAGCCAGATGACCCCTCAGTGTCCGTCTAGTGCGCATCTGAATTCGGCCAACAGGGTCGATGTTAGCTGTGATCTAAACGACAGTAAGAAAAAGAGTCACTTCAAGTAGTGTGGTATAGTGATGTGGCATTTCTATTTGTAAAGATTTAAAGGCATGATTTAAGATATGATTAAAAACATAAAAAGAATGTAGTCTTCAAATCATGCACTCCATATAAACACCACCCACAGCCAAACATCGAAGCCAATTTTAGTATAATTTATGTTACCATAGTTACGTAATAAACAGTAAGTGAAGATCATGGTATGAACACATTTCTTACCTGAGACAGGGTAGCATCCGCACACGCTTTCCTGGCATCCTGTAACACAACACACCAGTCAAATCTGTTTTAGCCAACAAACTCTTCACAAGTAAATTATCATCAGTGAATCAATCGGTTTTGTGTCACAAATAGGGCTGCACGATTTTGAAAAAACATCTAATTGCGATTATTTTGACTGATATTGCAATTACGATATGTTTTGTGATATTAGAGGGAATGATAATATTTACATCATTATTCTTATTTTCATTAAAAAACATTAAAATTAATATGGTGTGATTTTTGCGGGGATCTGTACCAAACAAAGATGTTTTCTTAAGTCTGTAGAATATGATGTGTAGGCCAGGACATCTCTGCAGCATAAAAATATTTATCTTAAAGGGTATTTTGACACACATTTTGCCTGCGATTTGAAACTTGCAGTAGGCCGTACCGTATTGCGAATTCGATAACATTTTGATTAATTGTGCAGTCTAGTCGCAAACCTGAATACAAACCAATAAAACAAACTGTGTTTATAGCACAAAGTACACTGAAAATATAGTTTCCCACTTCAGTCTTCGGTGGCTGGTGTACAGCATTGTAGGCAATGATTTCCGTGAATTTGACCATTTGAGCCAATATGTATTAACATACTGTCAGGCAGACTTGAGGACAGTGAAGGACTTACTCTGATCTGGTTCTTGAGCTGCTCAGCCTCCTGGCGTAGCTGATCCAGTTCACTCATTTTCCTCTGCTAATGGTGTGCTTCGCTCCGCCGCCTAGACTCTTGCTGATCTGGAGGATACAAGAAATGACAGTCTCAACATGGATACCACATACTGCTTGTCTCATGTTGGTGGTAATACACAAAATGTACAGTAAAGTAACATGTATTGTTGAGTTTTTTTACTCTGAATGCCAGTGCACCAAATTACATGCAAGACCTTGACCAAAGTGCAAAGACATTATGAGCTTCGGCTTCTGTGATGAATTCATGGACATGGTCACTTCAACAAAATTATCTCTTAAATCCAAATTGTGAGGCCCAGACAAAGTCGTAGGGAATCACAACAGCCCAACACTTTCTCGACAAGACTTGTCCGTACCAGCTTGAAACTGTTACCTAGCAACAAGCACTCAGCAGCTACTTTCGGCTTAAGATAACAATTTTGAGGATGATGTTGAATTTGTTCTCTCTCCCCTCACAAACAATAGCAAACCCTTGGGCATAGATTTGGCCACACTGAGCAGCTGATCACCATTCCTCAACTGCCAAGGCAAAAAATAAATAAATAAAAAATATGTTTTAAAAAATCCACTCTGCCACAAGGGAGCAGAACGTACCCCTTACTGACAAAAGAAGCAAGGATTAAGAGTCCAGATATCAAGAAAGCAGAGAGGCAGACCGAGAGACCAGCTTGGGTTTCGTTGCACTACTGGAACCCAAAGGTGCTTGGATGATGGGCAGGGTTGGACGAAGCTGTCAATGCTCTGGCCTCTGGACTCTAAACTCTCCTCCAATGTCATCCCTGTAATCCCGGGACACAGTTGATTCAGCTCCTCCAGCCAAATCCGGTTAAGACAAAACCTGCTGATGATCCTAAAAGCAGTGGCTATCCCGCTGACCCCAATCCTCTGGTTGACGCCCTTAGCACAGACACTTTCACTCTCCACGGAGAGAAGACAAATTCTACTAAAAAGAAAAATACTATTGCAACAATTATGACCTGTGGTTTACAGGCTGCTGGAAGACAGTGTAAGTGGTACAATCATTACTACTAGAAGTGCCTAAGTCACAGCAAGTCAGCAGACAAAACTTTCCAAAACAGCGGTCCATTGAAAACGGTTAACTCCAGGACGATTTATAATTTCAGCGGCCGCATCCAGTGAAGAAAATGAAGGAATTTTCTTCCTTTGATGCTCTCTCCTCACTGATTTCAGGGACCAATTTTACCTTCATAAAATTTCCTCATAAGTAACATCACTGCCCATCTGTCGAACACAAGCTAACTACAGTACCATTTCTTCTGCAAACACACCTTACCTCCCTGTTTCGATATAGGTCCTTTGTCCTGGGAGTGTTGAGACCTTCTGAATGAACACCTTATCCTTCAAGCCTCTGACGTCTCAGTAGCTACCTGTCACCTGATTGGCCAGCGCTGCTAAATGGGTCTGCATCTAAGCAAGCAAGGCGCCTTAACCCCTAATCTTCGTGATAAAAACATCTCATTGTAATATCACAAGCTAATTATTGTCTTCTCTGTAATAGCCCTCTGTTTAACAGGTAACCTACAAGTGGCCTTTTCAACAAAAGCCATCAGCTGGTCAACAGATTTTGGAACATGAAGGCATACCAAACTGTAACACCTGAACATTTGCAAAAGGTGTATAGAGTGTTACAGGAATGAGTCCTAAAACCCGGAAATTATTTAGCATTTTAGCACTTCAAGTCAATGGTTTTTTTTTTAATGTGTTTTTAGTTAGATGCCTGAAATAAGGTCTGTAATTAACACATGCTTAAGAGATTTTAACGTTTTGTTCCGATATAAAATGTCAGTAAATACCCAACCCGTGAATTTCGAAGCTTTTATATGTCTTAAAAAAGGCGGTTGCTAACAAGTGGCTAAATGTGACTACAAAACATCATCTCGCCAACTCGTCCGCCTTTGCAACCTTGCTGTATATACACGCGCTCATGCGACCGTGGTATAGTTTGTTTATAGCCTAACGTTAGCTTTTTACTTCTGCCGATTGCATCCACGCTTCAAAATTCATAAAAGTGGTGTTCATTTGTGAAGATTATCTGGCTGAACAAAACGTGCAAGTATCATAAACGTTTTTCTGCAATAATACAAAACCCAATGGAAAAATCTCATTGGCTTTTTGTCGAGGGAACCCAGGGCGATTCTAACTTCCGGGTTGGCCTATAAAAACACGTCATCCCCGTGGATATGTTCCACCGGTTGATGAAGTCCAGATTATGGTGATTCATACACACCGCAGTGTATGAATAACTCAACGACCACACTTCTACTGCTGACAATTCTTCCTCAACATCAAATCATTACATACCGTACAGCTAAAATAACCTTGACCCTAATGCCTTATATTGCAACCGAACAGGTTTGTTTCAATTGTCTGTATTTTTGTCTGATTCCATGTTTTGGTCTTTTTTAATTTTTTTAAATAAAATACCACTGTGAGGCATGCTGCTGCCGTGGTGGTGGTGGTGAGTGTTTTTTGTCAGATATTGCACCTGAAATTCAGGTAATGCAGTTGATTTTTGTTTTGTTTTAGGACACCTAAGTAACTTCATCTCGTCAGTCCTAAAGTGTTCATTGTGAGCACTCTGTTTTCCTTCTGATACGTTCGTCCAGCTCTGCAGAGGAACCATGCTAATGCTCCCATAAACGTACTTGCTCCTGAAGTAGTGTTTTCCCATGGCCCAGGAACTATGGGAGTGGAGTCTACAGTGATAGACATTGCTGACTGGTCACACAAGCCTTGTGGTTGCTACAACATGTGAACAGCATCCATTCTGTCTGGGAGCAAGGACTGGTTGTCCTGACTTTAAATGAGAAGGCCGCAGAGGACACATCGGTATACCCTTTGCAGTCCTTTGTGGGGTAGTAATTTGTTTAGAGCTGCAACTTGATGAACAGAAAAATAATAGCCACCCATTTTAATATAAGAACTTTTTCATGCAAAAATGGCAGAAAATGCTATTTTCAGCCATGGCTGAAGGCTGGGTTCAGTTTTAAGTCAAGGGTCTGTAAATCCATATTGGGTCCTTTTAAAACATAGCCTCCCAACTTTAGTACACCAAACATAATCTAACATATTACGTTAAATAAAGTCAGATATTTGGTTGCAAAAACTCTAGTCTACAATCCTATTTACACAAGTAAAGACTTGATATCTTTGCTGGTAATGCCCTGCCAAGCCTGCACAGCAGCCATCTTCACTTCTTTCTTGTTTAAGGATCTTTTTGTCTTCACTTTTGGTTTAAACAACATGCTCAGTTGGGCTGAGGTCAGGTGATCGATGTAGCCCGTCAAGAACGTTGTTTGGTCCTTAAAAAAACTGTAAAAACTGGGTCAATTTCAGATCGCTTTGTATGACTGAATTACAAATATTTATGATTTACTCATTGGCCTCTGTGTTCAAAATAACCTGGTCTCTAAAATGCAAAAAATCCAATATGAGGTTTATGTCAAATTGATGAAATGTAGTAGAATTTCTACTGACGAAAACCTAAAATAAGACGGTAGTCTTTACTGGCAATTAGTACTAGTAATAGAGGTGTGATTCAGAGGACTCTTTTCCCCTTGTGCTGGTGGTGGGAGTGTTGAAACCACTGGCAGCCCAACACTGCCTTCTCTTTCTGCCAGCTATTTTTAGAGAGGTGGTGGGGGAGGAGGAGGAGAAAGAGTAGGAGGGGAGCAGACTTCACATTTTCCAGCCACTCCTATCAGCTCCGACATCTCGAGCACAACACAGTGACAAGGAGAGAGGAAGTGTAATTTGACTCCACACACACACACTACATTGGTATTTCTCCTTCCCATACGGCAATGATCATGCATGCACCATTCATTTTCACACCATACAGACGTTTTAATGGGCTAGATGATCTTCTTAAATCAGAGAACATTTCTGCTGAGGTTTCTTTATACAGGACGTAGGATGAAGAAAAAAATGCAAGTTGACTTCTCTATACAATTTAATTTCAAAAGGAGGGTTTGATAAATAAAAACTGTGCATTTGTGGATTTCAGAAATCCAATTTTAAGATGGTTCAACCCTTTTAAATAATAACGTATATAATCTATGTAAATGTAATAGGGCTGACCGATTATGAAGAAATATCTAATTGCGATTATTTTGACTGATATTGCAATTGGGAATGATTTTTTATTTAATTATTTTTACATTATACAATTATTTTCATTGAAAACCCTATTAAAATGTCTGAATAATATAATGTGTAGGCAAGGACATCTCTGCAGCACCATAATATTTAATTTAATATGGTATTTTGTCACACATTTCACCTTTAACAAATATTGGCGATTTCCTCCTCATCCTGCGATTTGAAAATTGCAGTAGGCCATCTTGCGATTTCGATAAAATCTGGATTAATTGTGCAGCCCTAATTTCATAAAGACTTATTTAATGCAGGCTTATTGTGCTGGATTGCATTATGTTGTGCAGCCTTGAACAATGTGTACAGTGCTTTGTACTGTATATACTCATTTGTACAGAATATTTGGCTTTAAAATTGTATTTTGACACACGTTTCCCCTTTAACAAATATTGCGCCTTGCGATTTCGTCAAAATTCCCCATTATTTTGCAGCACTAAAATGTAATTTACAAAAGATGGGGGGGGAAACGGTCTCTTTACCGTTGGACAATTTTTTTTCATAGTTCTGAAACAATAAATGTGCAGTGTTACGGAAAAGACTTATTAGACAATAAGTCTAATCGCATCACCCAACACATACTGTGCTGCTAACTTTATTTGCGCAAATAATCAAAAGTGGACCTCTTGTAACCAAGGCTGAGGACACTCTTAATCTCCAATATTTTAATAATATTTTAAAAAATAGAGGACAATTAAATGAAAAACTAAATGATAGCTAAATAAACACAGTAGGGCAGCATGTGTGAAGCGATATAAATATATATATATCACAGGATGGTCTGGTGGGGGGTTTGCCAGTAGATTTTTGGGGTAGGCGAAAGGCTCCACCCTGATGACATAAGAAGTCGGGTAGGCAGTGAGATGTTCTGGTGCACAAGAGGATAGAGGCAATAGAGGCAAGCTGGAGGGCAGAGCCAGATTAAACTAATGAGAGTGAACAAGCAGAGGACAATTGGGAGGGGAGCTGCTAATTAACCCCTTGGTGAAGGGGAGCAAGGCTCGGTAAGCTTCCCAGCATTAGAGACTGAGCAGAGGAGGCCTACACTGACTTTGTCCTGGGTTTCTTGGCCTTCCCAAAATATAGCTTTTCTCATCTGGTTTTCAGCCAAATACAAATTAATATATATACACAGTACAAAATACTGTACGGGGAGTCAGCACAGAAAAAGCTACACAACATAATGCAATCCAGTACAATAAGAATGCAATAAATAAGTCTTTGTGAAACGTATAAACAAAATATCAAATGCCCCACTACGGATCATTTATGTGATTGACAAGCACAGCAAACAAAATCAAATGATAATTGTCAGCGATGGGGTTTTCATTAGCACATTTCCCCTGGGAGTACAATGTTTTTCCACTCCTAAGTTGCTGCACTGTATTTTTAGGTCAGACCCACACTCAGATTTTGTCATACCATATATACTGAAATACTAGACCTGACTACTGTGTGTCTCCTTTGTAGTCCAGAATGAACAGGCTAAATCTGACAATACATCTTAAGGGTTCTATGATGCGGAAAACACGGATGGAATTGCAAAATATCATAATAAATATATATTTTAAAAAATTACCAAAATGCGGAAGCCATTTATAACAATCTGGGTTTCCCCTACCATTATAAACGCTTTTTCACAGTGCATAAGCCGAATGAACATAAAAAAAACTGTCGCTATGTTTTGGTGTCATTTACGGGCACGTTGCTTCTGTCCTCTGCTCTCTGTGTTGGTGTTTCACCGAGGGCGGGGCTCAGCTCCTCCTCCACACAGACATGTCGAAGAGGCCCACTGAGACGGCCAAGTCATCCAAAAAACTGAGGAATTCAACACTAACAGCTAAATTTAGAGCACTTTATGTTACAAAAGCATGGAATGTTTTATTTTATAACTATTGAAGCACTTTCTTTGATAACAAATAGTGCAATGTTGTGCTACATGAAATGCATTGATATTCATTAAATTTTGAATATTATCTTATTGAATTTTTATTCATCCACCGGATGATTAGACACCCTGTCTGAGGACAAAATGTTCTCTGATAGTAAAACACAGAATTCAGAGAAATTTAAATGCAAAACACAGAATTTTTTTGGGGGGAAGCGGAATCTGGAAAAAATTAAAATGATTTAATCTTTTCCTCTAATTAGGCCTTCTGCAGGTCCAAAATTTGTCTTCAATGGACTTGGCCTAAAGCCTGATTTTTATCATGAGATGAATATAACCACATTGGAGCATGTGTCCAGCACTTAAAGCAAATGGGAAAAACTACCAAACACTAGTAGTACGCACATGTAAAACTTCCATGATATTCATCACATGTCTTAAGTATGATATTTTCCCAAAACTGTCAAAACTGGAACAATCTTCTTCACTTCTTTAGGTTACCCCAGTAAATGAACAGAGAAGAATAGAAAACACCAGCGCTTCCTCTGTGTCATTGCTATCTGAGTGACAGAATCATTGCTGGCAAAGGATTGTGATTTGGGCCGATACAGGCATGTTTTTAAAAAGGATTGGTACTTGCTATACTTGTCTAGAACCCGTATCTTTCAACCAAAACAAACCGCAGCCTGCAGCAGCTAGCCTAGACTAGACTAAAAAGTAGAAAACAGCGGAGGGTCCACATGGATACGACCTGCACCCTCACATTTTAAATCCAACGTGGTAAACACTACACATACAGAAAAGTATGGAAACACTTTGGGTTTCACACAGTGCCAGGAAAAATAGAGGTAGATATCATGGCTAAAGCTGCATGCTAACTCTGTCATGGACAGGAAACGTTATCGTATTGCGGTAACGTCAAGCCAGCCGTCACTCTCATCTCTGTGGTCAAATCAGCAAACACTACAACTGTAGAGCACCCATATGCTGTATATTGAATATTTGACTTCAGGGCATCTCTTACTACATACGTGCTGAAAATCAAACATTTTAATGTATTAATTCAGATATTTTCCAAAGTAAAAGTCCCTAGAAGTGTATGATTCATCTTTTTACCATGGTCTAGTGTTAAAAAAGTTAACAACAATCGCAATAAATGATAATATTGAATCGCAATACATATCAAATCGGCACCCAAGTATCGTGATAGTATAAAACCGGAGTATTGTCGCTGCCCTGGTAAGGATTGCAGGGAAGTGTCTAAGACAAAAAAAATGATTGGAATATCCCTATTGTATATGGACAGGGGACATTTTACAAGTTTGAGCGGTGTTGTTGCATGTAAAGGGAAAACGTATAGGACTATGCAATCAACTATTGCAATATTGTCAGTCTCAACCACCATGATTATTATTTTTCTTCACATATTTCCCAGCTGTGAGACAGACACACAGCTATATATTGAGCTTAAGCACACAGTAGTGTTTGAAAGGTGGGGTAGAGATGGTAGGCTTAATAATTTACACCCTCCTGCTTGGATACCAGATGCCCCACCCCTTGCCTTCATGACGGCTGCATCCCGTCTCCCCGGTCTGATTGTTCCTGCTAACTCGCTTCTCTGTCAGATCTTACATTCTAGTGCCATTACAGTTGTGGTTGGTTTGCTGCTACTAGAAACATACATGTAAGTACAGCAGGATATGGATGGTACCGTTTTGTTGTGCCTCGCTACTGATTATCTGCAACAGCATGCTGCCTCCACCTTACTACGAGCGCATAGACTCTCTAAGCAGGCGTTTCCTTTTTAAGGGTGTTTCCTTAGCTGTGCTCGTCTCTCTCTCTCTTCCCTTTGTCAAAACATTCGGCGGATGTGGCGACAGCACACACACTTTACAAATACACTTGCTCTGTGGTTTCTGCTACTTCCATTGCACTTGCCAGTGTCCATCCAGGCTTTGAACCAGGCTATGCAATCAGCTGCATTACAATAACAGGTTACACAGGACATCCTGACAGGCGGGCTTATGCCAACAGACAAATGTAGGGATAAAATCAGAGAGGAGGGTGGAGGATCAGCAGGAGGCGCTGTGTGAGGTGCTGCAACACCAGAGGATAGTCTGGCAGTTCACACAAAATGAGGTCAGTCTGACTTAAATTAGGCCTAGTCCATGCTGGTAAACAAATAATCAACACTGACTGAATGCAAGAAGCTGTTCAATGTATAGTATTCAAAGTGAAAAGAGACTTTTGAATTTGTGCACGAGCAGGAAAATATACTTTGTACTTGAAAGATGTAATTTAGTGGTGGTGCCTCAACCCCTCCCTGGCACAATAAACATTAGAACTACAACAATTAATCGAGTAGCCAACTATTTTGATAATCGATTAATCAGTTTGAGTTTACAGTTTCTTAATTGAGAATATTTTCTGGTTTCTTTACTCCTCCATGACAGTAAACTGAACATGTTTGAGTTGTGGACAAAACAAGACATTTGAGGACGTCATCTTTGGGAAACACTGATCAATATTTTCTGACATTTAATAGACCAAACAACTGAATGACTAATTGATATATAATTACTAATTACTCATTATAAAATAAATTACTAATTGATATAATTGAATAATCGTTAGTTGCAGGCCTAATAAACATAAATGTTAGTTTAAACATTCATCATATCTGCGTTGGAATTTGGGTTTCTGGTCAACTAAAGGGCCATTTTTAGTCCAACCAAATTCATACTAGGGAGGAGGCCATGTTTTGTTTTGTTTTTGGGGGGGGGGGGTTATTGAATGTATGTTTTATCCGTGTTGTTGATGCGTGTTATAATGACCATCTGTCATTTTCTGTGGGTAGTCTCAGCTTGCTAGCTTGTGGGCTCTTCAACCTGAAGTCATGAGTCATTACTATAACAGCCTTTGTTTATACTGTAATGTTAGCTGGGGGTTTTATAATTAGACCCATGGCTTCCGCTTTAAACCCTTACACTTTAAAGTGTCTGGTGACAGGTAGTTGGGTATATGATAGGGGTGTAAGAAAATATTAATTAAAAATTGAATATCGCAATATCAGATATTTATTTAATATTATATATTTTGTGATACTGTATTGATTATACAAAACACCATACATTTTTAAATAATAGTTTACATAAAAAGATTATCTCAGTCAATACTTCATTTCATTTGCAAAGAGATGTCCTCTCAGCGTATGTGCCCTCTCAAAGTAGTGCTATGATGTTGGATTTTACAGGGACTGATCAATGCAAATGCAGATCCCACTGTTTTGATTGCATAAAACAAGTAAACTTTTTTTTACTCAGATTGTATGCATATGGTGGTGTGTTCTTTATAGTGTGACAGTTCTCTTAAAATTAGATTTTAAAAAATTTCAATATATTTCCTTGCTTACAGTGTGGCAATATATTGAATCGTAACCCCTGTATCATGATACGCATCATATCACCAGATTCTTGCCAATACACAGCCCTAGTATATGAGGTGTTTTTCCTCATCTGTGTTCACTGCACAGCCTGCAGCTAAGGAAAATAGTGTATTTATTTTACAATATTTTGGCAAAGCATTAATTTGTGTCACTGGTGACCATATGTCACATTATAGGCAAATAGACGGAAGTGTTTGCAATACATTAACGCACACATAACTTATTGACCATGATCAGCTCTGCATTCACCTGGTTTCATTTCAAGATAAACACTGTTGTAGTTATGATGTCTATGAAACAAATACAAATCTGAAAGTAATCTGAGCATCCATGATGCCAATATGCACATCAGAAACCTCAAAAGCAAACAAAGTTACTGGATCTCATTCTGACTTAAACAAGCCATGAAACGCTGTTTTAAATGTCAATATTTACCTAAATGGTCACACACATTGTACCTCGGTCGAAGCCAAAATGGTGAAACGGCACATGGCTCTAAAACCCCTATTCCTGGCTTACAATGGGACTGCACTATCAGGTCTGGAATGGCTTTTAGAAAAGCACTCTGTCTGGAGAGAAGACACCTCATTTCTTCTTCTTCTCTCCATCCATCCATCCATCCATCCAGCGGAAGAAAACTCTGCAATATTTAAAAGCATTCTCCCACCCCTGTGCTCTTTCACTTTGAGTTCAAATTCTCATATTGTGCTCAGCACCTTCAGACTAACCAGTAGTGACAGTTTAACCACAGACTAGTTCTACCCACCAAACTGGCAACATTATGATCAGTCAAAGTAATGTCAAATATAATAGCTAGCCATTTATACCAATAAGCTGTAGGGGCATGAATCACAAAATGCCCCACAATACGATATTATCCCAATATTTAAGTCAAGATTAGGGCTGGGCGATATGGAGAAAAACAAATATCACAATATATTTGACCATTACCTCAATATTGATTTTGCGACGATGTTGTAGGGTTGACGAATGGTGCTTTTACAAAATATTCACACAGATTAGATTTTTTATAAATAACCATCAGTAATGTGGATATAATGACTAAGTGGGTAAAGGCATAAAATAGAAGTTCAGAAAAATACGTCACTTTACTGTAATGCAGCCTTAAAAACCAGGAAAAGACAACACTTATACCATATTACGATATCCAAAATCTAAGAGGATATCTAGTCTCATGTCACGATATCGATGTAATACCAATATATTGCCCAGCCCTAGTCAGGATATGATCTTATTGCGATGTTAAATATTTGGCGATATGCTGAGTATTGCGATAAAATATATTGCGATATACTGCGATTAACCTTTTTTCAATTGCAAATTATGCAGTTTGTCAACATCTGTTTTAATTTTTTAGGTTTTTATAGTTTCATGTGATACCATTATCTTCACTCTAGCTTTAAGACTGAGCCCGCTATAGCCTCTGAAAGTCACAATAAAGGGCTGTTGGATTGTTAAGAGGTTAACAGTTTATATAATAAAAGATTAATACTTGATGTCTGTGTATCGATACAATATTGCCACGCAAAATACCGTGATAATAAGCTGTATAGATTTTTTACCCCACCCCTAGTAAACTGCCCCGATCCATTTCTGATGGATTGTGTTTGCTTAATGCCCAATCCATTCCTTACTTTTCTGAGGTGGACCACAACTCTAAATTGTTGCTCTTGGTTTAAAAAATGCATTGAAACTTCAGGCTGGGGATGGAGAGATTACGTCCAAATCCTGTCCAAACCATACTGGCACATCAATTTGCTTCACTAATTTACTGTAACCATACTACGCTAAATGTGCACTGTGAATTTGCATTATGTAGAAAAGAAAAGTACAACAATCAGATCGTATTCGGTATTGGCAGTTACTCAATATGAAAGGACTCAGATCGCAAACCATTCCTGATAAAAATATGAACTTATGTCAGTTTTAGTTTTCCATGTTTAAAGATATCCAATTTTGACAGTTTTACTAGCGCAAAACCGGGGCGAAATGATACTGGAAGTGCATGCGTCTTTTTTTGTCTGGTTGGTGGGTGAGGGTCCGTCTAAGTGCTGTGGGGAAGTGATGCATGGTAAATGTAGCTGAAACACAACCAGGTCACAAAGAAGGCAGGAACAAGGGAGCTGATGATGCAGTACGAGAAGACAGAAGGGGATTGCTCCAGGATATTTCTTAAAAGCCCCATCCAATCTCACTCACTTTGTCATTCTCTCCAACACACACTTTCTATGGTGTTTTTCCACCAAACAGGAGGCAACTACAGCACCGTGGAGGAGGAGGTGAAACCCTACTCTCACTGTTTGGCTAGCATCAGTATGAATGAATATCTAGTCAAATGTGTGTCAGAAAATGCAAGAGCTTCAATACAAATAAAAAATCTAACTGTACAAGGCATGCCAACTCTGATTGATTACTGTTTTTTCCCAAATTATCTGAAGACCACAAACAGTGCAGCCTTAACAGTAATTCTTTGAAGCGATTTTTCTGGTATAAAATGTTTGCGCATACTCTTATATCCAAAACCATTGCTTTAAATATGTTTTACCGCAATATTCTCAAAAATACAGCCACAAGGGTACGTCAGAGCATTAATATGGTGGAAGGCTTGAAGCTGAAAACAAACACTCCCTTTCTGAAACACATTAGCAGGGGCAGTACAAAAAATATAGTGAGGTAACTAGAATACTTAAGTGGCTACACTCAGAACAACCACCAAGCCCAGCTTTGCCCCTAGTGGCTGTGGTTTATTTTAAATGTCTGTGCAACAGCATCACCATAAAGGCAATTTGACATGCTGCCCTGACGATGCATATTGTGACGATTAACACTGTGCCACGTACTGGCCAGCCCTCCTAATGCTATACAGCAGGTAACGAGCTTAGTTTGACAAACTGTGGATTATTCCTTTAATCACTGTCTGAGGAGTAGGTATATTTCAAATCCTTATGGGTCTCAGGAAGAACGGCTGAACTGAAAATGAATAGCCTTGGGCCCCATAACCCATTTTGCTCCATTGAAAGTGGAGCAAAATCCTGGGGCTACAAATGAGTATGCATAGGCTGACACACTTCTGATCATGATCTTCCACTGAATTTGAGTGCACAATTCATTTGACGGAAAAATTAAACAGTAGAGATCAGCAATTTTCTAACTTAAAGAGGCTGCCTTCACCTTTTCCCCGGAATAGTTTTGGGGTGAATGTAGTACCTTCCATTCTGATGTAAACTCTTGAGTGAAAGTGTACCAGAAAGATCGTTTCATTATTCAGCTATTTGTAGCAAGTCAACATTTGGCCACTTAAATATCCATACAGGACAAACATAAGCCCAGAAGAATGACACATGCACTAACAAAACTAGCTGACACACATTTACTTTATATGCTTTCAATTTATGTGATACCATTTCAGTCCGTTGAAGCCTCATAGATCAGGAGGGGTGGAGGGCTGGCTTTAGAAAAAAATGCATTTTACAGGACACATTAGAGCTGTATGCGTGACACAAAAACCTTTCCACATCAGCGGACTTGGAGCCAGGGGCAATAAGTGTATGTTGAAACCCTTGCATTTCCTGCACAACAGTCACACTACCTAAAAGCTTAAGAAAAACAACGTTCTGTCAGTTACACAATGCTTCTCTTACTGAAAGTATGCGCATCAATGCAATGTTATACCCTTTGTTTCCCTCTTTATGGAATGTGTAATGGGCTCAAGGTAAGGTGAATTGGTGACGCTAACTGTAATTATGAGAGTATGAATGGTTGTATATACGTGTTAGCCATGTGACAGACTGACGATCTGTCTTATGTGCACCCGTACTGCCCAATGTAAGCAAATAGGATAGGCTCCAAGCCCATGCCCTGTACAGGTAAAGTGGGTCCAGAAAATAGACAGATAGATGGATGAATTAAGGCTTTATGTATTTTAGGGCACTTTCACAAACCAACATTTAGCCCGTTTTTATCGAACTCTGATGTGGTTCATTTGGGCAGTTGCGAACGCAGCAATCGTACTCTGGTGTGGACTGAAACAACCAGTCTGAGGCTGCTTGCGAGAGGTGGTCTTGGACCATTTCCAAGCGAACCAAAGTGCAGGCTGCCTGTGCGTGCATTCGTTGAGATGACCACAGGTAAACGACAGGTTAACATGAGTGAGAGGACTGACCTGGACTTCTGCAGAACTCCGATATTTGCTCAACAACAGGGGCGAAGAGAAAAAACAGAATACGCTAAATAAAGTGGACAAAAATAGTGCCGTTTTATAAAGTAATTCAAGATATACTGGAGAAGAAGGGATTCCTTTGCACAGTAGATCAGTGCCGAGTCAAAGTGAAAACACTTCGACAACAATAAAGGGAGTCTGTGACTCCCTGCATAGAAGTGGCAGCTTTGAGAAAAAACAGATACATTTTCTCCTTCGTACACGCCCCTCAGCAAATTTTTTTTTTTTTTTATTTGGTCCGCCTTATTTTGTGCTCTGTGAAACCAAACCAGACTAAATTGAAAACAAACCAAAAGCATCAATTTCACTCTGATTCAGACTAGCCAAACAGACTATGGCATGTGAAAGCGCTTTAAGTGTTTCTATGGCCTGAAATGACTGGATTTCAAAATTGATGCCTTTTATCTCATCATGTTATGTCCAAGTAGAATGTTAAGTACTGTTTAGATCCACAACCCACAGCTCTGAAAAGACTGAGGTGCCAAAAGATTGATGATTAATTGCTTAAGGTACTGCCCATTACTTCCTGTTGCCTTCCTCATATCTTTAACTAAATTGCCAAAGAAGTGCTTTGTTGTATGTATACCACTGCTTTTTGAACCTTACCTAAAACTAGGGCAGGATATCGAACCTCTATTTAGAGGCAAACTGACCACGTTTTTTTAAACCCAATGCAGCTCCTGCCGCATTGCTTGCCGATCCTGCCCATCAGCTCGAGACATCCTACTTTATTTATCGTTTGTTAAACTTGTTATATTCGGAAAAATATTGAGACACTTATTTTCAATCACAGCTGTTCCACTATGACTTGAAATAGGCTTGGGCCTTCCTGCAAACATTACTCAAGCTAGATGTAGAAATTGGGTGAACTGTCCCTTTAACTGGGCTCAATTGTATGTGTGTGCTCCCTCAATGTGGCTGCCTGCTGTGGGTAATGTCTGATTATAGGGGACATAACATCAATGGGATTTAATTGATTGATTAGTGAAACATTCCATGATGCGGTGTGCTCTTACTAGACAGGGTGCTTTGTTGTTAGTAGAAATAGCAGGCACTGGCTATAGTAGAATAAGTGACTCCCAACAGGCAAAATTAGCTAAATGAAAACACCACATATCTGACAATATAATTCAGTGTAAGCTAGGGACACACCAATACCAGTATCGCGTCAGATACTGTGCTCATGTACTCATACTACCTACTCCGATGCAATCGCTCCCGATACCACTGTACAGCAATTTGATGTTAACCAACAAGATTAGTGCCTTGCATGCAGGGGTGCTGTGGTTGAAGCGCCTAACAAGCCACCCAGCTGCAACAATAACCCGATAATCGGCTGCAGTGTATGCGCAAAACAGGCAACTGAGTCCCCAGTTCATCCATCCGGGAGCGTTAGCAGCATTAGCATGTCGTGGACATATGCAGTCACTTTAGTCTCCACCACGAGGTTGTCAGCAGTATGTCTGCATGGCATACTCTGTCAAGGTCTCCGCCAGTGTATTGCAAGCCAAGCGTAGCGTTAGCAAGTGTCCTGTCAAGAGAGAGAGCGTGTGTGATGATGAGTATGAAGTTAGCAGTGTCGTTATGGCTGTGAACGTCGCAGTGCAGTGTGTGTACAGTTTGTCGGTGAATAAATGCTACAACTCTTCAAGACCCAAGGCAAGTTCCTGTGTTTTGCTTGCAAACTGCTGATTAAAGTGAAGGGGGTTAGCCCCAAAGTTAGCGACAACTCACTTCAGGTGGACCCGCTATTCTCCTTAAAGTGATAAGCCAATCCTCTGAGTTTTACTAAGCTTTTTTTAAATCATCATTTTTAATATTGAAACGGTTAATTATTAACATCCCTACTGCAAACTATGCTCTGTTTCTATGACGAAAACACAAAGTTGTATGTTAAAATGTCCACAACAGCATCATGTTGTATATGTAATTTGTTAAAATCAAAGTGAGGAACATCTGATGAAAATAAAACATGTTTTCAAAGTCATTGTTAGAACTGTAATGGTATTATTAAGTACTCATATTGGTACACGGGATCAGCAAGTACTCAAATGTAAGTTCTTGTACTTGCTCTGAAAAAAAAGTGGTAATGGTGCATTCCTACTATAAGCTGGTATGTAATACAATCCTCTGAAAAAGCAACTCTGAGCAACAGGGCTCAAGCCAAACAGACAGGCTAGCACTAATGTTAGCCCATTTTCTGTGAATGTCATGAAAACAATCAAGAAATCCATGTTGAAAAGGGGGAGTCACATACATTAACAAAGGTATGTTTTGTGCTTAAGACAGTTGCACAAGCAGCTTTTTATACAGATAAATGAATGAGTTAAATTAAAAAAGGAAGGGAAGGTCAGGCTAGCCCAAAGCCAAAAGCATGACTTTATTTAAAACATAAAATACACTCCTTTGATTGCATTAATAATCATACCCCTCCCCCCGTGCTTTCTCTCCAAGCTTCCAAGAGAGGAACAAGTGTGTGTGAAGAGTCACATGACAGCTAGCCCACTCTTTTTGCTCAAGTGACTTTGGCCTTTCTTGCTTTAAAGAGGAAGAAAACTCACTAATACTGGCTGTCTTTCCCCACAATCTTAGGATCAGGTTTGGTCACATTTTCCCTATGGCTGCCAAATGTAAGGGCTAGAATGTAAATAGACAGAGGAACAGTCGCTATTCAAAGCAGGGCAGGCGTTGAGGTGCACAGGCAAAGCAGGCTTGTGATGGGCTTTTGGCAGGTTTACACAGTGTCTGAGTGGTGACAGGCTTGTGTGGGTCACTAAGCTGCTCTGTTGCCGCTTACTTTGACTATTCAAAACAGTGGCCGAGACCTTTTAGCCACTGTTTTGAATAGTTTAGGAGCACGAATGTTTAGTGTGTTACTGTACAAAAGTGTTGTATATTATATAGGTTAGGGGGACTAAAGTAAACTTTTCATTATGCATATTTGGCAGGTCTTGCTGTGAAATGGTCCCCAACTTGAACAGGTCTGGTTCACATCATACATATATTTCTAATGCCTCGCCGATTTCAATAAGGGAGTAGAATGTTTTTTTAATGCCAGAATCGATATATTTGCTTCATTTGAGTCTATGCGGAGGTAGATGGAAGTTACCGCTTTTATTGTTGTAGTCTGAGTAACGTGATGTCATATCCGTTTCAAAAATCAAAACAAAGCTGAAGCGAGAAATCAGAAAACGGCAGAGGGTTCGCGGGGATACGACCTGCACCCTCACATTTTAAATCCAAAGTATGTAACACAAGCAAAACTACACATACAGTAAAGTATGCAAACAATTTGAGTTTCACACATTGCCCAGAAAAGCAGAGTTAAACATCATGGCTAAAGCTACATTCAAACTCTTCATGGACAGGAAACGTTATCATATTGTGGTAACGTGTGGTCAAGCCAGCCGTCACTCTCATCTCTGTGGACAAATCAGTCAATGCTGCAACTGTAGAGCATATACCATATACTGCCATTTATGTTATATTCATTCAAATGGCCCCAATGGTGCTGACGGGAGATGTAACGATAGACTTGGCGAGGTTAGCGGAAGTATATGTGTGTGACTACGTCCACTTTTCAAAATAAGGTGTAAACAAAGAGTATACAAAATACATACATGGAAACAAGATTAATTGGATTATATTCACCAGAAGTAAAAAACATGTTACCGGTCCTATATAAATTAAAAGGGAAATACCACTAATTTGATTTTTGGGCTGCTGGGGGAAAAAAAATAAAAATAAATCCTGACAATGACCGATATAGACTTCGGGACAACTCTGACTACATACAGGGTGAAAATCAAACATTTTTACTGTGTCAATTTGGAGATTTTCCAAAATAAAAGTCCCTAGAAGCGTTTGATTCAATTTTTTCCCATGGCATTGAAATAAATTGTTATATCGAACCGCAATACTTGTAGAATCAGAGAATCGCAATACATATTGAATCGGCACCCAAGTATCAGATTATCAAATCGGGAGATAAGCATATGCATATTTTCCCAGCCCTACCATTAACAGGTATAACATATAAATCACACCTAATCCAACTTGTGTACTGTACTGTACTATGTGTAATATATGGGCACACGTGGCTGGGCACATGTGGCTGGTCACATGCGGTCTGCACTAAAAATCATTTGTGTTGATTGTTTGTTTCCTTGGTGTCAGCCAGTTCAGAGTAGTGGTAGTGTTGGTGGGGTTTGCTCAACAGCAGGCTAGCGTCAGTAAGGCGGTGGCCGGCAGTATACTACATTCAAAATAAAATTGCTTTCTTCTCACAAGTCTGTGAGCCCCAAAAAAGCTTGCAATAGGCTTCAGTCGCCACAATCGTTTCAGGCCTCCAGTCAGAACTGTTGATACTGTCACCAAGTACTTGCTTGCAATGTGAATTAATGCTGTATACAAGTTGTAGCAGCTTCTAGGTTTGTGTTCGACCAATCAGTGACAATCAGCATTAGAGCAAACTCCAAACATAACGGTGTGAATATAACCAATACAGCTGGACTGATAATCAGCACAACTGAATACAGGTCAAACTAGCCAGCAGCTAGCAGATCTTTTAACAAACAAATTTGACAGCTTCTACCTCTGGTACTGTTAAAAAAAAGGCAACCTATACAATTACACAATATTTAGCCACACATTTGCCTATGGATGTGCAACACACCCTGATGAAATAGTTTCAGTTATGTAGGAAGCTTAGTGAGTGAAGAGGAAAAAGACTTTCTCAACCACAATACACCAGACCTAAGAGTAAAGTAATGGGAGCCATACTGCAGAGGCCCCCACTAATGGTCCATTTAAATTAAGATTAGCTAGTTGAAGACACCATTGTGGATAAAGAGAGCTACGCCTTAAACAATGGATTATCAAAAGGCCCATGTATTAGCAGCTATGCTGTCCTGTTGGTTTTTCAAAGTGCCGGTGTTGGCTGATTGACATGATATAACTACGTATACGAATAAACATAAAATGACAAGAGGCTATTTCATGAGGGCACATTGGCACAGTCTAGGCAATACAAACAATTTAACCACTGATTTCAGTAGGAACATTTCCTCGATAAGAACATTTTAGCATTTGATATAGTGTCACTAAATGAAATTGCTGGACAATATGCTCACAAACGACGACCTCACACAGAGGAAGCTATTTCTAACCAATCACACGGCAGTCTTTCAGGAACAGACAGCCCACTTCGGGGCTATGAATACATAAGTGGGCGTGGTTGCATCTGACAACGGCAAATTTCGACTTTAGACTCATAGTTGATTTCAATAGTGATTTTAACATGTTTTAATGATCTTAATCATTTTGTAACCACTTTACCACACACTACGCATTTCACACCTCGGTGCTTTCGGCTTTTCCTTTCGAGTGACTGATTTCTGGCGGACATTCCCTACCATGCCATGTATTGACTGCTGCCTACTCACGAAAGCAAACATGAGTATCGCTCACCCAAAGAAGACATCCGCAGACTATCAGATGAACTAAAACAGAAGGATATTCTCTTGTCCAGTTTCATTGACACTGCCTCTCTTCAGGCAAAAAAGATAGCTGCGATGAGCTGGGTTGTTTCCGACACTATCCTGTGAACTCAGGCCACTTGGACCAAAGTGGTGGCCAGAAAACGTAAGAAGAATCTGATCTCACCTCTGGCTGTCAACCTGTTGAACCCACTCGGGCTCTCCCTAAGGGAAGCTCCAGTCAATCCAGGGGATATGTTCATGGCTGCTGCCAACGTATGCCTACGCTGTCCTGCTGCTGCCCGCACTCTGTGTTGTGGACGCTCCTCCGGTGCCCTCAACTATCACTAGAGATGTCCCACCTATAGCCACCGCTGCTGAACCTCCTTGTGAACTTCAGCTCACCAACTGGTACAACATCCTGAATGAGAAGGACTTCGCCACGCTGACACAAGACTACCATGCCACCTTGCCCCTGCATCCACTGCCCCCTGCTCTGACTGCAATGTCCGGCTGCTCGGTCAATTCCTCGGGCCACCAATCGAAGCTTGTCGTCACTCCCTTAGAACGAGCTGGCGGATACATCGCCCACCGACCTGTGACCACGTCTTTTTGTCGAAGGCCCACACACTGCACACTCATACATCCCTGATCGTTATTGATTCAGTCGTAAGACTGATTAGTTCAAAAACTGCAGAAACACATTGCCTACCATATGCAAGAATTGTAGACGCTATGCAGCAGATCCTGTGCTTTCTCAGCAAGCACCTATGTTCACAATGGCACAAACGACACCACCAAACAGCAGTCTTACTTACTTCCCTAAATAAGAACAGCGTTGAGTTAGCTAAAGACCAACATTGTTGTTTTGGTAATAAAAGTTGGATAGAAAGAAGAAGGAGTGCTTCCTCTGAGGGAACTTCATGTGTTGGCACCTAAAATGACAACCTTCAACGTTGAGAGCTGTTCTGGATAAACTATGTAACAAGACGTCAGTGGTTTGGTGACACTTTGGCTACTTAAGCATGTTTAGCATCATAGTCGATAAGACGATCCTAAACAGGATTGGGGTAAATAAAGTCTCACACAAAATAGACAGGTGATGTATATTGTTTACTCTGCAGAAAAACTTTGCCAATTAAGAAAGGAAAGTTTATCATCCGAAGCAGCACCATCCAATAATGCACACGGAGTGAAAACATGTTAAGTCTTAAACACCAGCAATTAGACTGGAACAAACAGTGAGGTGCTCAGAGAAACGAAGCACAGTGTTAATATCTGCTTTTTCTGATGTTAAGAGACACATTTTTTTTAAATGGCATGACATGGTGCTGATATGCACAGTCAGAAATGAGGGATTGTAGCTAATGAATATGACTGACCCAAGATATCAGCACCCTGGATGTAAATATTTCACACTGACAAGTTTTAAGTTTAGCGACTCTCTTTGGACGATTTGATACCAACAGTCATGTCCAGATAGCCACCTCTTTGTTTCTAAAAATCAAGCTAATGTGCAGCCCTGAATATTTCAGTCTTGACATGAAACACCAATGCTGCCACACTGTATAAATTACCAAGATGTTGACATATGTGCTGTTCTGTGCTGGTGGGGGATTCTGGGCAACCTGGATGACAATTGACTTTATGAACTTTTACCACTCGTAAATGGGTAGCGGTATATATTAGGGCGGCTACTACTAAACTTACCTTACTATGTGTATAGTGTATACTACAGTGTAGGGATGTCATGGTACCAGAAATGTAGTATTCAACACCAATACCAGTGAAATTCAATGATTCTCAATACCCAATTTGATAACACGGTAAAAAACAAAAACATAAATCTCATGTACTGCAACCCACACTCCTTTTTTACCTTTTGAATACTGTTTTTTGCAAATTTGTTATTAATCCTTAATGATCTGCCTCAAGTTTCTCACCAAAACCTAAAATTTACAAGATTACATTTGAACACATCATGGTAACGTTATAATTTACCTTTGCCCAATACTCATTTTTACAGAATAGAGCTTTGGAAATTTTCTATCGTCCTTTGGACAATGGGACGCCGTTAGTCTCGAGCCCTGATCCCCAGTATCTGCGTTGCTGTAAAACAGTGGTTTTCAATGTGGGGGTCCTTGAGTGGGTTCCAGGGGGTCCCCAGCAAAAAAGGGAATAATTAATTTTCCCTATAACTCCGTCCATAAGTAACACAATGACAGACTATTTTGGTCATGGGTTTCATACATTTCTGTAATAAAACATTGAAAAGCAAAAATCCTATCAGATGGGGGACCCTGGGACAAATGGGGGGTCCGTGGTCAAATTTGTGTCAGTTTAGGGGTCCTTGACAAGGAAAAGTTTGGGAACTACTGCTGTAGAAAACGTTTTCAGAATTTTGGCATCGACTTGGTACCGAAGTATTGGTTCTTGTGACATCCCTACTACACTGTATTAAAAAGATTGATATGCAGGTACTTTAACACTTGTATTTGTATGTGAATGTTTTTTTAAATTTATAAATGTATCTGCAGTAGCACAGACCTGGCTACTTAACAGGAAAACTTGGTGCATTTTACTCATTGCCTGTAGGTGTTTTTTCAGGTGCTTGTTTGCGAAGCCTCTCAGCACTTTTCTGCATTTTACAAATGCGTAGTAGTGGACATACAGTTAAAAGCAGGAACATATCAGCAGTGAAGAAAAATCAGCACTATCACTGACCAAAGCCACATAATCCCAAAGAGTGAAATCCACAGACTAAGATTTTAATCCCATTCATATCCTGCACTCGCAGATTAAAAGAAAAAATACCACAGCAGCGGGATGAAAATCCCTTTTATTAAAAACAAAGACCCCCCTCCCAGCGCGAAAGGCCAATGACTCAGGTTCTAAACACATGGTCATTATCTTGTGGTGACACTCATCCTACAGACAAGCTCTGCTGTGTACAAATCCAGGGACAAATGTCTTTCAGGCACACATTACTGCCATGAAGGCTTTCAGATAGGCTTGTCAAACACCACTTAAATCATTGTATAGACATCAATACAATTTTTCAGAAATGCTTGCAGATTATGCTATCACTGTCCACCAGGGTCACTGGACAGGATGTCAAATACATTCTGGGTGTCAGTATAGTTTGGGTCACGTCCAGGTCACAAAAGCTGATTAACATTAAATGGAACAATGTTTAATGCCTTGTTAGATAACTGGGTGCTCAAATTAAAACCATTATTGATAAAAACATGCTTTGGCCAATGCTATGTATATGCTTCATATTTCATCTGCAGTGGATTAATAGGTGAGAGCAGTTAAACTAAAGGCCTAAAGTGCCGGATCAGTTCATTCACAAATAAATAATCTGATAAAAGACAACATAATCTTAAATTCCAGTGATGTCACTGAGGCAATAGTTAGAGGGCTGTCTCGGGTGTTGTGGTACAATCTTGTCAGTAATTACCGGGATAGAAACATTTCTAAAAAAATAAATCAGTATTGGGAGTTTGGGGTCCATGCTTGAAGTTGACAGTTTAATGTAATATAATTAGGTCCTTCTGTGGCATTCAAAATTTGCAGAATTTCAAACCTTTCAAACTGATAACGCTAAATAGCCAAAATAAAAAAAAAATACATACTTGTATGAACTGAAGAAATGTGGCTGATCTACAGGGCATGTAAAAGCACACCGAACAGTTTTTCTTTGTAATAAAGTTGTATAAATGTTACTTATATATTCAAGTGCCAAGTGTTTTGACAAAAGAAAAAAATGCGAGAAAAATCACTGCACTTAAAGCTGAGCGAAACCTTCATCTCTGGATTTTTCATTTACATTGAAAGATCTATTTTATTTATCTATTCAGTTACATTTAACTGAGTCCTAGTCAGGATTGAGAAAAATATGTCCCATTTTCCTGAGGTGTGGTTACAGATGTTTTAAATAAGACATTAAGTTTAACATCAAAAATATGTAAATCTAATGTTCATTTCTTATAAATCATACAAATATTTATCACAGTTATGTTCCCTGTTATTCAGGGTTCACAGTCAAGATGTGCAAGTCCCAGACAGGATTGAGAAAAATATGTCCCATTTTCCTGAGGTGTGGTTACAGATGTTTTAAATAAGGCATTAAGTTTAATATCAAAGTATGTAAATCTAAATGTCTATTTCTTATAAAATCATACAAATATTTATCACAGTGATGTTCCCTGTTATTCAGGCTCACAGTCAAGATGTGCAACACCCCTTTCCCCACCATGTTATCCTGTATCTGAGGTGGCATACAGATGTTTTAAATCAGGCATTAAGTTTAATATCAAAATATGTAATGTTTATTTCTTATAAATCATACAAATATTTATCACAGTTATGTTCCCTGTTATTCAGGGTTCACAGTCAAGATGTGCAAGTCCCAGACAGGATTGAGAAAAATATGTCCCATTTTCCTGAGGTGTGGTTACAGATGTTTTAAATAAGGCATTAAGTTTAATATCAAAGTATGTAAATCTAAATGTCTATTTCTTATAAAATCATACAAATATTTATCACAGTGATGTTCCCTGTTATTCAGGCTCACAGTCAAGATGTGCAACACCCCTTTCCCCACCATGTTATCCTGTATCTGAGGTGGCATACAGATGTTTTAAATCAGGCATTAAGTTTAATATCAAAATATGTAATGTTTATTTCTTATAAATCATACAAATATTTATCAGCTTATGTTCCCCGTTATTCAGGGTTCACAGTCAAGATGTGCAACACCCCTTTCCCCACCATGTTGTCAAGTATCTGAGGTGGCATACAGATGTTTTAAATCAGGCATTAAGTTTAATATCAAAATATGTAATGTTTATTTCTTATAAATCATACAAATATTTATCAGCTTATGTTCCCTGTTATTCAGGGTTCACAGTCAAGATGTGCAACACCCCTTTCCCCACCATGTTATCCTGTATCTGAGGGTGGCACATATTGGATTCATCTGACCAGGAATCCCATCAGCTTTAAAAACGTTTTTTAAAAATATATATATATAAATACATTCTGTACATTTTTTACGATTGGGTAAAAAAAAATAATCAAAGAAATCTAGTCTGCCAAGCCTGAACCCATCCGATGTTGGGCATCTGTCTCTCTCAGTCTGAGAAAAAGCGGTGATGAAAAAAGGCTTTGAACGCCATCTTGTTCATTGCAGCTGCTTGGGCCCTGAATACAGGAACCCATTCATTCGAGGAGGCGGAGGGAGGGGGCACACACGGCAAAATGAATTCATCTTTGTGGAACCAGTAAATACAAATAGCTCTTTTAAGAAACAGCGAAAATGTTAACGACTAAGAATCGGATATTTTTAGCAATGGATTCTTTAGATGCCTTATCTGAAACACTGCTGGTCAATAACTTCGTCTACATATATCTGGAGGAGGCGCTCAGCTCGGCTTCCTGCGACAGAAACGTCTGACTCGTTGCTATTAAACCAATCTTTCTGCATATTTACCCTCAAAATAAAACTCCTCTCTTCTACTTTACATTATCCCTGGTGTGCTTAACTATGATCTGATGCTTTATCATAGGGCAAAAGAGCTTGTAATACTATGGAGCAGCGCGGCCCGGTGTGAGGCATGCATGGTGTAGCTGCTAACACTAACTTTGCCCTGCAACACACCCGTGATCGAGATAAACAGATTTGTCCAAAATCCAATTAAAAAGACAATCTCGTTTTCACATCATTAAAAGAAGACGAAGATCGAAGTGTGTGTGTGTTTGCAAACCCGACACTGGTTTAACACTCATGAAACTAAAATGGCTATTGCCCCTATCAGCTCCACACAACAGCAGCGACGCTTTTATTGTCAAGATTTTCAATGTGTTACTGCAAAATATATATATCATTTATTTGTGCAGAATCGTGCAAAAGAATTATCATTATCAGCACTATCTAGTCTAGTGGATGGCTGACTCTGCAAGACTTAACGTGGGATTGTTAACATAAAAACATACAGTAAGCCATAATACATGATGGGTTTGGTTTCGATTCACTGGATTAAAACGCTTCTAGTTTAAACACAGCTTGTGTGCACACAACTGGGGAATATTAAACGCTTCAATGCAACAACACCGTTTGTATTCACTAAGAAGGCAAATTGTTCTTTCTGGCTGCCATGTTACAAAATACACACACACCCAAGATCAGCCATATAAAGCAGGCTGCATGCAAAACGTAGGCTGTGGCCACTGCTGCTGCTGCTGGCTAACTTGTATGGACTAGTGGGGGTGGTTGGTTGGCTGGTTGGTTGGTGATTTCTGTTGGTTGTTGGTTGTTGAAGTAGCCATTTTTAGACTCCCCTTCGTTGTCATTTGCATGATGCTACAACATTTTTTTTTATTATAGAGAGAGAGGAAGTAAATCCAAAAACTCTGTTCACACATTTGTTTGTTTGAGTTATGCAAATACAATAAAACAGTTCACCCATCTAGAAAAGCCTAGGGTGTTAGTTAGTCAACTATAAAAGAGTAGCTTCACCAGGTAGCTATATATAGAGTAAAGATGTGAAATCTGGGGCCCACATACAGATCCAATATGTTGGGGCTTAATATAAGGTTTAAATGAACCCTGAATTGAATGTAAATATGTTATTAAAATAAAGCAGATTAACTGAAAACAGCTTGAAGAGAAGGAGAAAGATACCCGGACGTTGGAGGTTGGATGTTGGATGTTGGAGGTTTGTGAGAAGGGTGCTGGCTAATTAACCTTCTTATTATCATTAAATACCAGTAGATATAATAAGTAAATTAATAAGTTAATATGATTCTGGTGGATTAACACCTTGGGGTTAAGTTTCTCTTTAACAGTGACCCCACACCCACTCTTCTTTGCTAGATAGCTTAGCATGAAGCTAACCCAGTTTAACCCCTTTAGTTCATCTTCAACTGCTCGACAACGGTTAGCACAAACTGCACACACTTTAATGCATTCCCCGGAGCATAAATAAAATATCCTTACCCGCTTTCAGTCGAGGAGTATCCGTTGTTTGTATCACATTGACTGGAAAACAGCAAAACAATCTTGTCTTCTCCTCTCTCCGCCCAGGCTGAAAGCTAAAGATGTGAGCTAGTTTGTAGCTACCGAGGAGCGGCACTCCCCGAACCCAGATACTGACCCGCCGACGGGGGGAGACACACCGGCTCAGAGGCGCAGAGCAGAGATATGAAGGCGGTGTTCAACCCAAGATTAGACTAGTGTGTATCAAGAGTTTATTCGTTCTTCTCTTCCAACTCAAAAGCAAACAAATCCCCCTCTTCTTTTCTGTCTTTTCCCCACCGTCGTCGTCCCGTCCCTCTTTTTTTTTCTTCTTTTCCCTTCAACAGATCCAGGATCTCTAGTCGCTTCTTCCTCCGGCCATCAAACAGCAGAGATGGGCGCGGTAACCCTGCGATCAGGTCTGGGAAACCCCACGTTTACGCCAGCGTCACAACGTAAAGCGGAGAGAAGCGAAGGAAGGGGTCGACGGCCAACCAACAACCAACAAGATCAGGAAATATATACTGCCATTTTTGGTTAACACCAACACACCTTAGATAACGTTTTACCTGCACAAAAACACTGCTTTTAATTACACAACGTTGCTCATTTTAAAGAGTTAAAATCAGATGGGACAAGAAAATGAGCATTTATCATGCCAAAGTAGGTTAGAACAACAGACTTTCTACACACTTATACCAGTAGTTGTGAAACTGGCATACACTTTCACTTTCTGATATAACTGATTTTTATATTTAGGAATGACTATTGTATACTAGTGTATCTATCTATACAAGATCAGGAAATACTGCCATTTTTAAGCATTATTAGCATTTATCACGCCAAAGTAGATTAGAACAACAGACTTTCTACACACTTATGCCAGTAGTTGTGAAACTGTGGCCTACACTTTCACTATCATCTACCAGATATAACTGATTTTTATATTTAGGAATGACTATTGTATACTAGTGTATTTTACAAAAAGTAAAAGTGTCTTTCTGTGTCTGTGATATGAACATGTTTTAGGACTAAATTTTTGGTAACACCAACACACCTTAGATAACATTTTACCTGCACAAAAACACTGCTTTTAATTACACAACTTGGCTCATTTAACGAGTTAAAATCAAATGAGCATTTATCACGCCAAAGTAACAGGCTTTCTAAACACAAGACCTTGTTTTTATGCCAGTAGTTGTGAAACTGTGGCCTACACAGCTCCACAGGTTATTGGGGGTACTTTCACTATCATCTACCATAACTACTAACCATTGCTACCAATTAATTTTTATATTTAGGAATGACTATTATATACTAGTGTATCTATCTATACAAGATCAGGAAATACTGCCATTTTTTTAAGTAAAATTAGCATTTATCACGCCAAAGTAGGTTAGAACAACAGACATTTCTACACACCAGACCTTGTGTTTATGCCAGTAGTTGTGGAACTGTGGCCTACACAGCTCCACAGGTCCTAGTGTCTTTCTGCGTCTGTGATATTAACATGTCTTAGGACTTTATTTTTTGATAACACCAACACACCTTAGATAACATTTTACCTGCCAAAAACACTGCTTTTAATTCAAAAACAACCTTTCTACACACTTATGCCAGTAGTTGTGAAACTGTGGCCTGCACAGCTCTGCAGGTTCTTGGTGTTACTTTCACTATCATCTACTAGGTAGGCTATAATTGTTTTTTTTATATTTAGGAATGACTACTGTATACTAGTGTATTTTACCAATAATGTCTTTTCATCCATACACAGTGTATACTATAAAATCACAAATAAATGTGCATATATGAGACCTTGGGATCTGTCATTTTACGCGCCAAAAACACTGCTTTTAATTACACAACTTTGCTTTAAAGAGTTAAAATCAGATGTGACAAGAAAATTAGCATTTATCAGGTTAGAACAAGTCTTTCTACACACCAGCATGTTTTAGGACTCCATTTTTGTTAACACCAACAGACCTTAGATAACATTTTACCTGCTAAAAAACACTGCTTGTTTTCCACAACTTTGCTCATTTAAAGAGTTAAAATCAGATGTAAGTAAGTAAGTAAGTAAGTAAAGCTTCATTTATATAGCACCTTTTAAAACACACCGTTACAAAGTGCTTCACATACAAATGAAACATCAGACAATGAAAATTACAATATGAAACAATGAGAAACAGATCAAACAAAAACAGACAAAAGCCAAGAGACAAAAGACATGTGATAAGAAAATGAGCATTTATCACGCCAAAGTAGGTTAGAACAACAGCCCTTTCTACACACCAGACCAGTAGCTGTGAAACTGTGGCCTACACAGCTCTAAGGGTTCTTGAGGTTACTTTTACTATCATCTACCAGGTATAATTGAGTTTTATATTTAGGAATGACTATTGTATACTAGTGTATTTTACCAATAATATCTCTTCATCCATACACAGTGTATACTCTAAAATCCCAAATAAATGTGCATATGAGACCATGGGATCTTAAAAAAAGTAAAAGTGTCTTTCTGTGTCTGTGATATGAACATATTTTAGGACTCCAAGAAACTGTGCCTAACTCCTGACTTTCATGTCAGTACAACAACCGCTACTCCAAGCCAATAACACTGTCTCATTTGCAAACCAAAACAGACGGCGCCACAAATTTAACTACAGAAGAGCATGTTTTTTCCTGCCAGCACGCATGGCTAAATCCAAAACACAACTTTACTACATGTACAGTCAATATAATATACACGTTAGAGTCTAAAAGTGATTTAAAAATAAACAAATAATTGCCAGAACATAAAAAGTTACAACAAAACAAATAGTATATATAGTATAGTATATAGTTTCTTGTTATAACGTGATAAGCTGTGAATTGAATTGCCCTTCTTGGGATCAATAAAGTTGTCTGAATCTGAATCTGAAATAGTTTGTATGTCGTAATAACGTGAAAATATCTTGTTATAACATGAAAATAACATGCATGGCTAAATCCAAAACACAACTTTACTACATGTACAGTCAATATAATATACTCGTTAGAGTCTAAAATTGATTTAAAAATAAAGAAATAATTGCCAGAAATTAATCTGACAGATATAAAATAAAGTAAAAAAAGTAGAACATTCAGGACCAATTTTCTCTACACTGATGATTTATGTCAGATCATTTATACTGATCCATTAGTAATACTTTAACAGTCATCAGTCACTGCCCCCAGAAATTTGTTTAATATTAGCTTGTAACTGAAGTTTTTGTTGACAAGTGATATTAACATGTTGGTGTATGAACTGATGTCCCTGTGCTCTACTTCAAGCTGAGAAATCAGCAGGGGATTTACTGCCTGTGCTGAGTGTTTGTGGGTGGGCCCATCACTGCAGCACAGAGACGACTTGATCATTATCACCAGTAGTCTAGGTAGAGTGCTCGGAGGAGGGGTTAATGCTCAGCGGGTTAAGTCGTTACTTGGAGACGTGGAACACTTTGAGGTCCACCGGGACAACAAAGTGTGTATGGGCTTGGTCTGATGGGGGAAGACATCATCAGCTATGGTTCGGTTGAAGAACGCTCCTGAGAGAACGCTGCTCTGTCTATTGTAGCACAGCATGTTCTGTTTGTGTTTTCGCTCTTGTGTCCTTGACATTCACATTTTGCAGTTAAAATAATCCAATATATACACTTAACAATGAAAAAGCATGTGTTGATTAAAATGATCCATCAGTATATCCTCTATCTCAGACATTTCAATTTGTTCCTGCCAGTTCTGTAAACCTCAAACCTGTAGGAGGAAACTGGCTTGCTATCCTGTATGAACAATCCTCTGCTGTGGGATGTCAGCTCTGTAATCACACATCAGTGCACCGACAAGAGATACCTTCCCCATTGTAACTGTACAGTACTGTATGTAGGGGTGTGTGCACACATGGATATCTCATTCACTCACATTTCTAGGTGTACATTAAGGAAATAGTTGATATTGGTGGTGGATTAGAGGCCCTAAAAATCACTGCTTATTGCCTATAACTAAAACAAAACAGAGGTAGATACACAGGATGAGTTGAAAACACTGCCCCTGTGTGTGTGAGTGTATGTGTTTGTGTTCTGGGTGTGGGTTTCCACCGGGACTCATCTGCCCAGGTTAATGCTGGTGAGATTTAGTTGCCCCTGGATACACCCCTGCCTGTCTGCATACATGTGTTGTGAAGCGTCTTTAGCAGCGCTTCAGACCACCCAGGGGAGAAAGCTTTCAGCTTTCTGATGAGGAGAGTGGAAAGAGAACAATCTGCACATCAATGTGCTTTCAGAGTCAATGTAAGCTCTGATTTAGTTGTGATAAATAAAGTTGTCAAACAGTGATGATGATAATAAATTCAACCGTGGCTCTATTTTCTTCTGTAAGAAACTATAGCAGCATATCGCTGCAACACCAGAGAGAAAAAGAAAGTATCAGTATCATGTTATTATGTGAAGAAGTTTGTTGTTATAACAAGATATTTTCACGTTAGTACAACACAAAAACTTATTACGTTATAACAAGAAACTTTCATTGTTATAACAAGATAATTTCACGTTATTATGACATACAAACTGATCATGTTATAACAAGATATTTTCATGTTATTACGACATACAAACTTATTACATTATAACAAGACACTTTTCTTGTTATAACAATATACTATTTATCTTGTTATAATGTGAAACTTTTCTTGTTAAAACGTGATAAGTTATTGTTATAAAAAAACATTTAAGTTATAACAAAATAAGTGATGTTCACATTATAATGTGAAACGTTTTATGTTATAACAATAAGTTATCACGTTTTATCATGAAAAGTTTCACATTATAAGAAGATAAACAGTATGTTGTTTTAACCAGAAAAGTTTCTTGTTATAACGTGAGAAGTTTGTATGTCATAATAACGTGAAAATATCTTGTTGTAACATGAAAAACATCTTGATATAATGATAAACTTTTCATGTTATAACGTGATACTGGTCCTTATTTTTCTGGTGTGGCAGCAATATTCTGCTGTAAGAAACATTAATTTATTATTTTTAAAACTAACATCGCTTATTATATGGTGACAAATAAACCAGCCTTTTGTATGTTTTAATATAGTAATTGTATATAAATGGAATACTTAACATGGGCATGGCTTCCAGGAAAGTTGACTTTTATGAGCATTTTCACCCTCTTGAATTATTCTATAAAGTCACATTCACCAACTCAATGGGTTGTATTCACATGCAGATACAGATAGACAAGCACACAGAGACACACAAACACACACACACAGACAGAGCCGGGACTGTAAGTAGCACTATCTCACAGTATTAGCGAGAGATCAGAGGAGAAATCAGATTAGGAAAAAAGAGGCGAAATGGCAACACAAATATTGCCTAATATGATCTCATACATTTCATAAAACGAGTGACATTACACGAGGCTAAGCTCATAATGACCTTGCTTTTTATAGGCAGGTTGGGGTACAGTAATCTGATTTAGCATAATCTCCTACAATCTCTGATAAATGCTTACAGCATGTATCTCTGAGAGAGGTCAGAGCCTATTGGTCCGTTTTGAGGCATTACTGACATCTGCTGTTCACATGCACAGGGCCTGGTTCACATAGAGTTGGACACCGTTAGGACTTTATCAAGTGAGCGCTCATCTTTGGAAAATATTTAACACTTTTAATGTTACAGAGTAATGCTTTAAAAATCTAGATGAGAAAGATTGTCCGTTGGTGCTGTTGTCAGTACTGGATTATACTTTATATCAAATAATCTAAAGACAAATGTTTTCCTAAATGTCCAATGTGATTGTAATTGTTTCACTATACAATTATGTACAGTATGTGAAGCGATCACATGATTTGAGTCTAATGTTTAAAGAGGTCAAAACTCAAGCAACACTTTATAGTATAAAGAAATTTTTTTTTTTTTTACTTTAGTCTAATGATTAAATAAATGGTAGTAAATTGTATGTTGGTCCAGATAATTTTTGGTATGTGGCAAGCCTACTCTTCATTTTTGCCCATTAGAAAGGTGTAAATGTATACGAAGGAGTAGTTTATGTTTTTCATATCCATTGACAAAATATTTACTTTTCACCTTTTGATCTTTTTACACATTTTGTCATTGCATCATGAAGTCAAATTTTAGTGACTAAAGTTCATATAATTCCTGTTTTTGGTGAACAAATATTATCTAGTAAGCTGTACAGAAAGAATATTTAGAAATATTCAAGATTCAAGATGTTTATTGTCATGCCGGTTATACAAGTACAATCGTGTGAAATACTTTTTGCTGGGAAGCTCCATTAAAAAGAATAAGTTATATTACAATAATAAAAGGAAATTTATTGTTTATATATATTTTTTTATATTGCACATATTATATTGATTCAAGTGTTGCATGTTTATTGCACTTTTTGTGAGAGAGTGTTGTATGAATTATCTATTCAAGAGTCTAATGGCCTGGGGGTAAAACTGTTTCAGAGTCTGCTTGTGTGAGTCCTGGGGGTCATTGTAAAATTATAAATATTTTATAATGTTGTATGTTTTTTGTTTATGGCCATTCATATTTTTATTATTCATTAAAAATAATTCTATTTAATAGTCGAAACTTTGTCATGTCCATTTAGAATAAAAGAATTGGGAACGAGAGCAGCAGTGTGCAGGTATGTTTTCATCTTTTGTGCAGATTATTGTCAGTAAACTAGTTAGAAAACTTAAGTCCTATTAAAGCGACTCGTCCATAATACACTCTGTTAATCCTGGAGAGTGGAAAGCACAATTCCCAAATTTTCACTATTTCAAATACACTACAACGCTTTAAATTCCATGACATTCCAGGAATTCCATAACCCCTGGAGGGCCAGTGGGGACATTAGGGGCTCCTAGTGGCCGATACCTGTAAGTTTAACAATCCAGTGCAGTACTGGGCCCAGTCCACAGGTCTTCTGGATGGTAGTGACCTGAGGACAGACTCTCCATAATTTTCAAAATCAGGTGAAATATATTTTGATCTTCATTCACAATCAGATATCTGCCCAGTAAGTTTTGTCCACAAGTTGTAAAACCCTTCAATGATTCTGCTAATACACACATTTTAATGGACAAGGTTCAAGGTTGAACATTGTTTGTTTTTTTCAGAAATCTACTTGCCCAAAGTACATTTTTACAAATTATTTTGTCTTTTATTTATTAAAGACCTAAATTACTTGTCATATTTAATCTGTAAGCAAATGAATCTGGAGTTTCACCCACATCCTCTAATACCACCAAACTAAACTCCTGTTTCCAGGAATTGAGCTTCAGTTTATAAACTTTGTCTTTACCCGTCGTCCTTTTCTCGGAAGTGCCCGATCGTTACTGTGCATGTGCAACTCTCAACAGAGATGAAAAGGAAACAAGATGGCTCACTCCTTAGCTACTTCCATCATCAGCTCCGGAATAAAACAGTGTGTTTAAAGTCCCAGTGAAACAGAAGTTACAGCGTTTTTAGCTTCTGTACTGTGACGTATACCCAGTGAAACGGAATATTTGATCGGTGAACAGTTAAAAGAGGGATTTAAATCCAGTCCTTCGCAATTGTTTGGACTGCTAAAACAATTGTGGTCTTAGAATGTAGCGTGATTTGGAGCTATAGCTCCACACACACCTCGCTTATCGCTAAAAATTGGTACTAGCTTACGTAAGCACACGTCATATTATGTTTTACAGGAAGAAAAGATCATTGGATTTTGATATAAAAATATGAAAAAATATTGCAATTTTTATTGCAAAATTGTGGGTGCACAAATAAATAAATACCAATATTATTTTTTTTTCATTTCATCTCGACTTTAATTATTTTTAACCACTTGCCTGATCGGGCAAGTGAGTTGCTAGATTTATCAGCTCGACGTCGAATTATACTTGCCCCGGGCAAGCGGGCCATCCTCATTGTTGCTCTTTCACTACCTGTTTAGACATTTTGGGGTGACAAGTCCACTACTTGTCATGCTACATAGGCTAGGCATTATTTGATCTAATTCTGTTGATTTTGACGTCCATTTAAGCTCAACTTTGAATAGATATGTGAGCTGGAAATTTGACAAGTTAAATGTAACAATGTTGTACCTAAACGTATTTGTTGGATATCCAAAGTACCACAGTTAAACCAATCATCTACGGCTTTTTGAAAGGTGACCCTGGCCCTAATATCTTTGGATTGAAGCTGACATTAGCTGATCTATATCTTATAGTAAACCAATAATAATCATCAGCCTACTACTAAGATTAATACCGCTATTATTGATACAACCACTATTACTGTTACAGCAATTACAGCTCCAACTACTGCTATCAATACCGATATACTAGACCAATACGTCAGTCTATGCCTGATCAGTAGGCTATCATCTTATACCAAACTACTGTTTTCCATCATTGATCTCTATCTCTGCCTATTCTGTGTCATATTTCCCAGACTGCACCATGTGTGGCCTCATTGTGAACTCTGCCTCCTTTCACTTCATGGGTACAGTACCAGCAGTGCTACAGTATATACTGTATACATCTGCTGGCTTACATCAGCTGACACACCCTGAACCATGATATAACACAGCTGCTTAGTCGTTATCACAGATACACCCCCTGGTGGTGGAATCAGGTCCTACAGTCAGATGATTCAATAAATGGACTTTATAACATAACATAATATAACCGGTAGGGCTCAGTCAGTCACTGTAGAATTAAATGGTTAAAATCAGATTCATGAACAATACTTAATTAATTCCACCTTTAATAATAAGATTTAAGTAATAAATAATTAATTTGTTAATGTTGGCCACATAAATGTACAGCACATCACATGTCTTTGCGTCTTTGCGTATTGTGTCAGTGTGTGTGTGCAGATTTCACGCTGGCCGGCGTCCAGGTACTGTAGAGGTCAGTCAGCAGTGGTGGAGACCAAAGCCATCAGGGTGACTCTGTAAACATTCCTCTCATCCCCCTTCAAGGTAAGAGGCACACATGTCTGCACCACCTCATAGGGCTGAAACACACACAGGAGGTTAGATGGTGGTGTTGCTATAAAAGCTGATATATCTCATTATTACACGGTTTTGCTGAATACTCAATTCTGATTGGTCAATCACAGCGTTCTACGGTCTGTTATTTCTTTATAGCAGACAGTTGCTATGTATAGCAGACCGTTGCTATGGGAGCAGTTCTGATGTCCGACCGTTTTTGTAGCAAATTATTGATTTCATAAGTAAGTAGCTGTGTAATAAGTGGGATAATGTACAGCGATGGGGTCATTGTTGTGAAATAAACCCCTTCAGGACGATGCAAGATCCCCCGGCGAACAATGACCGGCTCGCTGTACATTATCCCTTACATATTTACAGTTTTTGCCTAAAATATGCTTTGCTGCCGGCCCCGTCCACAGCAGTACATTGCTTTGCTTCCATGCATCAACTGCTGTCTGTTTCTCCAAACTGGGGGCTTGCCGACCGTCATCTACTGTAGGTAATACACCGACTATGGATAATTACCAAATACAACCCCACTTCAAGACACTCAAACTATCCCTTAAGTAAATAAACTGGTCAATGGAAAACAGGTGATTCTGCATTTGCTAAACATCTTTAAGTTGATACTGATTAATGCAAACATTTCTTTATTTTGTAAAGGTTGTTTTCCCAATTCAATAAAGGTGATAAAAAACTGTCGTCACCTTGTATCCACTGTAGGGAGTCCATGTGACAGTGGTGGTGCGTTTGTGGCCTGTCTCCACGGTGCCTCCGCTGGGCTCCACACGGAAGCCGAGCTGCTGCAGAGATGCTACGTCATTCCAGTGAAACTCACCACTCTGGAGAAAACAGAGAAGAGATGACTTGCCCAAACAGACTAAATCAATACATCTGCTTTTTTTTTCATTAATCCTTTACCTTGAAACATGGGCTGGAGCATATACAGCTATTGGATATTTAATCTGCATATGTATGCCTCAACACTTTTCACTTCATAATGTATGAATAAGTATGCTTTGTTTCTCTAATTACATCAATTAGACAGAGTTAATTTTGCTGGCAAAAGGGGGAAACACGGCAACAGCATTTTAAGAGGCATGTTTAAAGTACAGTAAAACTAAAAAAACGGATCTTATGACAAGATTTTGAAATGTTTCTAAAAGGGTAACTTTGGTATTTTTTTGTTTTATTTTAGTGTCTAAGTGACTAATGGGGACAACGTTTTTTGAAATTAGTCCAGTATTGAAGGATAACGTTGTAACCAGCAGCTGTGAAACAAGCTGCGAGGGCAAGTGAGCAGCGTCAGTGTAACGTTACCTTCACTTAAAGTGCTTGTTTTTACCACTGATGTGCTCATTGTTATTATAAGTGTCTGACGACATTATGGAAAGGACCTATAGAGAAATAATAACAATACTCATTATTTGTATAGCACCTTTCATAGAAGAAATGCTGCACTGAGTGCTTCACATGAAAATGAACATAAAAACATTAAGATAAAAAGTTAAAATAGAATACATTTGAATAATTGAATAATAATAAAATAGAATAAAAACATAAATCATAGAATGCATCAATCAAGTAAAATACATTTTAAAAGAAGGGCAGTAGTGCATAAGTGCAAAGCAAAGTGTCTTTTTATTATTGTTTTCCAAGTCTCCCAAGTCTCGTTGTGAAATCGTCAACGTCAGCTCGCCAGATTTCAGAACGAGACTTCTCCTTGAGTGACACTCTTTCCATAATGTCAGACACTTCACTAATGAAACACTTGGCAGCAGTATCAGTATCTGATGACATCACAGTACCTTCTTACTGGCCTGTGTGGAGCGGATGCAGCCCACCTGCAGCTCCCTCACGGCAGGTGTGATGCCCCCTGCGCTGTAGTGGGCCCGCAGCGTCACCAGCACAGGGATGGTGCTCTTTTCCATCACCTCCGACTCTAGAGGACCATATGAGCAGTTTGGAAGTTTAAGCCCTTTTTACTACAAATCATATATACTTTCACTTCACCACTTTGGTCCTGACTGAAATACCTCGACAAATATTAAATGGAAATTGGATAGAAGTTTGTACAGATGTTCATGGTCCCCTGAGGATGAATCCTGACTTTAGTGATCCCCTCACTTTCCATTATTAGATCAAAATTTAAATTTGTCCAATACACCTGCAAACTAATGACTTTGTGTTTAGTGCTAATTAACAAATGATGGTGAGCGTGATTAACATGTTTGCATGTTAGTATGCTAGTGTTAGCATTTAGCCTCACAGAGCCTCTAGCTGTTGACTCCTCGTCTTATTTCTACCATTCCATACATCCTTTGGCTTCCATTCATTTATTTCATTGCTTAGTTCCTACAAATCCAACTATACATCATTTTTACAATTTGCTGAAATGTATGCTACACATGTTTTGATTTTTGCATTGCAGCCTTTTCAAATGAATCTCTACTATAAAAGGGGCCGATATACAGTAGTCCCAAAAATGTGTGCAGACAGCAGAAGATGCACACATGGTTCTCTTTATACTACATCGGGTGTCTGCATAGAAAGACGTGTTCACACACTGCAGCCATGCCAATGCAGGAAACTATAACTTGGACTTAACTACCACACAATGCCACACGACAATTATGTGACATTAATAAGCATTCATGCGGCCCTAATGTTCAGTATGATGGCTTACACAATTCAAGTTTCAGGAATCTGGTAAATGATTTTTGTACTGTACAGGAATGAATGAAAACCAATGGCTGCCTAGAAGGACAGGAAAAATATGCACAGACATTAACTTCCATTAACTTCTTTCTTCAAGACACTCATTTTGCTGGTTGTCAATGGGAGGCTCGTATCCAACTGCTGATGTTATTTTAATGCACAACACCACTTTGATTCAGTGAAATTTACAGTAACCTCCTCTAAGAGGTGTGCCTATTTTCACACATGGATTTTGTGATGAAATGCTGGTGACAAGCACATGGGGCTGTCAGCATCCTATGATTAGCATAAATTACTACTAACACATACCCTGCCCTCGCTGGCATAAATGATGGAATGTGTCTGGGAGTTATTAGTCATATTTATAGTGTCACTGTCTTTATTTTCTCTGCCTTGCTGGAGCCTTCAGTATCTCTGAACTTGAATCATTTTTCATGAATAATTTCCATAGATAACCAGTTTAATATTGATCCCTTCCACACTGATTATATTCCATTAAACTACATCATGTCCATTATACCAGTAGTGGATAACACTGAAGAAGAGATGAAGGCGGAGGCTCGGATACCTGTGAGCTGAGGTTGGCTGGGTATCAGTGAAGGGACGAGGGATTCAATGGGCACCGTCAGCGGGTCTCCTCCTAACAGATACATGTTGTGTGAAGAAGCTGCACCCCTCAGATCAACCACACACACTTTACTCTGAGAGACAGAAATGGCACAGGGTTCATGTTGTTATATCATGAAGACCAGACTCTACTGACACGAAAAACAGTATTTTTACCTCACAGAACACGGGAGTTGCTGGTATTCCTCTGTCTCGATCAGTTAGTTAGTTTGTGTTATTGTGTGACTTTGGTTAGTTTGGATTCACCAAAGTCACACAATAGCTCAAACTAACTAATCGAGGCAGCGGTAAACCAGCAACCTCTGTATTCTGTGAGGTAAAATTACTGTTTTTTTCAATAGTCTGGTGGCTTTGGAGACAGCAAAGATGGATAAAACGGCCTCAGTTCCCCGTCAGAGAGGGCTGTGTGTGTGGCGTTCTGCTGACCTTATTCATGAGCTCTACGGTTAGTCTGTCAGAATAGTTGACAGACGGGTGGTCAGGCTGAAAGGTGACAGTGATGTCCTGGCTCTGTCCTGGAGCAATGCTGCCCTCTGCTGGCACCGCACTGAACACACTCATCCCACTGTAGTTCTGGGTTCCTGTACAGGATACAAAAGACATACTGCTGCTACTATGTCTCCGACTGTTACTTCTGCTAGTAGTACTGCTGTTAAAAATAATGACATTTCTAAACATCATCTTTTATTTTACTGAGCCTATAATAAATGTGGACATACATTTAACTGCAATGGGTTTAATGTCAGATGCCACAGTTGTTGGTGTCCGTGATGTTGCTCATTCGGACCGCTGATATTTATGCGGTAACCCTAGTTACCATATTGCATGAACGAATCAGATTCTTTGGTCAAAACCACCTGTCTCGTCTTTCCATTATAGCTGTGATGCTCTGTTTGAACAATATGAAGACCTCCACATTGATTAGAATTACAAAAATAACTCGACCAATAGTGGATATCAATATGTGGGAGTTCTGGAGGTGTTTGCATTTGTTGTTTCTCCTCTCATGTATTCAGGTTTGTGCTACCCATCTGTATGTTATGATGCTCAATGTCATTTTAGAGCTTCGGCAGTCAACGTTGTCATGTTCCCTGGTGAATCACTGCAGTGTTAATACATCTTACCCACAGTAGACTGGACCTGAGAGTCCGTGTAGCTGCCCAGCAGGAAGGCCACCCGGTCAGCTCCACCCTGAGGCCTGGAGGGACAGAGGCTGGCCAGCAGCACCCTGAAACCCACTGCCACCGCTGAGCTGTTCTGCAGCTGCACACAAAACAGGACTTAATGTCAATTCCAGGCTGCAGCCTCCTCAAAAGCACTAAGGGAATAAGTGCATAATATGAACAGCAATCCAGTTCTGGATTTTAAAAATGGACCTGAATCAGACGTGAAAAAACAGAAAATATCTTCGTCTTTTCCCTTTGCCATAAGCACACTGTTGACTGACCTTTAGGACCTGCGAGGTGCTCTCCTTCTCCAACACATAGCCGAGGTCAAGGAGACCTCCAGGGTGGGAGGAGGTGACAGCGGGGACCACACCCTCCCCACACAGACTCATCTCCAGGCTCATCTTCTGGCTACGCACCTCCAGAGTCTCACGGTACTAGAGGAGAGTAGAGGGTGGGTAAAGTATAACTCAATATTTATAATAATCTTCTATGTGATTTGAGAGGCACAATGGCTAATTCTGCTGAGGACAAATCAGTAGATTAATATAGGATAACAATAATTTGGGATTCAACTTCACTCTGAGACTTAGTGGGAAAAGTGTGACACACTGGTGACGTGCTCATAATTCTAGAAAAAAGCCAGCGCTCCATGTTAACTCACCCTTTTCTCCAGAGACGGACTGAAGGCCAGAACCAGAGTGTGTTTCTCTCCGGGTCTTATGCATCTGAGAGCATTCAGAAGGGAAAAAGGACCACGTACATCCAGCACTGATGACCTCAGCTTGGAAACGGTCAAAGAAAAGCAGTGGTGAACAGTTGATATCATTATTATTATTTGTAGTAGTAGTATCGTCCAATTATATAAGTGGTAGTGACAATTTGTGTGCTTAATTTGTGTGTGAAGTTTGATGCATTATATTTGCTGACAGAACCGTCTATCGTTAAAGGATTATTTTTTTTCCAGGTTTTGAGATATCCGTCTTTTCCCCCCTGAGCATTTCATGCTTTTATTGGATAGAGACAGACAGGAATTGTGGGGAAAGCGAGAAGCAAGCATTGAAAATTTTCATTTCAAATTGTCAAAAGCAACATTCATCTCCAGGGGAAGCGTATAACCCACAGCACACTACACATCCGTTTTCTTTAGAAATGCTTTCAACAGAAATGCATGTGAAAACTGTGGCTGAGGTGTTAAAGGTGTTGGCCAGGAACCACAACCTCCCTAGTTCGACCCGCCAGAGATCCTTGTTGCATGTCATTCTCTCTCTCCCCCTCACTTCTTGTCTGCTCTCAAATAAAGGTACAGAAATGCCCCAAAATACTGCCTTTGAATCTTTAATTTTTTTCCTAATTTTTCAAGGCTGTGAGCACCATAAACTAAATTCAATTTGGCCTCAATTGTATTGGGGTGGTGGCAGAAATCCAAACTATCTGTGGAGCTAAATACTTCTAGAGGTAAGTGAGAAAAACATTAAGGTTTTAACAGTTTGAAGCATGACTCTTAGTTCTATAGTTGTGTAAAACTTTGTGTTTTAACAGGATACATCCAAAGAATCCTTTGAAATGTTCTGAACTGTAAACCTCTTGATCACTTTTTCTCCTGGAGATAGAAGACACAAATAAAACACAATAAATTAGTACGAAAAAAAGGCGTGTATGCTGAATGAACATTTACAACATAAACTTTGAAAAGCACTCACCCACTGCCACCTGATGGAAGTCTATGATACTGTGTCCATTGTTGGATGTGACCACTAGAGGGGGCTGTACAGCAGGACACTGCAGCTTCAGGTAAAGAGTATTGAAGGGACTGTGGAGATATTAGACATGACAAGCTATGAAATATGGAGTATGCGTAAAAGCTCACACTCTTTGTTTTCTTTAGAGCACTTTAAATCGCAAGAATGGTGGAACATCTGTATCCAGGAGGATAAAATACAGTCTTTTCCTATGTTGACTTGAGTTGAGTTGAATAGCCTCAGGATATGTACTTCCTTTGAACTGTTTAGATTTAAACCAAAGGTGTTTCTATCCTCTCCCGTAAGGCACTTTCTGCAATATTTAGAGCCGCTGGTTAAAACCAAACATTGTAAATAGTAGAAAGAGATAGGAGGGACCAACAAGTTTCGATGCAGTCTTTTTTCGCGGATACATTCTTTTCAACAGAGGCCAGGCTACCGAACCAAACTGTAACTAACTTTAATCACAAGTACTTTTCACAACTGTTGTGTAAAACTGCACAACATGAAATTTCTCTCATTCTCATTTATGATTAGCAGAGATTATAGTATGAAGAAAAGTCTCAACTGGTTTCCCAGCAATTTCATGTGGTGATTTTCCATTTTCCACTCTCTTGAAGTCTATGATCAGTAGAAGATGATTTCCAAAGGTTATACCTGCTCAAAAGACTAGACACCGCCCTCCTATATGCTGATTTGAGCTAAAGTTCCACATTTTGGAATATGCACCACTAAAACATGATATGAACTGAAATGCTAAGGGCCTTAAAGGAATAGTTGACATTTTGGGACATAAGCATATTTGTATTATTAAACAGAATTGTGTTTTTTTTTTAATTTAAAGTGACATATCAGGCTCATTTCCAGGTTCATACTTGTATTTTGGGTTTCTACTAGCGCGCCAGATACCAAAATGTATGTACAAATGGAGTTTTTCCATATATGTCCCCTTTAAATCACCAAGCGCAAAATGGTTCTCAGCAAACCCGTGGCATGTAGTAGTGTTTTTACTGGGTCTGGGGATGAAATATAATGTTGCCCTGTGGTGGGTGGATCTGGATTTGGATGTTACTTATATGAAACGCAGACCTTATTTTCTGCATGAAAGAATATAAGTCTGGAGAAGGAGGCCGTGGTTTAAAAGAGCTGGCTGGCTTTCAAGTTTTAGGACCACAAAATCTGTACATAATAACAAGACTGCAAATGGCAAACACTTTGGGAATTCTACATTGGGTCCAGTGAACTCCCAAAGATTAAAGACACGACACAAATCTGACATGACAGGGCTTGCAGTGTGTTGTTGACTCAGTGTTACCTCCATGCCGGCTGGGCCTGTCGGTCTTCCTCTGGAGGGTCTCCGTCCGACACAAAGCATGGAACGGTGAACTCACTATAGCGCTGGGTGAAGGAGTAGAGCAGAGACGCCCGGGCCTCCTCGTACTGCTCTGACCTTGAGGGAAAAGATTCAGCACAATGAAACCCTTTTCATCAAAGTTTTCCAGCTCTGTTGAGATAATAATAATGTATATATGGTGTGATCACTGCAAATGACAAGCAATGGGAATACTGATGAAATCACTTGAGCACTGGAAGAAGAGGGAATGTTCCAGCGAGAGCTTTGTGTGTAACTTATTTCCGTGCTGTTCTTCTCTGTCCAAGTTATTAATTGGGTTTTGCCGACTTTCCGACATAAAGAGGCTTTCAGGGAGCATGTGAAATATGTTTCCTAAAGAATAATTTATTCTCTTATTGCACTTCTACTCTTTGACTTATACAATATTTATGAAGGAATATTTGCTTCAGTCCAGCAAACTGAACGTATTTTCCGAAGTCGATTTGTGATACAAAGCGAGCAACAAGAGTGATGACATCAAAGAAAAAACAATCAAGTCTTTGTAGAAATGCAAACCTCCTACCCTGGCTGTATGTCAGAAGGATTTGGTGGTTCAGTTAGTTGGTCCGTCTTTGGATCGTCTGACGTCTTCCAAGACTTTGGCTCGTCTGACGTCTTCCTAGTCTTTGGAATCACAGGTACCTTCCTCCCTTTACTGGTTTCCCCCGGGACCTCCTTCTTAGTTTGACAACACATACACATAAAGTACCGATGGGTTCACACTAAAGTTAGACAAATGTAGCGTCTCCATTCTGTATAAACACCAGCATGTTCATGAAAGTGAAAAACATCAGTAAGCTGGTGAAGATGTGCTCACATTTAACCCTCAGAGACCCAGAGAGATTATTTTGAGATGCAGCTCAGCACTGTGTGTCAAGTTGTTCTAGTCATAAATCATAAATTATAAAATAATTAATTAATTAAAACAATTTGGTTAACGTGTATAAGGATTTAGGACTTCTGTCACATTATGATGGTTATTCCCATGCTCACTTATGTCTCATAAGTTGTTGCGGCAATTTTTGGGTTGTTACACAGATTTAGTGCTGAATTTAACCATTTTTTACCAATTGAGCATCGATAAAAAATATTAGATCTCGCTCCTAAATATCATATTAAGACACCAGGACCTTGAGGAACACCATAGAAAAAGCCATGCTGTGATTTGGTGTCAAAAACTTCTAACATTTAGAGATTTCTGCAAGAATTGCATTTTTCTGCGATTGAATGGCGAGCACTTCTGTTCTGGAAACTGCTCAGAAAACCCCTTCTTGTCAATCTACCTAGGAAAGCCATCCTCTGAATGCCCTAGGTCTGTAATTTGTGGTTGTAAAGTTTCATGAGGCTATGATTATCCTAGAGGTCACCACAGGTCATTTTATACAGTGAGGTCAAGTTTAAAAAAAATTCTCTCACTACAATGAAATGGCTACTATGGGGACTAACATCATCACACATGAACACAGCTGGTCTCATTGGATCCACAAGAGTCTCAGCTTACCAGTGATACCCAATTTATGTAATTCCAAGACTGTTTATGGACCCCAGTATGCAGAAATATTCAAATACACCATTCTAGAAAAGGCAAAAATAACACATTAATACTGTATGCAAAAAACTGCATTGTTCTTGACCCAAACTGCATGTGATTACCATAAAGTGGGCATGTCTGTAAAGGGGAGACTCGTGGGTACCCATAGAACCCATATTTATTCATGGTTGGTAACAGTGGACACCTTAATTTTTCTAGTTTCATATGATACCAGGATCTTCACTCTAGCTTTAAGACTAAGCCCGCTACATCCTCTTAAAGACAGTAATGTCGGTAGGGATCGTGGGTCTCAGAGGGTCGCCCCTGTGGCAGCACAGACTGACTCCTCCCACTAGCAGGAGGTGACTGGAGTAGGTGTGTGTATAACGTGTATAGGTGTGTGTATAGTCGTACCTCCTGTTCAGCGTGTCTCTTTTTCTCCAACTCCATCTCATGGAGCAACTTGGCTCGGTGGAGGAAACGCAGCGCCTCCTCTTTGATGTCCTGGTCCAACAGTCTGGGTTTGAACGTCACTTGGACCAAACATCTCTATGTGAGAGGAGAGATGGTATCAACGTCTCAGATTTAGAGGATCCAGCAGTAACACTGGTTATTATCACGTCCTGTATTGTAAAATAATTTCAGGAGATTTTAAAATTACATTCAGCTTGCAGTGTTCTTCCTGACTGGAGATTTTCTATTTAAACCTCCGCTTTATTATTAAGAAGCAGAGGTTTGAATTAGTTTTGGGCAGTCTCCCGTTCTGCGGTTTCTCTAGCGTGGACCAACTGGACTGAGGATGATAATCCTCCTGTTTTCCAATTGCAGACTCTTTACTGGATTTCTCCCACTGGTCCTCTGTTACGCAGTTTGAATGCAATGGATTAATTGTTTCTATAAACAGAGTCTGGAGGAAAGTCTCCCACTGACAACTGACGGAAAACAGAACTTCTAATTCAACTGTCACTCACACTCCGCAACAATAAACAACAATGCAATTCAAAATACATATACTCTGGAATAATGCTGCATTTAATGAATATAAAATTAACAATAAGATTCACTGTTTTTGTTTGTATTTTGTTCTTTACTCATTGATATTGCAGCATGCAAAATAAAAAGCACTTGTTCACTTCCTTCAGATGTCCAGTAGAGTGCACCATTACCCTAAAAAGGCATCTGTTTGTTTCTCACTGTAGCTGTGTATATCTGTACTGTAAGTTGAACTGAGGCTGGAAGATTTTCCTCTGAGGTCCGTTAGCTCTGTGATCATTATGTCTTTGTTGCAAATTGTCATAAAAAGTAAAAATGTATTTTATAGTCCCAGGTTTGGTTTCTTTACATTCATAGACTCAACTCAAACTATTTTGATTAAGATTAGAGATAGATCTATGAGTTAGATTAGGATCATATGTAGCCTAAAACTTTAATTTTAGTTTTGCCACGATGTTACATTAAGATTTTGGCCATGCGTAAAATGAGAAACACAACCTCAGGAGATCAGGCTCCACCGTTTTACTAAAACTAAAGCGGGTGATGAGGGCCAACCATGCATGGTTTGAACAGGTCCATAATAAAGGGGCATTCCAGCAATTTAGTATTGCACTTCCATAAAGTTGGAGGAATCAAAAGACACATTGAAAAGACGAGTAATGTGTAAAATCAGTGGAGTGTCCCTTTAACATCACATCAATGTAAACATAAGAGGTGAGCTACTCCACCTCTCCGGGCAGCAGGCGGCCCGCGGAGGGAGTGATGCTGATGTCTGAATCCTCGGGCAGGGTGAAGGTGAACAGCCTGGGGGCTACAGGAGCCACTGGAGGGACTGGTGGTTTGGACTGGTTGTGGTTGGTTTCATGGTTGATCAGGTAAAGTATGGCAGTGGAGTGGTCACCTACTGCCGTGGCTCCAAACTGGACCTGAGAATGGGAGAGCTGCAACGGAGGGTGGGCACCCACTGCTCGGCAAGACAGAAGGAAATCTCTGAAGACAAAGGAAAATAAATTGTTTAGTTACATATTAATACATATTGAATGCAGTAATCTGAATCATATCCATCATATCGGACATAACGACACTGATCAAACCAATCATTAAAATCAAGGATATATTGGGTTTATCCATAGACATTCAATTGACACACAACGCAAGATTAAAAGTTATTAACCTGTTAATCCCTGATTTGCAGCTGAGCTGGAAATTGTACTCTTTGGCCTTGTTGGCACTGAAAATCAGATCGATCTCCAGCGTCTCTTGTGGGAGCAGAATGCCAAAGCCGTCATTAGGCTGGACCTCAATAAACTGCAGTGTGAGAGAACAAAAATTGCTTGAATTTATAATTTACAGTTATAATCTTTAAGATTTTCATGAAAACAAACCCCAAGTTTGATACTATTTATGGGCAACATTTTTTCTGCAATAGCCATTCAATGTATTTACATTCAGTAATTATCTCTCTATTGAGCGTATCAGCAACAAGGAAGTGCTCCAATTCTGTAATTTTGTCCTTTAACTTCCTGTTTACATGGGGATGCGTGGCGTTGTGTGGATTTAAATCTGCTGCTTGTGATGCTGCTTGTCCCCACACTTTAGCAAACATCTGACCAGTGTTACACTACAGTATAACGTACAGCTTTAAAAACTGCCAGAGCTGAAAGAAAATTAGACTTTCTTTTACAGCAGCCTGACAAACACAGGACGCTTTTTGCACATCAGCGCTAATTAGATTAGAACCCGGAAGTCAAGAGACAAAATGCTGCGCGGGATTCAGATTGCATTTCCAAGCATGGGGGATTCACAGCAAACAATGTTTGCATGTAATCCAGCATCATTTTATCTCATTGATGACAGTCTTACTGTTTATTATTCACTCTCTTTACACGTATTAGCGCTGTATTAAAGGGAGAATTTATCACCTTTTATGTGGATGTCCAATCAGCGTTGATGGTAGTCAATCGAAGCAATTCATTCATCAGTGTGTGCTGTATTGACCCAGAAAGCTGAATTTTCCTGCTCGCGGAGGCGTGCGAGAAGTGCCTACATGTACCAGGATGCATTGCGCTCGAGCTTCTGACGCCCAGACCGGACATATCCTCTTGCTCGGCTAATGCAGCCGCAGCCTCGGCCTCTATCCGCTGCATTTCTTTGGCCGTATACTCTGGCTCTAGTAAATACAGCTGAATATCCGAGTCAGCCAAAATACTGTGAAAAGTGTCCTTGGCCATAACACCCTCTGCAATCATATTTTGGGATGCCATTTTTGCAGTTTGCAATACAAGCGAGGAGAACAAGGAAGTTCTGCTTTTTAGAGAAATCCAAGCTGAAATAGCCTGCAGTTCTTCCTTGCCTACAACTACTGTATGTCACTGTCACATCAAATGATGGCACTGGATGCACAGACAGATTTTGCAGCTGCATACTCAGCTTTCTGGATCAATATAGCATTCACTGAGGATTTCATTGCTTGAATTGACTACATTTACCAGGAACACTGATTGGATCTCCACAAAAAGGTGGCAGTTTTTCCCTTTAAGTTACCACTAGTGCAAATGAAACCTCCTGCTGCTGCTGCTTCACATTAAAAACATCCAACTGTTGTATTGTATTTGTTGTATTTCTGCCAAAGGCAAGTACTCAACAAGTGTTTGCGGTAGTGTTAAACTGCATTTGCTGTTGCCACGGTAACCACATGGGTTGCCAAATCAACCAGGACTGAAATCTTAAGCATTACAACTTTAAGGGGTTAAATGAAAAGAGCAAATCTCGATAATGTGAAACCTGTGAAATGAAGGGTGAAGCTGAATGTCCAACAATGAAAGTATTCTTTATTTTAATGACTAAATATGGGTCTCCTACACGCCTGACATCATCTAGAAATACAGCACTGATAAAAAAAACCCAATTGTTTTCAGTGACTAACAGTATCTGGGTTAGTTTCTGCTTATAAGGATCTAAGCAACTGTACTTCAATAATACAGTAACGTTTAACACAAGATAAGGTATTCACAGCACTACAAGCTAATATCAGAGAAGTTCTTGTTACCTCTGGAACAGCCAAGAAGCCAAAGTCCTGAGGCAGCAGGGACAGGTTGGTGAGGCGGACGCTGCTCTTGACCGACTGGTAGATGGAACAGAAGCCGAAGTCCACCTCAGTCCGGTCAAACTGCAGGTCTGAGGAGGTCACTACTGCTTGGACTGTGAAATGGACCGGCTTCACCTGAACACACAGAAACATGAAGCATCTTTACTATTTGGTGGAACATTTTCACCAACGTCAGTGAAGAAAAATCAGCTTCCTTCATTTGAGTAATGAGATTTAGTTTCTCTTTATTTCATTCTAATATCATAATAATGTTAATAAGTATCAGGACGGTTTGATTTATGTAATACAAATGGTTCTAGTGGCTGTTCTGAAAACTGCTCTGCACTGGTATCACTTTTTAAATCTTAATTACACATTTTCATATGCAGACTGAAGAAAAAAAAAGCATTGAGGAGAACAGAGATGGGAACAACATGAACGTGGGACTAGCAAGGACTGATGTTTCTTTTATTATATATATATATATATATATATATATATAAAAAAAGAAACCTTCTTAGGTCTGTGATTTCACAAATATGAATATATGCACTCGAATCAAATTAATGTTTAAGGCGAGGCCACTTTAGTCCTCTGAGCTGAAATGGAGCAATGCTTTTATGCATATGGTCGTCCTTCATCAGTCATCACTGAGCAGCTGAGATGCAAGATGTGTATGTGAGTTTGTGTGTGTGTTTGTGAGTTTGTGTGTGTGTGTGTGTGTGTGCACTCCAAAACTGAGTAAAGGCTCAGAAATGATTAGAAATTAAAATCTCGGCACCGACCCAAGTAACTGTTTATCAGTGACATTGCCATTCCTCCCGGAATTATTTTTATACTAGAATTGCACTCGGAGAGCGCAGACCTCCGCCAACGCGTGACTTTAAAAACAGATCACAGCTCACAGCTGGCGGTTACGTGAGGTGGTCGGCTTGTTATTAACATGGTGTGTTTCCGTGTAACGTATCGGCAACATATTTTGTTTTACAGGAGGAAAAAGATAGAGTTTTTGTAATTTTTTTGCGTATATTGTTTAATAGGTGCAGGATATGACCGGGATGTGATCTGAAAGGGTTAAAAAAAAGCCCTTTTCATTTCATCTTTACTTTAAACTCCTGTCACAAATATAATTTCATTAAAACAAAAGGCTAAATAACTCCCTAAAACCGCTGGACATTGTAGATTTTATCTAACATTACTCAGAGGCATAAACAGTGCGTTTCTTGGGGACTGTATTAATTAGTGAGTATTTACTGCAGCGTAGTGAAATTAACTGTGTGGCTGTGCTAATGGTAATAAAGGAACATGTCAACCAGTGCAACAGTGTGACTCACTCTTGTGTTTTTGGACACAACAGTTGAGGCCTATGTTACAGAGGAATAAGCTATATCAATCTTTGGATACAGACAATACTTCTTGGTAGGATCAATTAATTTGTTGTCGTTGGTTTTGGTCTTTTTATGGGACAATAATAAAAGTATCATCAGCCTTATCCTTTAACACTCCTGCATTATGTATGTGTAGAACTAGATTCGAAGAAGAAGTAATCTTGTGTTTTTTTTCTCAAGATAACGTCATCTTGAATCCTGTCAGTGCTGCTCAGCAGATGACCTTGTTTATTGGTCTCTGCTCCATTGCTTTCCTGGCTGCTGTGGCGTCTGGTGGTCATACTACAGTGTGTGTGTGTGTGTACATGGTTTAATGCCAGGAGCTCAGGGCCAGGGTCTGGGGGCAACAGCTTTGGTGCTCCACAGGAGCATCCTGGCCCGGTCTTTGGCTCTGCTGCCCCCCACAAGCCTCTCCTCTCCTCGTCCTGGTGAAGACGGGGAAGAGAGGCTGGATGAGGCGGGAGAGGAAGGTGACGATTTGGCAGGAAGACGGACCAGATTTAGATTTACTGAGAAAGAGGACTGGCATGAATGTCTAAGCAGCTGCTCAGTGTTTTTCAATAAAAGCTGCTGCTGACGAGCTGAAGGAATTCAGTTGCTGTAAGCAATTTATTTTCCACTTCAAGGGGCTCCTGAATTGACTGTTTTCATATTTCAAACATTTTCAATTTGCAAGTTGGACCTTGTGAGGAGGATATTGAAATGTGTGCCTCTTGAGGGAAATGATTTATGTTTGACACTGAATAGCAAATAGTCTCCTTATCAATATTTGTTGCACAATAAAGCTCCAGCACAACAACAAATCTCTGTCTCCTAAAGTTATATTATCATATCATTATCACATCAAGACAACACATATTAATAGGTTAGCAATTATCAAATGACAATCAATTGGAATCAACTGATTCCAGATTGAGGATCTACAATTTATTATTCTCACTGAGCTGCGTTTCAGAGTGCAGAGAGCACATACTATGTACTGCGTGGTGTAAGAAGAGCTTCTGGAGAAATATTCAGTGAAACAATATGGGGTAACCTTTATGCTTGGCTTAATGGCGCCTATGGAGTAACTGGGCCTCGGGGGTGGGAGATAATTTTAGCTTGTTACCAGCAAAATAGGTTACAACCTTCAGTGGCTCTGATTCTGTTAGGGACAAAGTAGGACACAAGTCCTGTATCGCACGATAACAACAAAGTGTTTTCAGGATCAGAGGGAGGTTTACTGTAAAGTAGACTGCAGCGTGTTGTTATAATACAAACCTGGCCGGCTACTTGCACTGTCATCGGGACCTCCAGGACTCCCGTATCTCTGTCAAAAAGCTGCTTGGCATCTTTGGATAAAGAGGGTCTGTGAGAGAGTAAAAAAGGCAGGAACACTGTGAGAACACACACTATAGACACTATAGAGGAATGAGTCCTAAAACACGGAGATTTTGAGAAGCACTTTCGGTTCCCTCGTCTGGAAGTCAATGTTTTTTTTTTTTAATGGGTTTTTAGTTAGATGCCTGAAATAAGATCTGTGGTTAACACAAGCTTAAGAGCTTTTAACGTTTTGTTCTACGACATAAAATACATCAATAAATACCCGGCTCGTGAATTTGTGAAGGCCGTACAACAAAGATAGTAATCATATCACATCCATGCATGGTCAGTAAACAGCTGTTAAATAATAATAATAACTATATAATTTTTATCACGCTGGAATTGGATCGGTACTCGGTATCGGCCGATACCGCAAGTTCAGGGATCGGAATCTGTATCGAGAAGGAAAAAATGATATCGTAACATCCATATTCATTTTGCTTCATGTTCATGATCAGAGAAGAGCAAAGACACCAATTAGGGGTTGATGATAAACACACAACTGCATCAGTGGTTTGAAAGGTTGCTAATTTTCTTTTCTCAGCACATCTGTCAAAAGGCACGAGCCTTCGTCCAGCTTTTCAAAGAGAGATAAAGATTCAGACCCTGAAGACCCATTACTTTACTTTAACCCACGACTGTAGGATCGGCTCGCCAGGGAAAGAAGCAGGAGAGAGATGTAGAGCGCGCCTCCACACTACTGTAGGTTGTAGCCATGGTGATGGGAGACGTAAGTATGATTCAAAGAGGCCCAGTAGTCATGCACAGGCTTATGTAAAACCCCAGTCCTTCAATACAACATACAGTATACACTGTATATATATATACAGTATGTATGTGTAGTTCATTATCATGTAAACAGTGGTCAAATGTCAAATGCAGTTTGTGCTCACATCCACCCCCGCCTCTCACTTTCCTTCCTTCTCTTCCCCCTCTGCTACTCCTTCCTCTGTTTTATCTCCAATCCACTGTCTTCTCTGTCCTTCCCTCTTTACGCTCTTAATGCCGGTTGGAGGCTTGAGTGCTAATGCTGTAAATGTCAGCGGTTTTAAGGCTCTCCAGATGTCAGTGTGTTTTTTTTTCAAAGCGCTACAACCGAGCCTCGCCTTCAACAAATCTGTCAGCTTCAGGTTGGAGGACAGGCTCGTGTTTTCATATTTCACTCGTCTCTTTGCAGCACACAGCTGCTGTAAACATGCTGTTCTACTACAGTACAACACCCGTCATGACTCAGAGCTAGAAAGGTCGCTTCCTCGCACGTCAAAATTAAATCTCCTCATTTACAAAGGGCACTAATGAAAAAGAGCATTTTTTTCTTTCCCCCCTCCATAGCTTGACCAATGAGCACAGGGGGTGTATTTAAGGAAGCACTCTTGTTTTGCCTGCAAATAGAATCGCTGCTGGAGAGTCACTCTTGAATTAGCTTGGCAGGGCAGAGTGGAAAAGCGTGGTGGGACGTCGCCAGGCCCATATGCTCGGGAGAATTTTGCGGATGGATGGAGTTTCAGATTTGACAGTGTCCTTCACAGATTTACTTTGATGCTTTTCTTCTCTGTGGCCAGATTATCCACAGCCTCGTCCAGTAGTCATTCTCCTCCATCTAACTAAAATGGAAGGACTAACTGTATGTCTTGAGTTTCTCAACAACCGTTCATCCGATCCACTTCACACTTGGCACGTTTAGTTTAGTTTATTTTAGGGCTGTCAAATTTAACGCTATAATAACGTGTTAACGCAATTTGTCAACGCTACTAATTTCTTTGACGCATTAACGCAATCGATCAGTTCTAAAGCTAGAGTGAAGATGCAGATCTTATGAACTACAAAACCTACGGAATCCATTGGTACCAACCATGTCATGCTAGCTTGTTGCGAAGGAGGTTAAATAACGCTCCAAACTTCTGCTAAATTTTGGCGAGGAAAAACTGGTATGGCCATTTTCAAAGGGGTCCCTTGACCTCTGACCTCAAGATCTGTGAATGAAAATGGGTTCTATGGGTACCCACGAGTCTCCCCTTTACAGATATGCACACTTTATGATAATCACATGCAGTTTTGGGGCAAGTCATAGTCAAGTCAGCACACTGACACACTGACAGCTGTTGTTGCGTGTTGGGCTGCAGTTTGCCATGTTATGATTTAAGCATATTTTTTATACTAAATGCAGTACCTGTGAGGGTTTCTGGACAATATTTGTCATTATTTTGTGTTGTTGATTGATTTCCAATGATAAATATATACATACATTTGCCTAAAGCAAGCATATTATACAACCCACTCACATGTTAATAAGAGAATTAAATACTTGACAAATCTCTCTTTAAGGTACATTTTGAACGAATTAAAAAAGAAAAAAAAGAAAAGTGTATTAATTTGTCACGATTAACAATGGACAATCATGTGATTAATCACGATTAAATATTTTTAATCGATTGACATCCCTAGAAAATACATATATACATCAGTGCACGTCCATAACATTCATACTCACAGGTGGGGGTGTATTTCTCAGGACCCAGGGAAGCACAGTGTCGAGTGTAAAGTTGTTTCTAGAACTACTGAAATAACTGTGAAAAACTTCATCCACTTTATCTCCCTAAAAAAACTTGGAAAGTACAAAAAAGAGATTTGAAAAAGATGTGATGTGAGCAAATATAATATATTTCAAATATATATATTCCTCTTCAATATGGACTCCAGCTTGGATTTCACTTCACCATTAAAAAAAAAGTGATGATGAAAAGGATTACAAAACAGATTAAGAGGCTTAGGGATTTTCCACTATGAGGAAATGGATGGGCTAAAACAAAACATACAGTAAATGACTGTGAAATAAATCTTAAAAGTCATGTTAAGCAAACAGGTTATTCTGTTTGTTTGTTTGTTTGTTTTCTTTCAACTCATAGAATCGTTGAAGTTTCTGTTGCTGGTATGAGCGGTGAGCTATCAGTGAAAGCACTGGTAGAGCTGTCTGGTGTAATCTGCAGTAAATCATCCTTGTAATCTCCCTTTTATCAGCCGGAACTGCCGGGGTGGGACACATTGCCTCGCTCTCCAGGGATTACACCTAAAACCGTTCATTCAAGCCACCCTATTCTAATGATCTTGTCATCAGGTTTAAATTTTCTTCTGGATTGAAATTCTCTGCAAGCCGACTGTTTCACTTGACCCAGGAAGCGGAATTATTGTTCTTCGAGAGTAAAGCATATTTTTCCTCTACTCTTTGGGACGAGTTGATCAGTTCTAAAGCCAAAATATCCGGCCAAAGAAAGCCAGGTCACATGGCATGATGACACATTTAAATCTAAAACATACAGTAAATGTGGTGATGTGAAACATCTGTTTCAGCGATTTCAATAAGTCTGTTTTGATGGCTGTTTTCCCCAGTTGAGGAAACAATTGATCAATCAGAGCTCTGTAGATTAAGAATGGGGACATCATCTTTCTACATAGCTGGTGTAGCTACAGCCATGAAAAAAGTGACAGAAAAACAGCCACAAAAAGGTCGAGAAGCGTAGATGAGACCGACACAACTCTAGAGGTTGTTGTAAATTGACATACAAAAATAATAACTCTTAAAGGGTGGGTCCATTATTTATTTATTTTAGGTTTTTATAACGTTCTGTAGCTTTCCAGTGGTGTTCCTTATGATTCAAATCCAATCTTTCACTAAGCAACATACGGCTGTGGACGCCACGTTAGTTCAGATCCGAAAGTCACACAATAACACAAACAAACTAACGGATTGATGCAGTGGTAGACCATCAACTCCTGTGTCCTGCAAGGTAAAATTACTGTTTTTGTGAATGGAGTCTGGTGGCTTTGACGACAGCAATATAACGGCTTCAGTTCCTCGTCGGAAAGGGCCGTCTGATGGAGAGATGGCTAAAATAAGTTTTCCTGCTGCTACCGTCCACAGCTGCGTTACCTCGCCGTCAGACAGCCCTTTCTGATGGGGAACTAAAGCCGTTATATCGCTCTCTTCAAAGCCACCAGACTACATTCATAAAAATAGTAATTTTACCTTGTGGGAGTATTCATACAACCCCACTTAAAAAAATCCAAACTAACCCTTTCAGTTATTTCCAAACTTAGCACAGCTAACTTTGACTCAGCTAGTGCTACTGTTCACATTATTCATAACCTTATTGATTAGCTTACTTTGGTAACCTACATCACTGCTTTTTGCTGAGTGGGCGTTTCCATTTGAAAAAACAAAACAAAAAAGAAAGCAGATGGACCCGCCCTTTAAATCGTCCTGTTTCTTCATATATCATGAAAAACGTAAAGTTCTCCAAGCAGCTCCCCACTCTCCAACATTAATTGGCAAACATAAACACAATGTTGGGCTAAATTAAAGCAATGGCAATTCACTTTGATTATTAAGCTGTCAGTGTCTGTCTGAATGTAAATAATTCCTCTTATCTGAACAGGATTAAAAAACGTGAACCACTGGCCTTGATGTAGAGAGGGGATTATGTATTGTATGGAACAATGCTCTGGGTATATGTGAGAGAAACATGTGGGTTGCATGGTGACAAATAAACGTGGAGGAAGACAGGCAGAGAGGGATGAAGCAAAGGAAAGACGGCGAAGGATGTGGGCAGCCCGAGGAGGGAAGGCAAGAAGCAAACACCTGTGTAAAGAATGAAAGCTATGTGAGTCATTTTGAATCCAGATTTAACAGTGTATGAGTGTGAGTGTGTGTGTGTGGATGAGACAGTGAGTGAAGGAAGTGCTGCTAATGATGATTTGGAAATCCAATCACAGATGCTGGCTAGGAAGACTTGGCAGTGCCATTTTAAATGACACACTGCCACGGCATAAAACAAAAGCAAACCTAACAAAAATCAGGCAGATTAGAAGGTGAGATCCACCCATGACTGAGATGAGACATGCAGGAAACATTTTACATTCCCAGTGTGATTTGTATGAATTTCCAGTGCAGGTGGAAGACACTTGGGCCAACATAAAGCATAATTCCTGTCTTATTTTTGTAGCTTTGGCCACCATTTCAATCGGTTATGGTAGCACTGCGCTCACCTAGCCGCAGCATGTGCCTCTCAGTATTATCATTACATTCACGTTACTGAGCAAAGCATCTGAAATATAATCTCTGATGATGTTTTAAAGTTTATCAAGCTGCTGCCGGACTTATTTTCAATCTGTTCCCAGATCCCAGCAATCGACTTGGCGAGTTTATCGTGATCATAATCGATAGGAGTAATCTTCAATATAAGATCCGGGCTGTAATAAACAGGAATGATCCTTTAAGAACAATGAGAGCACGGGGAACTGGGTCTGGTGTCTCGGGGTTATGTAAGCAGAATCAGGGCCAGCGTATAAGCAGTGGTGGATGGTGGACGCACAGAGGGATGAGAGGAGTTTGAGAGTAACAGAGAGAGGCAGAATAGATGTAGAGTTAGAGGGGAAGTGGAGGAGCACGGAGATAGAGGACTGCAGAGATTGAGAGAAGCAAAAGAGAAAGAGACAAGTATAGTTAAGCACAGAGGTGAGAGGCCAAGAAAAAGAGAAGCATGTGCGAGAGAGTGGGAGAAGACAGCACAGGAGCAAGAGAGAGAGAGAGAGAGAGAGAGAGAAGAAGTGTGATACAGAGAGAGTATAGGGAGGGGGTGGTAGCTGTAGCTGTGTTGGTGCTTGTGAACGCTGCACCATCTCAGCAGCAGCGCGAGTAATGCTGTACTCTAATCCTCGCATTAAAATCTCTGCTGATTCACTAAAGCAGATTACTGACATTTCCCCACTTTCCCCTCTTGCCCCCTGCTGAACGATGACCACTGCATGCCCGTAGTTTTTTGTCATGTGTGAAGAAAATGTTATTTTATTACATCAATATCCTCTCAGCTATCAATACACAATGTTGCTGAACTGTGAAGGGAAAAAAAAGGAGGGTGGACAGCAGAATACTAGCGCCCACGCTGAGATTTTACATACTGCACGCCTCTCATATCTGCCCTGGGGGTCCCCTGTCCGCTCTCCTGGCATGCAAACTGTAGTTCAACTCCGGCCTCTCCATCTAAATATAGAGCCCGTATTGTTGTAGAAAGAATTACCACGTCCTTCAAAGTCATTAGGAACCATTACCATCTCGCTCAGAGTGCAGGTATGTGGAAGCAACTCTTTTGTACCCGCTGGCTGTTGACTGGCTATAGATTGTTGCCACTTGCACCCCCGTTAGACTCCATAGCTTGTTTCTATCAAAAAGTGGAGCTATCATATCAGCTTTGTAGTAACAGATATATCCAGCCGATACTGGCAAAAACTGGATAGCTAGTTGGACCAAAATTATCCTTTAAAGGAAACATGGCATGATCATTTTCAGGTTCATACTTATATTTTGGGTTTCTACTAGAACATGTTTACATGCTTTAATGTTCAAAAAAGACATTATTTTTCTCATACCGTCTGTCTGCAACCCTGCCTCCTTCAAAATTACATTCCCAGACAACTAAACTGCATTCTCAATTATGTTTTGAGGGAAACGTATTTTCTCCCAGATTACGGTCGCAGTTGTTTTAAACAGGTGGTTAACATTGTAAATTGAAAAAAACAACAACATCAAAAAAAAGCAACAACAACACTACTTTGTTAAAAAAAACATCATGGTTTGGCTTAAATTGACTACTGTATGTTTCACACAGGAAAAGAACAGCGTCCGGAAAAGAGGAAAGGTTGTTTGCTTGTTTGACCCATCCACCACCCCGTCCACCCGCACGTAGTGGATTTACTTGCTTGTTGTACTCGTTACTATACCACGTAACTATCAAGATAATTATTATTCCACGTAACTTTCATTAACGGTCGCCTGATATACTACGTCACCTGCTCTGCGCATTGCTTGTTGTACTACGTCACTATCTGCGTCCGTCCGGACTTAGAAACGGTTTTGTGATACATCAAAGACAAACGTAATTCGCGACAAAATACATTGTCTTCCAAACGTAATTGAGAATGCAATTTAGTTGTATGGGAATATAACTTTTAGGAAACAAGGCTGTTGTCTGAATATACCTGTATTCACCCTCTGTCTGAAACTCTCTGTTTTAGCGCCTGTCTCTTTAAGACTCCCTCCAGAAAAGTCCAGTCTGCTCTGATTGGCTTTAGAGAAAAATAAGGTGCACCTTTGCAAAGGTAGTTCTCAAGCTGTGGGCGGTACATATGACATAGGAAGAGGAGCCAAATCTGAATGGCGTGTTGAATCACACCAACCAGACTTTTCCTGTGTGCAGTGTATACAATCTATAGCACTGTTTCTCCTCTGCTGAAGAAGCAGAGGCTGAGAAGTCACTAAACTGCAAGCCTGGCTCAATACATATGACAAGTCTCCTTTGGAGTGAAAACAGTTTGCACTTTCAGAGAAGGTTGATAGAATCTTAACAAGCTTACAGTCTAAAATAAGATTATGAATGCTCCAGTGATTCCATTATCATTGCATCCTCTGTTTGTCCTTCCTTCCTTACCTCGGCAGGAACTTGAGTTGGGCATGAAAGCTTGATTGAGCCTGGATGAAGCCGGTCTTTGGAAGGACCTCCATGTGTTTCCTCATTTCCGGGCAAACCTCAAAGGTCAGCTTCAAGGCTGAGCTGGCTCTGTCAGGCAAAAGACATGATTTCATTAGCTTAATGCTAACACACCAAGTGCATTCCTGTCAGAGATGGGAGATCTGTATCTGTTATTGAAAAATGATGCACCAGCAGAAATGCTCAGGCAATAATAAAAGACTGTATATAAAGATAATATATAAAGCCCACCTCCTCCATGTTAGCGGATGGGACATGGGCCAAACTAAAAAGTCAAAGTACACGTCAAATACGTTTTTACCAAAGATGGTTTATGTCATTTTACATAGTTATTATCACACTGATGTATGGTCAAGTGTTAATTTTTCTGATAAGTTTGATTTTAATTAGTTATTTGATGCTAAAAAAAGCAGGTGAGACGTCGTGGTTGACAGCTGTGATTGACAGCTGCTCTGATTGAAGTAGTCACGGAGCTGGAAGCTCGGGAATTGTGCGAGAGAGATGTATCTTTAACTTTCCATAACTGTCACGAGTCTGTGTAATAGAACATGTGTTAATTTGATCATATATGTAGTTTAATTATGATTAGATGGTGTGCCTTTCTAGCCAAACAGCTAGAGTGGTGCTAACGTAGCAGCTAAATGGCTCACTCTAACAAGCTGTGGCCGCGTTCGTCTTGTGATTGGCTCGGGCGGGTGTGTGGGGGGGACCTCTATAACGTGGCTCCAGTCCCCGATCTCTACTGCACAGACTCTGGCGTCTAAATTTCAAGATTGCAGCTCCTGTATCCAAGATATTTTGGCTTCACTTTTGTACAGTAGGAGGAAGAAGAGACGGGTCGTTCATCTATATGTCTATGGCAAAAATGCACAGGTAATGATGTTGACATTAGCAGTTTATCAGACACAACCACAACCACAACACAACAGCAGTGAGAGGTAGAGGTTGGTAAATGCAGCAAGGACAGAGAAAATACTTTTGTTTGAGTGACACAGAAATTGCATTGTATGGAGTGATGTCCAAATCATTTAGGTGACCCAATTTCCAGGAGCTCCAACAGATGGTTGTGCCTGTGGCTACAAGCCTCAGTTATAGCTGAAGCTTGTGATATAAATGGCTCTTCACCTTGGGAATTCTCCAACACATCCAACCACAGCCCACACTCCTACACCTTCATAAAACGATGACAGAACAAATACGCTGAGAAAAAAAAACAACCTCTCTGTTTGCTGGAGGTGATATGCGTATACACTGATAACATTTTGTTGTGTCTGCTTTCATCCTCAAAGACACAAAGGTGAGCGGTGAGCGATGAGCGAGCCGTGGCCAAATAGACTGGGGGACCCCTCGTTTTTCGATTTCCCCTCTCAAATGAAATGACCCACTTTGAACAGCGAGGTCAACCAGATGGTTGCTTCCCCGAGGCAAGGACTCTCAGGGACACTTGGGGGATATTAAGTCGCTATCTTTATTCCGGCCAAATGATAACCTTCAAATCACTCTCGGGGGGTATTCATGGGTACATAATCATTTAGGGCAATTAGGCATTTTAATTAACAGGGGCATTTAGCTGATCCTGTCTTTTTCACTGGCTGCCTGTGACCAGTTTAATGATTTAAAGGTCACTTCACAGCAACACTGTGATAATGATGATTATGTAACCATCACATTATACTAATATTTTTGTTTCATTTGGTTGTAGATTTACATGTTAAAGCAGACGCTGATTTCAGGGAAACAGTTTCTTAAAGTTATAGACGAGATTCAAAAATGGTTCTCATATGTTGTCCTTCTAACCTTATATTGTTGACATTTAATGATACACTATAGGCCAAAAGTACTGTATGTGGACACCCTGTCCTCATACTATAGTTTACTTTTGGGCTGGGGTTGTTTTTTTTAATGGTTTGGGTAAGGCCCCTTGGTTCCTATTCAGGGAAATTTTAACAGCGGGCTTCCAAAATTGTGGCAACGGTTTGGGGAAGGACATTTTCTGTTTCAACCACCCAATTCGACTGTTAGCAGCTCATTACATGTGTGTCATCGGTCGTTACAAGCAACATAGATGTGGGTCAGTAGGGGCCTGCTACACCTACTACGTTGTAAAAAGTGAAAGCGAAACTTTATAGCTACACATTCTAACACATAAAACGTTACGTTTTGAACACAAACAAAACAACATCTTTCGGCTTAGGCAACAAACCCACTTAGTTAAGTTTAGGGAAAAAGATCGTCTTTTGGCTTAAAATAACTACGTTTAAAAAGTGAAAGTGAAACATAACGTGAAAAGTGAAACGTAACGTGAAAAGTGAAAAAGAAAGACTAAGACAAAGTCCATATAGGAAGGAGGTCGGGGTGGATAGATGGGTCTCGGTATAACTAGCTCCCAGACCAATATATTTTAATTGTTTATTTCAAATTAAACAACTATCACTGGAACTTGAGCTTGACATGATTCCCTTCCAGTTTGAGGCAGTTTACTGCGACAGACATTGGAACCTTTGCTGCACGTCATACCCCTTTCTCTCTATTTCACTGCCTCTCCTAAAAAGCTTTTGTCAGAAAAACACTGATAATGACACTCATAATAATCACTGAGGTTTAGTGGCAATTGTGTCAGGTCATGTTGCAGAGAAATTGCTCATGTTGAGTCTAAATCCAGAGCTGGATCACTGAGTGCCTACAGCAGTTCCACTGCCCTTTCTTGAACGAGCCAGGTGGCTGTGCTTGCTTACTCCACATGTACTCCAAAGCCTCATGGGATACCAGGCCTTCTAGGCAACAGTCCCAATAATGCAGCACTGTCTGCTTCATTCCATATATATCACAATAACCAGCTGGAAGGACAAGCTTTTTCATTAGCAACTATGAACGATTTATCCCCAAAATAAAAAAGAAGAAACAACTCTAGCATCAACAACACACTCACATTTTTATTGCCAAACAACACAGGACACAGTAGGCATATAAGAAATACAGTAAACAGAGAGAAACCGACGACAGACGGCTTTGTGAAGGGGAAAAAAAAGCATGTCGGTCTGAGTTTGGGCAGGAATGCTCAACTCCCCAGCAGGTGCCAGTGGAGGAGGGTTTGGAAGTCCAGGCTGAGTGTTTGAAATAAAAAACTGTTCCCAAAAACAAAAAACTCTGCCAACTGTTTGCAGAATATTCCAATCATTGGCTCACAAGCAAAAGTCAAACACTGCGCATTTTAAAGTCTCCTAAAAATCTTTCAATTAGTAGGAGTAATGTTCAAATCACTGGCTCGCAGACAAGAGAGACATTCAATTATGCTTTGTCTTCTTAAAAAAAATCTGTCACAAACTGAGGAGGGCTTGTGGGATATCTACTCATCTACTCAAAGGAAAAAGTGACAAATTGTGTGATGAAAGCAGCGGCTCTCTTATTGTTTCCCCTAAAAAGCCTGCCAAGCTATTTAGTGTTCAAATTACTGTCTTGGAGGCAGAGTGACATGTCGCATGGTGTGCTGGTGCTGGTGCTGGTGCAAAGCATTAACATTTACTTTAAAAGCTGCCGTTCACACTGATGCTGTCATCGTCATCTTGTCACATGTGGTGGTGTGCCAGCGCACCAGATGGCAGTTGTCACAAATCCCCCGCCCCCACACATGCACTCCCTCCCCCCACATGATGTGACACAATGACTGGCTAGGTGGTGGACCGCACGCCTGCAAATGTCACTGCCCTCCCGGTGAATCTTTAACCCCGTGTGTGCATCATAATGTATCACATCCATAATCATGAAGGATTTACTGTTGCCCCGTGCTATTGTACAGACCAAAGAGGATTGTGGGGATGTGAGCTTACTGCTTGCATCCTCCGTTGTTTAGGAACATTTATCAACTAATGCGTCTACATTTTATTATGTCCGCACATTTGTCAAGTATCTCACTACTTGGCTCTGAGCGTAGTTAGGGCAGTTTTATGTTTGGCCGGCTGAAAAGTAAGCTGGCCCTGTCAATTTTAAGGGATTTCCATGAGCCGGTTTTCCGTGAAAATGCCTGTTTTGGCAGAGACTGAGTATGTGAGAGAGTTTTAGTATTGCATTCAGCAGATAAGCCAGCATGCTACATCAGCAGTCCATGCCACTTTCCAAACTCTATTCCGAGGATGTTTCCGAGCATGACGACAAAATAAAATGGAAATATGACATGCAGCACTCAATTCTGCAGTCGTCTCATCGGGCTGAGGAGTTTTATACAGACTCTCTAATATTAAAATCTTAATATGGAGTTCATTATAATAACTTTATCAATAAATAGAGACTTTTGATTTCTTGTGTGGGTTGAGTATAAAGATGGTGTTGTTTCATTTTGTGAGTTGAAAGCCTGATGAAGGTGTGAAACTAATAGTGCACCAAATCCAGTTTCTTTATAATCAGTATCAAGAAGCATCCTATAAAGTAACAAAGACATTTTGCTACATTTTTAGAAAAATTATTAGGAAACTAAAGGACCCGTGAAATAAAGGGGTACCCTGAGGTGTCATGTTCAAAGTGAATTGTCCTTTAACATCACCGACGCCTAGTGTTTTAACATGCACATCACCTTGAAAACTAATGGAATTGAAATGAGGCGTCATATATTATCTTGGGACACAATGTTAGTCCTTGATCCAATGTTGTCTCTCACTGTTAGAGACGATTACTTAAAGTGACACTAACATGGTATTAAATGACGTCTCGCGTCCCTTAATTTGACGCGTTGCCAGTTCAAACAAGGTAGTTAGACAAGACGTGTGTAAATGGCTCACTCTAAAGTGTAAACCAATTGGACGTCAACAAGGGATAGAAACTAGTTTTATTCCATTATAGGGGCAAATGTCTCTGGTGTATTTCTCCATTGAGTTGCATTTGTTGTTGGTGTTTAGTATGACACAGAAAATGAGCTACTGCTGTTTTTTGCACCCTAATTTACTTCAAGCTTTTAAGATTAAACAATTCATGTTATATTTGACAAGCATGTTACTGTACTGTAGGGATTTCTTGTTTTACTTCATGAACAAATAGGAGAAGTAGTTGTGCAACATTTTAGGTTTGTAAGTACTGTTTATACATATTTAAATCAGTGACAGTGTATTGTTGTATGGATTCATTAAGACCCTTTAGGTCCCTCCGTCGCGTATTACATTCAAGATTCGCTGCGAGCCGAGCAGGAAGCATAAATAAATTTTTAAGTGCCACAGTACAGGTGCGCAAGAACATTTCTGTATCAAGAAGAGTGTTTACATATATGATAATGCTGTGGGACCCACCTGTTTTGGACCATGATGCTGTCTTGATAGAGGCGGTCAAACATGCAGATCTTCAGGTCGATGCTGGGCTGAACCACCCACACAGGGACGCTGACTGCTACACCCCTCACCTGGACAGGTATCTGTTTGGACCAACATGCCCTTCATCACAAATGGTTTGCTTAAAATATCATGAATATGAATACATATCTATGGCTCTGTAAATCTTGTTTTCTACTTTTTACAAGATGATAAACATGTTGTGTCTTACTGGTTTGCTGGTTAAGTCAGAGAATTTGATGTGGAAGTCCAGTTTGGCCTCTCCTGGAATGGTTGGAGTGAATACAACCTCCAGTTTGATGCTTTCAAAAGGTCCAATCTCCCCCTCTCTGACCTGAGGGACAAGCAAACATTTGGTTTTTAAACTATTTTACCTTATAGTCTTTAAGACAAATTCTGAAAGAATTTTACAAAAACAAATGTCAAATGACCAGTTAACTTCTACCATTTTCCCACCCAAATTACCGCATATATACAGATTTTTTAAACACTGGAAAACTCGCTAAAATAGACTTGTTTCCCATTGCGAGTATGCTGTGCCGTTGCACCGGCCTTTCTGGTTTTTTTTTTTTACTGCTGTGTCACATTCAATGTCAAGGTTGCACTGGTTGGCCCCGGAAGCAGGGTTAGTAAACAGTGAAAATGTTACGGTGGTTACTTCTTTTTTTTTTTATATCTGTTACTTATACAGTCTCTCTTTCACACCCTCAAACCAGAGTTGGTGATTTTTGGAAAAGTGGAAAGACTAACAAAGACGATGATTTTTTTTCTGTCGAGTTTGAATTAAGTGTGTTTTATGATCGGAGAGGTAAAATGACTTGAGTCTGGTGGCTTTAAGGAGAGCATATTAAACGTATGCTTTGTACGTTAATAAACTATTAGAAGTGTCCAAATCCCTGTTGATTATATTTATTATATATTCCCTTCAATGCGCTGGAAAAGGGGCAAAAATGTGCGTGTTCAACCTGGGTGTCATGTTTCCAACACTGCCAATCAGAGCTGGAGCTGATAAATATCCATGACTACTGCAGAGTCATTTATCACAGGAATGAATGTCGATTGTAACCTTTCCCACTGAAGACAAAAGCCAGATGTTAGTGGGTTTTTTGTCCAGTGGGAAAGGGGCTTTAAATGAACTTCAGACGTTCCCACTAAGTACAAAGTCAGACTATAACCTCTATATTTCCACTAAGCTCCGTGAGCTTTGTCTGTTTCAATTCGGATTTTGTGCACACAAGACACACTTTAGTTTAACCGTTTCACTTCATGACACAAAACCATTTCCATCCATGTAGGGGAAGCTGAAATCTCTCAGATGTGCAACTTCAAATGGCATGCAATCAAACTAGAGTGAAAAGCTGTGTGGATCGTCTGCTCAGCTACAGAGCATCAAGAGCAATAAAAGAGTGGAGTGAGCCATTCGTGCAGCAACCGACTCGATATTGTGAGACCGCGATAACTTGATGGATAATCTGCCATTTAAGACACAAGCCTTCAACCACACAATGTGAAAGTATCAGTCAAAATGACACTAACCGCGCCACAGGCACACAGGGACATGCAACACACACACACACACACACAGAGCCATAACAAGCCCAGAGGGAGAGGCTTTGCACCATTAGCCCCCCACCCGAGAGACGTAATGAACCCTGAACAACTCCAGAACTTCACGTGGGCCACGAGGCACACACAGCATCAGTGCTAAAAACAAGATGGAGAGGCAGAGAGTTTTCTAATGTAATGGTCTGTCTCTTCAGAAACAGCAGGTGTCGCTCTGCTAGTCCAGTGGACACAGGTCCATACTGATAGTTTTGGATTATATCTATCAAAAGCAATTCATTGTGCCAATATCTTCAAATATGACCATTCTCATACAACAGCTAGCAGCAGGGTGGTGATGTCGGTCACACAGTCATTGATCTTGCAACACCTTCATAATGACAAAGATATCTCAACAACTATTCATGGTCCCAAGAGGATGACTAGTAAATGATTCTGTGACATTTTGTCGAGTGCCAGCATCAGGTCAAAATGGCTGTATATATGGGAACGTCATTAGTTTCGCAGGAATTTGGTCAGAAAGCAAAGTATTGGACAATAATAATTTTAGTAGATAAATAATCAGGGAATTACCAAAAGAATGGTGTTAAAGTAAAGACATTACTGAGTATCTGCAATAGACCAAAATACTTACATTTCCTAGGCTTATGTCTCCAGAGTCTGAGTGGCTCGGGTCCATCTGGGCTTCCACATCGGTGGACACACAAGTCTCAGGGACAGCTTCTGGACCTGTAGCTGAAGCCTCTGATTCTGCCACACAGACACACACAGAAAACAAAACCTGAAATTAGATCATTTTTTACTGTGTTGGTTGAGTGGTCAATCTGCCTTGAGGAGCTGCCAATCCACCAAATACAACTAAAGACCAGAATTACCACCTCACGGTTGTATGCCTTCATTAACCAGACAAGTTGCAGACTACATCCATCATTTTATCCTGTTAGACATTTGTTGACATAAGATTTCTTTAGTTGATTAGTTGTTTTTTATGCTTTTTTTATGCTGAATGACTCATTTCCAAGAAACTTATGAGCACATCTCTGGTAAACACAAGATTTAAAGTGGTGCTTTTGTGTGACTTTTTGTGGAGAAATTAAATAGTGATAGCCCTAGTGAAATTGTCATAATTAGCATATGAATTCTTGAGTTATAGCCATAAACGTATTTTGTAAGGACACAGTGACCTTGACCTTTGACCACCTATTTCTGATCAGTTCATCCTTGAGTCCAAGCTGATGTTTGTGCCAAATTTGAATACATTTGATCAAGGCGTTCCTGGGATATCACGAGAATACGACCAACGCTGTCGCCAGTGCGGAGGCATAAAAACACTGCTAATTCGGTAGATGAAAGAATAACTTTATTAGCCAAAATTAGGCCTCATGGTGGCACTAAAGGAAAGCTCATGAGGGTCACCAAAATCAGTAGCTTTCTTCCTACTGGCAGTATGAGCATGCACTTCAAACACTGTGTAATATGAGTGAGGGATAAGCAGATACAGGAGCTCATCAGTATCCTGACAGTTTTGCCTAGAATATAAAGTACCACTTATTCTTCATAGGAGCATGAATGGGCACATCAAATTGTATGCCAATCAGCAATTTGGCCATTAGTTCAAGAGATATCGGTGACATAAAAAAGCGAATACATGAACAAAATATCAACTCCTGTCTGCAGCCTAAACATTTGGCCAAGTTCAGACAGCCTTTCCCAACAATGTCGAATAGAAAAAAAAATAGACACAGTCTTTTCCAAACCAGCAGAGCAGAGACAAAAGACTGAACAGCTTATCAAAGCATCAGTGGAGGAAAGTGCTGAGAGCAGCGATGAAGACTTCTGATCTGAGAGAACATTAAAGAGAAGATGCCTCCTTGTCATCAGCTGTGAGAGCAAGGTGAACCCTCCGCTTTCTGTATGTGCGCTCTCTGTATTTGTTCTTACCAGGACCAAATGTCCTAACAGGAATGGAAAGATGAGAGAAATCGTCCACAATGAGGAGATTTTGTCACTTCCTGTATTTCAGAGGCTGTTTTAAGAAACTGTCCTCTACAAATTATGTTCATATACAACTGCACTGACTAATATGTTTAGTAGGTTACAAAATGATGTTCAGATTATATTTTCATCAACGTGACAACGCAAATTTTATACCGACTATATCTGAAAAATATTCTGTCATTGTATTTTTTCCTACAACACTGCTTCTTGTAACTGAAGATGACTATGGCTCTGTTTAGTCAACTCTAGTCAACACTGCTAAGACTAAAGATGGTGGGTGTTGGTTAAATATTGTAAAGGTCACTTCATCCTACTGCACACTTTTAGTCAGCATTGATTTTTTCAATACTCTGACAAATATTTTAAAACAAAACTAGGAGTCTACAGCCTTGCTAGCTGCTCTGTGAGGCTGTACTTATGCTAACATCAGTATGCTAACACGGTCACACACATGGTCATATTCCTGAGCAGAATATCATACATACATCCAACAGCTGTTGAGACATTTGACTCAAAACCATAAATGTCAACCTCATGGGTAGAGCTGCAACAATTAAATGATTAGTTGTCAACTATTAAAGTAATCACTAACTATTTTGATAATCGATTAAATCAGTTAGTCATTAAAAAAAAAAAAAAAAAAGTCTAAATTCTCTGATTCCAGCTTCTTAAATGTGAATATTTTCTGGTTTCTTTACTACTCTATGACAGTAAACTGAATATCTTTGAGTTGTGGGCAAAATAAGACATTTGAGGACGGCATCTTGAGCTTTGTGAAACACTGATCGACATTTTTCACATTTTATATCGGGAAAATATCAACAGATTAATCGACAATGGAAATAATAGTTAGTTGCTAGAGGAAAAGTCAGGGGATCACCAATGTCGTTAGCATCCATCGCCTGGGAACTATGAATGTCTACAAAATGTCATGGCAATCCCTCCAATATTTGTTGAGATATTTTAGTCTGGACCAAAATGGTGGAAGGACGGACAGACGGTCATTGGCATCCATAGAGATATGCCGCCAGCATGACTAAAACTATTATTAATTAAAAATATTTTTTAAATATTTTGCAGTATGAGAATGTCTTATTTCCTACATACGAACAAAACTCTGCCAGAGAACGTAATGCGAAAGACAATTATTCCTCTAAACCGTAAGTGCCAAAGCAAATTAGTTCTATATAAAGATATTTTGCAAGGGGCAACGTTGTTTTGGGATGGGTACTCTTACAGTTACAGTAGTTAGAGTGACCCTGCCGATTGTCTTCATCCATGCTAATTATGTGTAGCAAGCAGGTATACAATGCCCAGTGGGAAAAGGGAAAGACAGGGCCAAACATGGCAGTACCAGTTAGTTTAAGATGGGTTGGGATTTATAGATGCAAGTACAGGTTCATGTTTCAGTTTCAAGTCCATGTAGAAGAACTCTAATTTTCATTAAATAATCATTTTGTGTGTGTGTGCATATGTGTAAGAGCTTTACCTGGATGCTCTTGCTGCAACGTCTCACAGAGCTCCTGACTCTCTTGCTTTGGTTGGAGCTCTCCGGTGCCCATGGATACGGAGCTGCTTTGCTCGTCACATGTTGTGTTTTGTCCGCTCGTCTCCTGTCAGCCAAACGACAACACACACACACGATAGTTTATTCACATGACTGTCTTTAGACCTGGTAATGTGAATTGACAACACATTCATCATGCGTGCTGTAAATTATTTAAATTGTCTAATTTTCCAGATCGACAGTCTGACCTCCTGGCAGGTGTTGGCAGAGACTTGCGATGCCATCTGGTCATGGCTAGTTTCTGGACTGAGACATGTAGAGGTGTCCAGGCTGAAGAGGGTGGCAAGTGCACCCTTGTTGGTCAAGGTGATGGTCCATGAAATAGTTTGGCCCACCACGTGCGAACCGAAGTCGATGAACTGGCTGTCAACCTCCAGCTAGAAAGACAAGAGATACATTCATGTACAGTAATAAGTAGTAATTAGTATCAGCAGTGAAGAGCTACCAGCTTCATTACAGAGTTTTACACACATTATTACATGAATTGATTAAATAAGAAACGGAGTATAATTAGACTGTTGTATCGGGATAAATAGCTAGTCAGTTGTTCATCTGTGGTGCAGTGATAACATATTTATTTAACAAGTATTGTTCTTATTATTCCTATATAATTACTACTACAGCAACCTAAGGCTACAACTATATTGGCCAACAACATCCATGTTGTATATACTCATACGCTCCCAAACAATAGCATGCACACATGTGTAGCAAGAAAAAAATGTCAACATGAAAAAATCGCAAGGAATGAAAACGACATTGGTAGTTATCTGGAACACTACTTTTATTTGGGTTGGCTGCAGCACACGACTCACATCACATTTCTTTATGGTGCATCTGACGGGCACAGAGAAGGGACCCGCTGCTGATGCGAACAGGACCTCTCCTTCCAGGTCCTCGTTGATCTGAAGGGATCAGATAATGGACAATGTGTTGCTTCATAACAGGGACACTGAATTCAGAATAAAACTTTGACATTAGATCAAACCGAAGAAATTTGATTGAAGAGTGGAATGACAGCGGGCAGATAGAGAGAATGAATGAAGTAGAGTAGTGTGGAATAATATACAGTATTATGGCCATTTATGTTTATGCAGTTGCACAGATCTGCCTTCATGTACTGACACAACTCTGTACCATGCTTCATTCCAATTTGAAAAAATGATGTATGCACTGTAGAAAAGGAGGGGTGATGTTACGAACCATAGGCTGAAAAACAGCCTGCATGTCACAGGACATCCCAGGAGATAAAGAACCGGGAGGCTCAAAGCTGAAACACAAATCACACTGAGTAAGGAATAACTATAATCTGCATTTTTCATACAGTTTAAAATACAATGCATTACTGCATATGGAATAAAGAATGCTGTTCCCATGTTTTTTAAATTGGATATTACACACTTAAGACAAGTTGCTAAGGTTAAAATATTTGAAAGACTTGTCTTTGCATGGCCTCACACACATGTACAGCAATGACTTAGAACAAGACTCAAAGGAAACACAGAACATACATGTCTGTGCAGCAGGAAATATGCTGCATTCAACAAAAGATCAGCAGCTTCAGATGAAATGCTGAAGCATGATGAATCTCCTGAGACTGGAGCAGATCAGCAGAAGACAAAGCCGAGGTCAAACGCCAACCTGATGGTCAGTTTTTACACGGCATAGAAAACAAAGAAAAGGAAAAGCTATTGTTCCAAATGAAAACACTGAAGCGTGGAACAGAATGGTCGGGATTTATTCCATTATTATCTGACACTGTTAACCAGAGCAGAAACCAAAAGTTTATTTCCAGACGAGAAAAGAAACATGAGGACAGTGAGCTATTTCAAAGCAACATGTGTATCTCACAGCACATGTTTACACCAACACTAATGCTGCCCCGAGGAGCTTCACAACTCGCCGCCCTTCGAAAAAGACACAAGAAGAGAGGCGATCGATATGAATACAGCAGGCAGGCAGCCAGAGAGGCAAGGAGGATTCTCAAAAGTTCAATAGATAAATAAAAAGTTGGAAACATGCAACTATGAGCATAATTAGGAAGCAGCTACAGTTACAGAATATAGTGGACACCAAACATCCTTGTTATTAGGTCTTGGTAATGGTATCATCTTGTTACAAAGTTGGCCGAATTTAAATCTGAGTGCAATCATGCAGTAGTAGATAGTTTGCCTGTCTAGATCAAGAGATATGTTTTGTGCCAAGTTGACATTTTGGCCTGCAGATGGTACAAGACGAAAGCTGAGTGTCAAAAATGGAAATGGTTCATTCTAGTAACGTCTGCCAGAGGCTTTTGTTTTTGGTTTGTTTGTTTGTTTGTCAGCAGGATTACAGAAAAACTACTGACCCGATTTTCATGAAGCTTGGTGGAAGGATGTAACATGGGCCAAGGAAGAACCCATTACATTTTGGAGCGGATTAGCCTTGGCAGAGGTCTGCGCTCTCTGAGTGCCCTTCTAGTTTTTCTTTCTCATGTCAACTTTTTAAACTCAGTGAAAGAGAATGAATTGATGTTTTTGCTTCTGTTAAAGCTAGGATGGGTAATGTGTTTTGCTATATTTGTTGAAATTCTCTTTACATCCCGACAGCAATCAATAAATCTGACAAAAAAAAGAGAAACAAATACGGTATCTGTGTCTGTCAAAGGACTGTAATAAACCCATCCAATCCAATCTTCCACAAGCTACTAGCTTGACAGCTGTGAGCACTAACAATAGCTGTGTTTGTTGTTTACGTTCATAATGATAATTTTGGGGGGTGGCTTTGGAGGGAGGCCTGAAGGGATTCTAGGACATAAGACACGTAAGTAAATACCCCACTAGTGAATTTTTAAGCTTTTAAGTGTCTTTAAAAAGAAGGTTGCTAACAAGCAGCTTAGTTTAACTTAGTGGTGGTGACATTGAAGTCATGCGACTGTAGTGTAGTTTGTTTGTAGCCTAATGTTAGATTTTTTTTTTCCTCCACAACATTTTATTGAATTTTCAAGATCAAAAACAGAAAGCACATGACAGCAAGGATAAATACGAACAGGTCACAGACCCTAACGGTTGGAAAAATAAACCAAAGAAAGGGGGAAAAAAACAGCATGGTATGTAGATCTATACATTACATGAAAAGACATTATGCAGAAGCTTCAGGGTTTGGCTACATTATACAGATCAGGGAATACACAGCTAATGCCAGGCAGTAAAATGCCCAGAAGAGAACATTAGACATTCAAGGGGGCACTAGAAGGATGCCAGTCCACAGTGCAATGCCCCCTGCAGTTTGAGAGCTTGTTTAGAAAAGGTGCCCACAACTCATCAAAAACCCTCTCATTCCCCTTCAAGGTTGAGCTCAAGCGCTCCATTGGCAAAACTTTAAAGATTTCTCCATACCACTGGTTAACAGTAGGAGGCCTGGGCTTATTCCATTGGAGTAGAATGCATCTTTTTAGGAGAAGCTTGTTCAGAAGTTTTTGTTGGACACTTGTCAAAGAGAGCCCTAATGTTAGATTTTTAATTCTGGTGATTGCATTTACGCTTAAAAAAATCATAAAGATGGTTCACTGTAGTATCATAAATGTTTGTCGCAGAGCTTATTTTCTGCAATAATCCAAAGTCCAATGGAAAAATCACATTGTTTTTGTTGTTGAGGGAATCAGTGCGATGCTAACTTCCGGATTGGCCTACAGAAATACATCATCCCTGTACCACTCCATAGCCACAACGAAAAAAAAAAAAAGCCTTTAAAACATGGTTTAAATAGCCGTGAACCTCTTCAAATTCCATTTGATAAACTCAAAAGGTGCTTTATGCTTCATTGTTGGATAGTTAATATAAAACATAATATTTGTTCACACTTGAAAGTGGAGACTTAATTAGAAATATGTGCATACTGTCATCAACACCAGTGGGCAGGGGACCATTTTGTGTGGTTTGAAGTTGTTGGTCCAGCTGTCAGGATGTTGGCTGAAGCTGCCATCCGGCTCACCACTGTGACCTGCTGGAAGTGTATAAAAGCCTTCCAACTGGTTGGGTAAATCTGGTGTTAATTATGAATGTCACATTGCACTTTCATTAGAATTTCTTTTGGCTAATTTCTGTCCTTATTGGTACCACTCTTGTTTCCTAGCTTCAAGACAGGTGGTGCGAAAAAGACACATGAAGAAAAAAAAATAGAACAGTTCACTTGGGATTAAATGCTGAGTGAGGCAGTGTTAGAAAAAAAGCCTGCTAGAGCCCTATTTAAAGTGCTGCAAAGGAGGCCATACTGTACAGTATACCTATTGCAGTAGACTGAAGTGATGAAGCTGTACAGTATTACTGACTATGCCGTGTGCTCTATTTTACATTCTGGCCCATTGGCTTCTCCTACAGAAAATCAATAAGCACTCTCAGTTCATTATTCAGTTCAACAGAGCTAAAACACCCTCACACCGATCTACAGTCAAGCTGCAAAACTCTGACCATGTGTGTGAATATTACTTGAATAATCTTGCTGTTTTATTTCACAAAAGTGAGATCTTGTGTTTTAAGGGCAGCTTTTTATATTCATTTATCCAAACCTTTCTGGTGGTTCTTTAAGCAGGTGGATATTTTGATATTTGAGCTACCAAAAACCACAAGTGGTCTGAGGTGCGGATTGTTTTAAATCAGAAAGAAATAGGACCTATTATAAGATATGAAGCTCCACTGTAGATTTGCCTGATGCTCATATTAAATTATTTGTTTGTAGACTCTTAGTGGGACGACCACAGAAGATAAATAAAACAACATGCACAGTTAAGTGCAGCACGGTTTTCTGACGTCAGCCATTGGAATTAACTTTCCTTTGACAGATTACAAGCACTTGAGAATATGAAAAGGCCCTTACCAACTTCTTTACATGTTTCAGATGCTAACACATGGCTGATTGCATCTATTCCAAGTCTTAAGTCTTTTAGACAAATCAAAAGGCTGATAGACCACTTTACTTTGAAGACGCGTCTAAAAGGATGAAACATCACTCGAGGTAAAATTAAGTGGAGTTTGCTGTGGAATATAACAAGCAAAGAAAGCTCTGCTGCCACTCAAGTCTAGAGACTTAATTCCTCTTATGAGATCAAAACAGTTATTACGCTAACAGCTCATTAGCGGCCATTGCTACAAATCTCTTTCTGCAAGCTCACAATTCTTAAAAGTCCATCTAAAATCACAAAAGGTATCCCTTATGTAGTCAAATATCATATGGTAAATGGAATTGCATTTACAGTACATACTGTAGCGGGTTTGATATCCTGTAAACACTTTGATTCGGCGGGCAAAATAGAGATCTCCTGCTTTTAAAGCATTTAAAAACGAATTGGCCGTCTTTCTATTTCAGAATTGTTACTTCTTAATTTAAGTTATTTGCTTTTATCTTATGGTGGCAGTCATGTCTGAAAAGCCACGGCCAGGCAGCGGGTGCCTAGTTACAAAAATGGAGAGGTGCACAACCAAACGCTGCGACAACTTGGGGAGCCTTTGCACTTCACGCACACAACACGTGATGATGTCATTTTTGGCTTGTGCACCCTTGTGCCGGGGACACTACGGCGAGCATAAACCCCACTTTATTCCCCAAGCCTCAGAGTAGGTGGGACATAAATGGTGTAAGTTATTATTTGATTGACAGCTGAGCCAGCAGGGGCACATAGCTTTAAAGAACAGACAGCATTTGCCATTAATGAATATCCACCTGATGCTGATCCGGCACGATTTGGACCAAATTCAACAAATTGTAGGTGTGATCACATCCTCAGAATTCGCAGAGTAACAACATTTCTACTACAGTCTCAGGCTTCATCTCGCAACTCGACTCAGGAGTATACAGACCACAGAGGGGTGTCTTCCTCTCAGCCACTCATTTGCAACACATGAGAGGAAGTGACACTAATTGCATAAACACAGCTTCTATACAACGGGTTTTCACCAAGTCTGGCAGGCCTGGGCTGTTGTTGTGGTTTTTGTCCCAGTAGTGAGAAGAAAGAGCAGAGCCCATTCTGGCACAAACGCACAATGCGTGTACGCTGGGCGGGCGGGGGGGTGTAGGGGGATGGTATGCCATTTTTAGAAAATTCAGGGGGCGTACTGGGAAACATGGGCTGGTGTGAAAAAGCCCAGCGTGTTCTCCACATTTCTCTCTCTCCTGATGTGCTAACGGTTTTAACTGGGTGAGCCATGAAGGCTTAGCAGTTGTCACGACTGATCTCAATATTGTAGGTACACACAACTGAGTAGTAGTAGGAGGGTGTATGACAGGTACAGAGGAAGAAACAGGTGAATCTGTCAGCATGTGTTAGCATAATTACATTTTTAAATTTGGTTTCCTGACTACAGCAGACACCAAACTATATTATTCCTACACTATTATGTCCACTGCCCTGTTAAAGTTCTAGTGGTGGTTAAAGTTAGAATAGTTGAATATGTATGGTTTAATCAGGATATAAAATGTATTGTTTCCTAATTTTGTACCTATCTTTTTGTATAGTTCTGTTTGAATTGTCGCTGGGTCAATTTCTACCCCTCTAAAAAATCACTGGGTTAGAAATTGACCCAGCGTGGGTCAATATTAACCTGACGCACCAGATGGTCTGTTACACAGAACCATCTGAGAAGCCACCATTGGAAACTGTTTGGAAAAGGGCAGGCGCTTAAAAAAATACTTGGCGGGTGATTGGATGAACCATCTGTCAATCAAACTCTTACCGAAGCCAGTCGGGAGAAGAGCGAAAACATGTTTCCCATTGAGAAAAGCCTCGTTCTTTCAATGAAGAAATACTCTCCGGTTCTGATATAACTGATGCTATTGCAGCATCTACGCTAACCTCTTCAGGAGCCGCCATTGTTGTTTAGAATGAACATTCGCCTCTCCGTGTCGCGTCACACACATCTAAACCACGCATCTAGCTGCTAGTAGCTCCTCACAGGACGCTGATTGGTCCGGACCACTGTGGTTCGGACACAAACGCATTACTTGAAGCCTGACAAGATGGATTCTCATGTAGTCATGTGATAACGTGAGGTATCCAGCTGCTGTTCAAGGTAAGGCTAATATAGCACCAATGCAATAATGGGTTAATTTTATCCAGTACCCATTGGTAGAAAACACAACACAAGGGGTAGTTTTGACCATAGACCGAATAAAAAAAAGGATGTAAACCCTCCGTACAGTTGTCATGAACAGGGAATGTAGCTTTAGAGACCAAAACCATTTTTTGTACCAGGCTGTAAACATGTTTATTTCTGCTGTAAAGTTGGGCATTTTAACATGGGGGTCTACGGGGATTGACTCGCTTTTAGAGCCAGCCTCAAGTGGCCATTTGAAGAACTGCAGTTTATAGCACTACCGGAGGTTGCCCCTTGGTTTTGACCCATAATCAAACAGTAATAAAAAAAAATATCCCTTGGGTACTAAGTTAACCCAGTATTGCTTTGGTGCTATATCAACTAATGCTGGGTCAATTCTTAACTCAGTGATTTTTGAAGAGAGGGTTGTTCAAGACAAGAAATATCTTGTCTTTTGTAGTTTTTTTAGCTGAATGACTCATCTATTAGTGACTATTTCCAATAATTGTGTGAATAATCAGTGGGATGTATAGTACATACAGTAAACACAACATACATGAATAGTAGACCAAGACAGTATGATGGAACCAATGTACAGTATACTGGCAAAAATCAGGTGAACCTGATTACTGGAAGTTGACTACATGTAAAGTGAGACTATGTAGCATATGCTGAAAAGCGGCCACTGCAGTCATAAGCAATTACAGGATAATGGCACACTGAATTTCCATTAATTTCCCACGACTCTCTTGAGTCAGTAGCTTTAATGACAACATCATAAGGCAACCGTGTCTCCTACAAAATTATATTCCCATACAACTAAACTGTTTTCTCAATTATGTTTCGAGGGAAACGCATTTTCACCCCGGAATATGGGACGACAAGCAGGAAACAACAAGGTACGGTCCGTTTCCTTCTTGTTTTACTTTTGGGCTTTAACCATTGAAATGCTTATCGGCGACATGCTAAAACATGAAGAGAAGATCCATGAAATCTGCAAACTGACCTGGTAATGTCAGTTACACAACAATATCTTTTTAAAGTGTTCTAACATTAGCCACCATTAACCCTGACCCAGGACTACTACAGTACTTATCATGGTCCTGGATCTTCCTGATATTTGAGTCACTCAGCGGCTTATGAAATTTGTTAGCATCACCGGATGGTAAGCATTCATTCTAACAGACTTTTAGGTTTAGACTACCACTTAGATGGAAACACAAAAACAACACCATACAGGTGTAAAGTAACTAAAAGCACCAATTATTAAAACTATATAAGCTATGCACTGTTGTGTTTCAGTGACATGGCAGAGAGATATGGAGTTGAGTGGGTATAATGTACACTATAGTACAGTATGTGTGCATTCACACGTTTTTGAAAAAAGTGCATGTTTGCTACATGTGAGTTCCGATCAGAGGACTAGACGGTGATACGTTCAGACAAGTGGTCCAGCACGAACGCTCAAGAACGGCATCAGTAGTTTCCAGCTAACCCTGCTGTAGCCGGGGAGCCTCTTCACTCAGTCAGGCAGAAAGAGGAGAGACGAAGAAACCACATCAAGTCATGAGGGAGCTGATGGGAAAGTGATACACAGCGAGTGACCTGGAGAACAATGCATCTCTGCTCGGCCTGTGGGCTGCTGGCAGGCACGCTGAGAGAGAGAGAGAGAGAGAGAGAGAAGAGATAGCAGAGACGTAGACTGACTCACTGAGCTGAGTCTCATAAGAGGAGCTGTGATCGTGGTGATCCAAGCTGGCGTCCATATGTGGGAGGACAGGCTTTGCTTTCACGTCCACTCCATCGTCTTTTCAAATGACAAGAAGTGGTTGTACTGAATTCCTGAGTGGTGATACATCAGCAGATGTTTCCATGTGATAATTGAAGCTGTCCAACATCGAGTCAGTTCATAAGAACATTTGTTGTTATAACTACATCTAGCTCTAGTGTTGTCACAATGCCAGAATTCGGTCTTTGAATCCAATTTTTAATAACTACATTATATATTCAAAACAACTACAATTCTCTAAGCCATCTCACTGAACAACGACTGTGCTTAATTGTGTATTTTTATTTGGGTGTCTCTTCTATTTCAATATTTTCCTCAGATGGGATTCAGTTTGGGTTCTGGTAGGCTGCTTGATGCTATGCTATGTGTGTTTGTGTTTGCCCCCACAGAGATTTATTTGTCCCACGGTGATGCATAGAGAAAAACTGGAGTTTCTGGCTTCTTTCAAAGTCTAGTCTGTAAATTTGGAACATAACCTCAATATGGCATTTGGAGTGATGGGTTGCTCTGTAAGGATTGTAAACACTTTAAAGTCTGGGTAAAGCAAAAATAAATATGTGTTCTGAGTTTGTCACACCACAGATAAATGTGTTATTAACCACCCAGCCAAATTTTAATGATTAAAATAATCGGCAAGTATATAAAAATAAGTTTCAAAATTGTGAAAAAATAAGCAGTATTCTCTGCACTCAACACTGCAACACTGGGGGTGTGTCCGCTGAAGGTGCTGAAACCACGCCTAATCACAGGTGAGGGTGAGATACGACGCTCCTTGTTGGCCATCCCACTGCTGCACACTACTTTTGCAGAATGTAAACGCTCTGTGGGCAGAGCATAAAAACAAATCATGCAGCTGACATTGTAAAAATCTTACTTGATGGCGATAAAATCCTTCAGATGGGCGGAGACCCCAAGGAGCCTGCAGTGGTTGATGATGTAGCTGATGTTAGTCAGGACGATTTTCTTCTTATACATTTTCCCGACTTCAAAGTCCTAAAGCAGAACATTCACCTTAATGTCAGTCTGTTGCTATTAAAATAACGAACAACAGAAGATCAAAAATCAACTGTTAATTGAACTTGAATCGTTTAAAACTGCTTAAAGACATGAATTCCTATGACAAAGTCTTTTCAGGACGTGTATTCTACAGAAGCAGTAGTGTGGTACCTTGAAGAGGATGACCTCTGGTTTACTGATGAATGGAGGCCCTTTCAACTCTTTTCCATGAACTTTTTTAGGAGGAATGTTGAGCTTCCCACTGGCCATCACCGGTTCTTCCTGCTTTACTTCTGTCTGCACCGATGTCGTTTTCTCATTCCGGAGCTTCTGTAACATGAAGCAACAGCTGCTGAAGTCAATGTAAATAATCACTATAACAAAACTCTAATTGTCACACCGTAACATAACAAAATCAAAATTCACTGACATGAAAAAGACTCTTTACATAGAACACAGGTGAAAGAAAGGCAGAAGTAGGAGATGTATTTTGAGAGTATGCCTGGTGAAACTAAATCTAACTTTCTGTCATCCTAAAATTGTTCAGGTTTTTTTTGTTTCTTGTCAGTTGTTTCGTCAATTCCTCAGATTTTCCATTTTTATTTGATTTTCTCCTTCTCAATGCTAGAGCTAAGAACTGTATGTAATATTCTCCTTCAGATTGAATGGAGATGTAAACATGCACCACGTGTCATTAAGTGCACAATAGATGAAATGTCATGTAACGTAGGAGTATGAAATCCTATTATGAGATTAAAACAATGCACTTCCTATTGGATTAGTCTGCTGCAATATAAAATGACATTTCTGCTGATTCATCTGTGTGTAGCTTTATCTTTAGCTAAAGTGAATTACCGTTCAAACCGTCTGGCCTCTTCTCTGAGTTTGTACACATGTTATGTGACACAAAATGGCAATCTATTATTTTGGCAGGTAAAAAATATGCTTGGCCGGTGAATCAAAAAGTTAATTTCGGACACTGCATGGTTTTCTACAACACTCTTTTTTTCATTTAACATAAGAATCATTTAAGTTCTCAAATGTTAAATGTTGTCATAACTAAAGCAGCAATACAAGAACTAGCTAGCTACAAACTGATGCCCGACACTTGTTGCTGTGTGACGCGCTACAAATCAAAGTTGATCTTGTCTCAACTTTTTCAGCGCTCCGATGACACACTGAAGCATCAACCAATCATGTGTTTTTGTTTCAACCTGTTCAGTTTCACCTAAAAAAATTTCGTTAACGACATAATACGTCAACAAGCGTTTGAGCACTTCAACGGCGACTTGCCAACAATCCAGCTGGCCATGCTTGGTCGTTTTGATGTAGTGTGAACATAGCTTTAAACATGTGAAACTGTTTTACTTTTTATGTTTTTCATTGTATCCCTGCTGTATTCTTTCTGTATTGTAAAGCGCTTGAAGTGAACTGACATTTCATCAGCATTCTCCCCATGATGAATCATCTTATTAGCTTTATTACATTGCTGTTCTCATCTATCGCCCTAGCCATTACTGTGCTGAGAAGTAGCCTTTGATGAGGGAGTGAGTCTGATCTGCATGCTAGGAGGAGAGATCGCTTCCACTCCACTTGTCACTAGCTCAGAGCTCTGAGCTGTAGCACTGTACTCGCTATGAGGCCTCAAAGACGCCGGCACAATGAGAAGTGATGCCTGTCGCCCCACATTTCAAGTGTGTGTGGCAGCAAGCTAGAGACACTCTTTCAACAACTACCACTGAGCAGCACTTGAGCAAGGCACTTAATTTTCAGATTCAAGAAAAGTCCGAATTGGTGCCGTCGCTGCGGTAAACACGGTGGTGATGGAGTTTAATTGAGTACATATTTATTGTCGAACTTTCTACTCTTGTTGTCTAGAGAAAGCTCTTCACCACATTTTTTGAAATTCTGGCTACAGGTCAACTGAGCCTATATGTGTTGAGAGAAATGGGAAAAAACACTACCAGCTTTGGATTTCTAAAAGGTCTCCAGTGTTCTCAGACTGTGTTAGAGAGTTATTGCTAGTTGCCTACAGGCTGAACTCAATGTACTGTATGCTAATGTGTTAGTGTTACTCAGAACACAGATATCAGTGTGATACTTCTATTGTAACAAGTAAAATAAGCTAACCAGTAACTCTTTGTGATGCTTTAACCACATTCTAATTGATCTGATTTAATATGACCATGTAATTATGTTTAAATCAATTAAATATTGGCTTTCAGTGGAATTATTTATACAGCGTCCTTCAGTTTGCAGGTGGGGAATTCAGAAAAATGTACATGTGTGGTTGCATGTGTGAATGGGACGTGATTTATGAGTGTGTAAATTTAGCAGCTTTCAGGGATTTGCTTTTGGGAGCTGTGGCTTTTTGTGTTAGTGCACCTTGTAGTTCTGGTCCCACAGCCCAGAGAACTCAGGCTCAGCCAGGCTGTCAGCGAAGCTTTTATGGTCCACTTCCTTGTGCGTGGTTTCCTCCAGGTCCTCAACATCAGAGGAGGCTGACGATGAGCTGCTGGTGTCACTGAACTGTCTTAACTGCTGGACAAATGCACATACAGTACACATTGGGTCATACTTGTTCAAAATGCACTCCATCTCTTGAAACAGTCATTTCACAAATGCCACCTCAGATGTAATGAATCACTCACGACTGTGGCTCTCTCCTCGGTGGCTGATGGGGGGCTGGGATCCAGGGAGTACAGGAGCTTCTCTCTTGCCCTCCCCAGAGATGGAAACTTGTCGGTGGTTGAGGGTTTAGGCTGCAGCGCCTGGTGCCTCTTTCTGCTCTTTACCAGCTGTTCCTCCTGAAGAATTTTTGCCACAATCTCCACTCTCTTTGACTTCTGCCTCTCTTCGTAATCCCTGAGAAAGACAAATCAACAACACCGCATTATACTGAAACGCGGTCATGTATTCCTCCAGCACACAGCGAGAGAAAACACCCACACACTGCTGCATGGAGTGGGAGTGGAGGACATGCATGTGGGAGAGGAGAGGAGAGGAGAGGAGAGGAGAGGAGAGGAGAGGAGAGGAGAAGAGAGGAGAGGAGAGGACGTACTCTTGTTGTCGTTTTATCTCCTCTAGTTGTTTCTGTTGGTACATATGCTTGAAACTGTTGATTCCTTGGGCCTGCAGGGATTCTCTCAGTTGTCTCTGTTGCTGCTCTTTCTTCTGGGCGTTTGCTTTGGTTCTGCCCTGATGGACCCGTAAGCCCTCCTGAAGAAATAACATCAGATTAATGACCACATCATGTCATTTGAAAATCACAGAGCTATGTTCTCCTAAAATGTGAAATGTACCTGTTGAATTGGAAAATACAGCACTAAGCATGACGATGATGATAGCATTGGAAGATCATGATGATGAGCATGTAAGTACCGGAGACAATAGCATACACAGTCCAGAGCTGAATTTACTGCATTTGGGGATCTATGAGGGGGTGTAGTAATGACAATAAAATGTGGTTTCTGCTTCACATCTCTCCTAGCTAAGAGGAGAATTTGGTCAGAGTGGATGGAATAAATAAACCCAGGTCCTAATGGTAAAAAAGGTACGATGATTTCCTTTGGCTTCTAATGTAGTTCACCAAATGTTACAGTCTAGTTTAAATGCAAAATTGCAATTTCTGTACAATACAGAAATTTGCAATGAGATTCACATGATCACAGACATTATTGCGACTTCAACAAGTCATACTACTGGTTCCAACACTATTATGCATATGACACTGCCATATCTCCCATTAAAAACACTGGTATCCATACTGTAAAAACTACAGAGCCCAGCAGGTGTCATGGGAAGAAAAATAGATTTTGTGCACAAAAGTGAGTAATTCATGCCCTCAAATTTACTTAATTAGTGCACATACATTAGTCATTTGTGCTGTTATGTTACTGTAACAGCAGGAAGGGATGTTCCACGTTGTCGTGGCAACTCTGGTCAGTTAAAGGGGAACATCCACGCTAATAGCAGCACTACTGTTAGTGCGTACAAATTCCTTCAATATAATATTGATACCATTGATCAACACTCTTGTTTATACAGTTGCTACCATAGAAATAGAAAACAGGAAATATCCTATTTCATTTCAATGGATGCTACACTGGATGTTGTTTCAGCAAAACTGTCCTACTTTGGCTGCTATTAGTCATATCCCTCTGTGTAGCCTAATGTTAATGGAGTGAAAAATAAACAGTTAAAGTTGTCAGGCCATGGACAGTATTAACTAAATGAAATTTAGATGCAGTTTTGTTTTTATTTTGGATTTATTTTAAAGGTATGTGGATTATACTTCAGATTTTACCTGTTAGAAATCCCCTAAACATTATGTTAAAATGCAAAAAAATGTTGTTTAGCATTATGTTCTGGTAATTAGTGCACACAAATTTTCATTTTTTTCCCCCATGACACCTGCCAGGCTCTATAAAATGTGTTTTTTTGCTGTCCATTATGTCACAATTATGACCCTTGACTGCAATAATAATCATTAGACAAACATTAGAAAATGTTTCAGTTTCATACATGCATTTAACTACACAGTGTGTGCTTATATTGCCATTTTAGCACGAATCAAGTTAGGCAAAGTTGTATCACTCTGTCTTTAAAGCTTTATGAGGATGTTATGCATCACTAAATATGGTTTGTACTTAAAAGGCTGTATGCACTTTGGAATGATCTTATATTGCACTATAGATATGGTCGCTATAGAATAATACATAGCGCCAACAGCTTGCGTTTCTCATCATCACTGCTGAAACAACAACCACGATGCTACAGTATCAGTATGGGAGGGTGCTGCTGCTCACTTGGGTGGCTGCTATGTTGGATTTCAGTGACTTGACAGCCTGAATCCTCTTCTCCAGTAACTCCTTGTTCTGCTGCTCCTTCTCAGCCTCTTTCTGATGCACCCTGAATGAAAGGGAGACAATCCCAAAGCATGTGAATGCTCAAATACACAACAGAGAGAAAAACAAATCTGTTGGGATTGAAACTTCCAGGAGCTGAGCAACATTAAGGTTAATTATCACGATTCGGAGAAATACTTTATTCTCTATAATCATAATCCTCTGAGGGCTACAAGAAAATACCATTTGCTTTAGCTTTTAGGTGGTAAATACTGATATAAAAACTGTTCAGGTCAGGTTCCTGATACCCCAAAAGACCAGAATTAAAGTAAATTTCATGTACAAGAAAGTATTTTTTATAGTTACCATTTTTGGGGAAATTTAGTGTACACTTCATCATTTTTTCTCCTCAGATCTGATCTTTCAGTTTGAACGTTTCTGTATGAATTTGAGCTCTTTCAAGTACCATATCTGGCCTGAATTGTAATATATTTTGCCAGCATGAGCGAATGATCAATAGGATGTGTCAACTATCCGATGAGTCCTCTGAGATACACCATATTCTTGTTCTAGTCTAAGCCCTGTTTACTGGCCTAAAAGCTGATTACCTTTTAATGGTCTCTTTCAAGTACTTGGCAGCGATCTTGCGGTTTGCCTGGCCCTCTGCAATTTTCTTCTGACATTTGGCCTTCTCTTCTTTCTTCAGCGTGGCTGCCTGTTTACTATCAGAACACAATCACAAACACATTGCAGTTTTTACGTGACTATTCAAGGTAACTGATTCCCCATACAGGCTTTTCATAAACAGAATAAATAAAACACACAGGATAAACAAGCCTTTCATAGAGGAGTGATACTTTGGATACACTGTAAGGCACAATGTTGCATTTGATCTCACTTCAGTGCACACATTAATAATTTATAATCTTTTATCATGTGCATATAAGCAGTATTTTGCTTAAATTAGATGACATTTTCCACTTACTTGTTTATATACTGAGATCAATCATTTTGTATGCACAACAGAGCAGTAGTTGTCACTCCCACACACAAAAAAAAACACTACAGAGTGAATGGAAAAGATGGTTGTTTTCCTTACTCCCTGAGATGCTGCATCTTGATCTGCAGGTTCTGGCTGGCTTTCCTCTCCTGCTGTAACCTTGTGGCTGCCTTCTGGTTCTTACGCACCCGGAAGACCCGCTCCTCCTCCTTCACCTCATGCCGGAGCGAGGAGAACCTGCCAAGCTCCACCTCCACCTCAGTCAGCTCCAGCCTGAAGAGCAAAGATGTAGAATGAGATGGATGTAGATAGAACATGAAGTTAAAAAAAATGCTGACTGATGGTGTATATTATCTACCACTTACTGTAGCAGAGGTAAGAAGCTAGACATATGTGGGGTTTTGAAGCAGAATTTGATTTTGCTCTGTATTTTTTATTTAAATCATGATTAAGACCAGATCAATAAAATGAATCAATTGGACTAAGAGGCCAGCACTTAATGGGTGATAATTGGAAAAGCCTAAAAAGCAGCATTCAGACCAGGAGAGGAGATGATTTTCCTTTAAAAAAAAAAGTCAAGTAACCAGGCTTTCTGACTGATAAGAGCAGAAAATACACGAGGGGCTGCATTGGTGTCGGCGTGTTGTTTCAGGTAACGTTGAGATGCTGAAATATAATCCAGGACGTCTGGTTTGAGATATAGATCCATGGGTTTGAAGGTTTATCAGATGCCACAACACTGCTTAACGGTTTGTAATGCTATCATAGTATAGAGTAGACAGTTATCATAGTGGAGTGTGCACTTCTGAGTAGCAAATAAAGTGCTTTGTTGGTGAATGACATCACCTTGTGTTGCGGCAGGTTAAATGTTTTTGCTGAATGACCATTTTGAACCCTCTGTGTTCGCTTCTGTTTTTCATGCCGCACTAATGCCTGTCAGAACAACACCTTACTGTCAAAACATTTCCCTCTCAGACTCACTCTTGTTGCATCAGCTCAGTGTTGACGTGGCCCTCCAGCTCCTCCTCGCTCTGCAGCTTTTGACACAGATGCTTATGCTGAGCTCGCAAACGAAACACCGCCACGCTGCAGAATAAAGTAAACAAAGAGTGGGTTGGACAAAACAGAAACATCTCATATATGAATACAAAGTACAGAGCAGTCACTGTTTGTTGTTCATTTTGAACTCACCTGTTGTCTGCTGCTTTCTGTCGCTCTATTTCTTTCTCCAAGTTATATCTCTGCTCCATTAAACTTTCTATGTTCTGTTGACAGAGTTTAAGCTCCTCACTGGAAAAAAAGAAAAGCAGAGAAAAGTTCAAGAGTTGACATAGAAAACAATCAGAAATAGCATCATCAAGGCTGTTAAAGTGCAATGAACCCAAAGCATCAGGCTAATGGATTTCCTTGTGGCCATTGCAGTAAAAGGAAGCTAATTTTGTCGGCTAACAAGGTAATCTAATGAAGATATTGAAAAGCTGAGAGTGGACACACACACCTCAACAGCTTTGAAGTGCCCAGTGTTTTTTTTTGCAGTTTAATGGCATGCAATAGAACAATCTGTGACTGGGGGACAAGACTGTCATAAAAAGAAAATCATGGCACATGGTCTAGTAACAGCTGCAGATTGGTTAAAAGCCAGGTGTGCTTCCATTAAACTCATGTTTGATCAGAGCGCAGTGCAGCTCCACTCTGACCTCTGATGTTTTGTGCCGAAGTGAAAATGACGGTCATTTTTGCCAGGGACCGCAGCACAGTTCATCGGCTGCTTAATGGCTCGCAGTGCAGACAAATAAAAAAGAGGGAAGAAAAGTGGGACATTATAGGAAATGTTCTCTCTTCAGCTGAAATGGATTCCTGCAAATAGCCGAATCAATTGGTACAGAAATGATTGGCTCTGTGTGAAGAGGGCAAGAGGGGAAAGACCTTGGAAAGTGTAATAATGCTGAAAAAAAGCTCTTTCCGGAAACTGAAAAGATGTGGAAAATTGTTTTTTTTCTTAGTAGTGCAACGACCTGTAACAAAAAGACACTACATGCAAGGTTTTCCATTACGTGTGCAGGTTTCAGAAGAGTCTAGAAAGACACAGGGATCTCTATAGGCTGTGATGCTACTGCGGCTCTAGAGGTCCAGACCTGGCTTTCAGCACGTCGTGCTCCTTCTGTCGGTGAATGCAGTCCAGCTGGTCCAGGTTTCGTCTCAGCTTGAACATCCGTGCAGTCTCGTCACAACTCCTCTTCTTACCACTGACGGCCGCAACCGCAAGGTCACCATCACCGTCAACCTCCCCATCGTCCTCTCTGCGGGCAGATGGAAAATTACACTCAGTAAAGGTTGCATGTTTAATGCAAAATCTGACTATGAATTATGTACATACATAAAATTAGACCACTGTTATGCCTGGAAGTGTTTGTACTGAGGTTTTATATAACATAATAATCAATTCTGGAAAAAAAAATTGAGCTTTATTATTTTCTATTAAAATATCATATTAAGAACCACATTGAGTTACAGTGACTTGATGTTCTGAATACTGAGAGGATTAAGGATTAATACATAAATATTTGTATTTAATCATATAAATAGAATATGATACACTGAAAAGCAAGAAACACTCACTCGTACAACTCTTCTAACCACTTCAAATCAGGAGGAAGGGCTGGCTCTTCATCGTTAAACATCTCCTGGCCTGGACCATCCTCTGAAATGTATGTATAAGTGAGTCTCTTAAAGGTCCCATATTATTTTTTTATTACAAAGCAGGCTTAAGTCCTATATAAATACTGTGAAAGTATCGATACACTCAATCCACATGGAAATACACACAGCCCATATTCAGAAACTCTGCATTTGAAGCAAGCTGTCAGGATTTCTGTCCATTCGTGATGTCACGAATATACAATATTTAGACCCTTGACATAATTTTAAACGTAAACATTCTAAATGTGTCCCAGTTTATTCCTGGTTTGCAGTATATGTGAATGTCATCAGCTAACAGGAGTACACATGGACCCAAGCTGTTGCCTAGCAACGGAATTCTGTTGCAATTCCGTCAAAATATGCTAAAACGGAGCGCTTCAGACAGAGGTTAAATACAGGCATATTCAGGCTGACAGTATGAGGAAAATAAAGTTGTTTTTTTAACATTACAGCATGTAAACATGTTCTAGTAGAAACACAAAATACAAGTATGAACCTGAAAATGAGAACGATATGGAACCTTTAAAACTAAGGTAAAATAGACAGTTATATGTGTGGTTGTGAATTAAGGTGACTAAAAGTAGAGACTACAAGCTGCATTTTGCAAACAGGGCAGCAACAGGAGCTGTCACTCACCCTCATTGTCCTCATCATCAGTGCTGAGGTGGACACCCAGCTGTCCACACCTGTCTGACGTCACATCAAATAGACTTTCACTGTCTTCCACGTCCATTTCACCTGCTTTATAAATAACACAGGTGCATAATATCAGAGAAATAACTACAGTTTATAGCTACAACTTCATCATATCCCTGCGAATGTGCTAAAAGGCTGACAAACTTCTTCAATAATCCTGCAAGGAGGTCTCATTTTAAAAGTTGAAATTTAATTTTAAAATGTTGTTTTGGTGGATTATATGTGTGCCGATTTGAAGATTGGCTCTTAGTGAATAGCAGGAGATGTTAAAAGTCGTGTTTTTGAGTTGTGTGACATTACCACTAAGTTAGACAACATTAAATAACCACATTTCTGAATGCAGTCTGGCGTGTCGTGTCTCTATAGTGGCTGGCTAAACGTGGAAAGCTAGAAAGCTTGGAAACGAATTAATGCACAATTAATGCTGAATTTAAGCTGTAAAACATTTAAACTGAAAACACTTAATTTAAGCGAACATTAAGGCGTTACCTGGCGTGGCTAAGCTTTCCTTCTCTTGGCCAGACATCTTCTCACATGTACCTTTATCCTCACAGCAGAAATTCATCCTCCATGTTTGTTAGTGTTTCCATGGAGACGGGAGGCAAAGGGGCGTGGTCTATCACCTGAACTCCAACTGAAACCTGCTGGTGGCAAAAACATAGTACATAACCAGTGATGGAAGAAGTATTAAGTAAACCTTTGACTTCACTAAAAGTAGCAAAACTACAGTGTAGAAATACTTTGTAACAAGTAAAAGTCCTGCATTCAAAGCCTTACTTAAGTAAAAGTACAAAAGTATTAGCATCAAAATATACTTCAAGTATCAAAGTTAAAAGTACTCTCTTATTTTTGTATTATTATTGTTTTTTTGTGTGTTTTTTTTGTTTATGTTTTTTAAATTCTATTCTTTCTTTTTTATTATTATTATTATTATGATTATTATAATTATCATGATAATAATAATAATAATAATAATTATTATTATTATTTATTTTCTTAATTTTATCTCAATTTTGAATGTTGAAGTTGTTTTCTCTAGTGTACTTAATGAGTTTATCTATAAGCTCAGCTACTTAAACAATTGGTTTATAAAACATTGTAATTACGAACTGTAAATTGCATATAATTATGAAAACAACCTCGAGAAAGGGAAGAAAAAAAAAGTATTAAAAAAAAAAAAAAGTTAAAAGTACCCATTATGCTGAATGGCCCATTTTACCATAATATAGTTATATTATATTACTGAATTATAATTAGTGATGCCAGTGATAATACATCATAATGTATAAGTTTATTTATTTATTTTTTATAATCTGAATATGCAAAGTAACTAGTTACTAAAGCTGTCAAATAAATGTAGTGGAGTAAAAAGTACAAGATTTGCTTTCAAAATGTAGTGAAGTAAAAGTATAAAGTAACATAAAAATGTAAATACTCAAGTGAAGTACCTCATAATTGTACTTAAGTACAGTACTTGAGTAAATGTACTTAGTTACATTCCATAACTGTACAAAATAGCCTACTAACTGTAATGACAACATCATTTTTGTCGTTATGATCCATAATGTCCACTGGAATTACCCAATAAGACGTTAAAAGAGTAAAAAAACAAAATAATAAAATCACATAGTGCACCACTAGTATTGTTTTTTTTACTGCATTTCTTTATTTAATTTTTTGTATTTATTTTGTGCACCAATAGTAAATGGCAGGCAAAGTACTTTATGTTAAAGTAGACTGGGAATCACTGGTTGCATAGGCCTACAATATTGTTGTTCTTCTAAGCGCAGCACTGATTAACAGTATTTTCTAAAATATAATGAATGACCTGTTATACCTGGACGCAGACCTAGATTTTACATAACACTGACCTTTTGTGACTCTCTGTGTGCTGTAACCTTTCTATGTATATAATTTCCTTCACCAACACTGGTTTATTTCTTCTGATTGATATCAGTCAAGCCAGACTCAGCAGAAAATATCTCAGCCGGTTCAGAAAGCAGAATGATAAATCTGTGAGTTATGCAAAATCTTTTGTCTTTGCATGCAAGATACTGTATCTGATTTACACATGGGAAAAGACGTTATCATTTGTAGTTGATCAGTATTGCACTGGCACAACAGGCTTTTTACTGGAAAGATTCTCTTTTATTTGACACAATAAATCTGTCTTTCAATTCATCATAATGTTGAAGAGGAATTCAGAAGAAGAGGAAGGAGAGCATGTCCTACTGTGCAACATGTCTTGTGATCCAGGAATATTCTGTAGCATATCACTGTGGGAGACTGCAAAAATAAATAGTATGAGTGTGCATGTGTGTCTGTGATAGAGATAAAAGCAGAGCAAAGTAACTGTGAGGAAACAAAGACTCCAGCTGACATAAAGGATGGATCAACAGGAGGAAATCAGAGAGAAGGAGAAAGAGAATACATGAGGGTGAGAGGAATAAAAGGAATAAGAAATAGTTTGTGCTTGAGAGACACAGAGAATACAGTCCCATGCAGTGCATTGTAGCGTGCACTGCAGCCTGGTATCTTCATATCAAAAGAACTTGCAGTGCAGATCCAAGTGGAAGGTCCGCTGGGAGGAAGAGACAGTGGTTTGAATCCACAGCCACTGACTCCAGGTCTGCTTCTGCTCCCCAGAGCGAAGCAGTAGAAACCAGGGCAGGTGCAACGCTGCAACGCGCCACACAGAGCATATAATACAGGTTACGGTTAATAAGGAGCAAATACAAGCCTGCACATTTTGATACATTTCTTATCCTATATTTGCTTTTTTTTTAATCAAACTGAGTGGAGATTAAAATGCTTACTGAGATTATACCTCTGGGACTCATGTAATATCTATATAATAATAAATCCCTTGAGTAAATTCATAGAATAATTCATGTGGGGAGTGAGATGTGTTTATAACTTTACGTTGTTGTTTTGTTTTTGCTTAGCAATCTATTTTAATATTGTATATATTTGTATTCTTGTATCTGGTGACCTTATTAAACTGGTAGACAAAATTACGTGGACACCTCATGGTTCAACTGATTAGGATTTTTGACATTTATAACTGATTATTATATATATAACAAATATTTATATTGGTTTTCCCTATTATTTTATTTATTTATTTATGTATAGTATATGTTATGTATATTTTTCTCATTTTTATTTATATATACTTGTATATAAATATTAAATATAATAATATTAATAATAACAATAATAATTATAATTACATATATACTGTATATATATTTACATGTATATATACAGTATATATGTAATTATAATTATTATTGTTATTATTAATATAACACTTTTACATTTTTTTAAAATTAATTTTATTATATTTCATCTTATTTTTTTGTTGTCTCACCCATGCCATGCCAAGACTAGAGGGGCAAATAAGAGTCATTTGTCAGGCAGATATACATACAGAATATACGTGCATAAAAAATGAATACCATGTTTGTATACTTATATTAAAATTATTCATGTCCAGTATTTTCAATCTAACCTCCAGTATTGAAAATATGAATGCATTGATTCTCTACTGGATTCCTCTAGAGACTACGCTATATCTCTTCAAATTGGGGTCTTTGGTCCCCGACAATAAAAGTGTTATAACCTCTGTGCTACAGTAATAACCGGAGCCTGATATGAGGAACATTCAGATCTATATGTACATTAGAACAGAATTATATAACAGTCTAGGGTGGAGGTGTTGAGCTAACAGTGAAACCTCTCATTCCTCACATTATTCTGCTGACCATGTCAACCTGCAGGACAGTCAGCTGTTCCACAGTCCCATCAGGAATTACTTAATTTTAGAGAACTCACCTCCATTTATCCCTATTAGAGAATATATAGCCTATACTCAGTCTAAGGTGAATTTACTTACTGATGTCATGAAAGTGAAAACACATACCTGCTACTCCTCTTTAACCTCATGGGAACCGAGTTAAAAAAAGTGTCTTCCAATTACTTTTTTTTTGTGATTTCCTTCCTATTTAGGGTTAAAAGAAAATCTTAACAATTTAGGCTTGTTAAACTTTATTTTTATTGTCCACTGTAGTGGACTACAGGACTATTTCAGTGTTAAAAGACAAAGAAAATGAACAGATTATGGCTGTAGAGTGATATTAAACCAAGAATACATTCAAATTGATTAAAAAAACAAACACATTATATATCACTGGAAAGCCTATGTCCTCTTTACAATACACCAGGGGTTGAAAGAGTAGGTCAAAAGAGTAAAAGGATAAGCATGTGGACAAAATGTCCACTACAGAGGACACATGTCAATGGACTGGGTCTCAGGAGGTTAATGGTGTAAGGTCCTCCAGACCAACTCAAGGACTGCTGGGTATCCCTGTACCCACTTTGAGCCCCAATGGGCCCCTCACTTTAGATAGCCTCTACTATTTATCCATTTTTTTAAGTGTAAAATTATTTTATTTGAGACATTAATTAGCTGCAAATATGTTCAACATTACATAATATACTGAAGTCTTATGTTCGTGACATCCCCCCTCCTCCATGGCAAGATTCAATCTGTGACGTTTAGAGCAACTGAGGGAATTGACAGATTAGTGACACTCTCTCTCTCTCTCTCTCTCTCTCTCTCTCTCTCTCTCTCTCTTTCCATCTCCATCTCCATCTCTCTCTCTCTCTCCATCTCTGTGCTCTCTCTCTCTCTCTCTCTCTCTCTCTCTCTCTCTCTCTCTCTTTCCATCTCCATCTCCATCTCTCTCTCTCTCTCCATCTCTGTGCTCTCTCTCTCTCTCTCTCCATCTCTCTCTCTCTCTCTCTCTCTCTCTCTTTCCATCTCCATCTCTCTCTCTCTCTCCATCTCTCTCTCTCTCTCTCTCTCTCTCTCTCTCTCTCCTCTCTGTTGCTGGAGGACAGGAGGCAGCAGCAGCAGCAGCGTTGGATCAGCTCGTTGTTTCGGTGTCGAACCGGGAGTTTTTTCTCTTTTCCTCTGTGCGCTCTTCTTGCTCTTGTGCGCTCCTGGACGCGGAGCAATCTGGGAGCATGACCATGGGGTCACCATCCACATCCCCATCTCCAACACCAGCATCTTCAGCATCTTCATCAGCATCAGCACCACCACCTCCACCAGCGCACTTTACTTTCTTCTCAGCAGCGCCGGATCACGAGGAGGAGAGCGCGCTAAAATAAAACTCGGTGGCTTTTTCTGTCGTCGATTTCCATTCAGGGGAAACTTTTATTATTTTTTTCCTCCTCAATTATTTATCACCACCAAGGCTAGAGGAATGGAGATCCTAACTTTCGTGCTGGCGTGTGTTGCTGTGCTCTTCATTGGAGGGGATCTGTTCACCTGGTGAGATCACCTTTGTTTTGTTTTTTTTACTTCTTGCAGGTGTCTTATTATTACTATAGAATATAGCGTGTCACCCATTATACTAAGGAGCGCTCCAAAAAATAGGTGAATAAAAAGTTGGATAAACCATAATCCTAAAGTCTAAAAATAACAATTATCAGAATATCCATATTTTGGTAAATCACGAGGCAATCAACAACCAACATCACCATTATACTTTAGAAAAAATCAACAAATTAAAGCTAAAATATTGCCAGTTTGATCCTCCTTTTCTGTGCATCACCTCCCTTTAATCAATATTAATGTAAAGTAAATGTGAATGTATGTGGCTTTACCCTCTACTGTACTTCTCCACACCCACAACCTGTAGTCTCCTCTGCTTTACCTCCGGGCACATGGACAACCTGATGACACTATTTGCATAATGCATATGCATAGAGATAGAGGTATGGAGATGAATGCCAGGTGAGATGAGTGGGTGCCTTTTTTTTTGTGTAACGTCACCCACCTCCAGGCAGGCCTGCTCCATCAGGGTCAGATGGTGCCATGATGCACACCAGGCCTCTCTGTGAAGGCATCTAATACAGTATATTTAAACAGAGCTCTGCTATATAATCAACAACAGAGACAGAAGCCTTGCAGCTTGGAGAGTTTTAAGGAAAGTGAGGGGAATTAACAGATGGAGAGCTGCCATCACAAATATGCCACTGAATTTGGCATCACAACACCTCCTGTTTGGTGGTGCACATTTAGCTAAAATTAGTCTTTAAAAATGAATCAATCACATCCAACTGTGGACCTAAAGTGAAGTGAGTAGTGAAAACGATGAAGAAAACCCTTCAACCCTGAGCCATTTAAAGTGCTTTTAAACACGCTGAAATTGACCTCTGATTGTCAGTATTATAAACGACCTTCTTACGCAGCTTTCTTGAATACAAAGCAGTGTGCTTGTGTCAGCTGGGGGTAAACCAGGCGTGTCTAAACCAGATGGTGAGTGTTAGTGCTTTAAACTTTATATATGTTGTCACTATAGAGGCCTTCAGTACATTCGTCTGTGTGCAGTAGAAATGCCTTCACATCCATAAGCTTCCACAAGCATCCAATTCTGAGGATAACCAGCATCCAGTTTCCCCAAAGCCCAGATTCTGGCAAGTGGCTCCACTGAAAAGGGCAAAGGGCGAAGCTACTTAAGCTTTGGGTGAAATTTGGGCAAATCACTTCTATTGTCCCTCTTGGCTGTCCACCAGCAGAGGGAGTAATAGCTATTGTAATTGGATTTTCCTGCCTCTAGTCACTGCTGTTATTATTATTTTGTTCCCAGTACAATGCAGTGGAGGCTTTTTCTTGCACCTCATTATGTGTCAGCGCTCTCTCTCTCTCTCTCTCTCTCTCTCTCTCTCTCTCTCTCTCTCTCTCTTTCTCTCCTTCACATAAACTTTGCTGTTTTGCCTTTGGTGTTTGAAAGTTGCAAAACTGCTTCCTCCCCTCGTTCCCCGCTCTGAACAGAGTTTACTCCAGTTCTCTTTTTAGCTCCTCATTTATCCCTTTCACAAAAAGTTGCTTCGCTAAGTTATGCCTCGCCACCTTTGGTGTGGCGTAACATTTCACAGCTTTTCTTTCCAGCTGAAGTGTCACTTCCCCCTTCACTTCACCAAACACAATCTGCATCTAATTGATAGTGTAATATCTGCAGGAGAGACAGCGAGGAGTGGGCTATAAAATACTGTAGTAGTGGACAACAAAACCTCAAACAGAAGACGACACAGACGAGTGTTGAGAATATAGAACCATAACATCACATTGTACGCAAATTGGATTGGTCTCGGTTACTTCTCGGTCTCGGTTATTTGATCTCAAATGTTCCCGAAAGCAAACAATCTCATTGGTTGTGTCTAGTGAACCTCCATAGGCCCTAGGTTCTAACTTACTGATATTTCAGAGCCATGGTCGGGGCCATAGATTCTAACTTACTGATATTTCAGAGCCGTGGTCGGGACCATAGATTCTAACTTACTGATATTTCAGAGCCGTGGTCGGGGCAATATATTCTAACTTACTGATATTTCAGAGCCATGGTCGGGGCCATAGATTCTAACTTACTGATATTTCAGAGCCATGGTCGGGGCCGTAGATTCCAACTTACTGATATTTCAGAGCCATGGTCGGGGCCGTAGATTCCAACTTACTGATATTTCAGAGCCGTGGTCGGGGCCGTAGATTCTAACTTACTAATATTTCAGAGCCATGGTCGGGGCCATAGATTCTAACTTACTAATATTTCAGAGCCGTGGTCGGGCCATAGAGTCTAACTTACTGATATATTTCAGAGCCATGGTCAGGGCCGTAGATTCTAACTTGCACAAACCTCAGTCAGACTAGATTAGACTAACATATTCTGCCCCTGCACTCTCTCTGTTACTATAGGAGATGGAGAGGGGGATGGCAGGTTAACCAACGGGAGGCATTTTGCTCATTTTGCCAACAAGGGGGCTGTTATCCCCCCTCAATCTGCCTACTGTACACAATCCTGATGCTGTAAATACAGTATCAGTACACCAAACCAAATGTGCATTACTCCAAGGCCGAAAATATTTCCCTCCAAATGCACTATTTATCAGTCATGTTTGGCTGAGATTAACACATCATTTGTCTGAAATCACTCATTTGTGAGTTACAAAGCTGTAATTTTCAATTCTATAGACCGTTTCAATGGAATTGCGTTGCTAGGCAACAGCTTGGGTCCATATTTACTTCCTGTCAGCTGCTGTCATTCACATACAAAAGGAAATGAACAGGGACACATTTGGAATGTTTTGTGTTTACTGTGAAATGGTCTATATGATGTGACGCATTGCATTGTGGGATTATGAACAGAAAGTAGTGTACACATCACGGACGCTACTTCATTGCAGACATTTTTGAGGGCACTATGTAGAGCATGAATTTAACACCAATAATTCTGACACTAAAGTAAAATGGAGGAGAGTGATAATACAGTGTACTAGTAGTAAATAGGGAGTGATTTCGGGCAAATAATGGGATTTGTTTACACTCAGAAAATTATAGAATAACATCAGCCTTACCCTTCATTGTCAGAGTAGACCTTTATCACTACAGACAGTTTGACTTGTTTGGCAGGAAAGCACAGGTCTAACTGATGATATTAACGATTGCTCTGCTCCATTTAGGTGCAGTGGTTATAAATATTATTAATTACACCTAGCATTTCCTGTTATAACATGTCAAATTGTCTCTGTATAAAAAGGCCTATAGACCATTTTCATGGCAAACATCTTGACATGTCATTACAGGGTAAATACAGGTGTAATTGCCAACAATAATTATGGCCCTGTTCCCTATTATGCAGGCTGGCTCACTGGAATGGCTGTGACATACTAAATAGAATGGGGCCGTATTTAATTTGATCAATTACACCTGACTGTTTACCCTGCTATGACATGTCGAAATGGCTGCTCTGATAAAGCCTCGTGGTAAAATAAGTCCTGCTTTTCCAAAGACATTGAGCAAGAAAATAAAAAGTCATCTCATCTGCTCCTTTTCGTTTCACTACTTTTACCATTCCTCCCGTGCAATATTCATAACTTATTTTGCTGACAGCAAAACACGAGAAAATAACCAAATTCATGTACACCCATGATGAGCCAGATGAGCTATCAGTGGTTTGGTGTTGCCATTTCCTAAAAAATGACATTCCCATACTACAAAACTTTGACTTATATTTCAAGGGAACTATATTTTGTCACGGATTACGTTTGTTTTTGACGTAAGTTTGTACTGACTGCCCTTTGAAAATACGGATAGGGAGATGGTCGGGGTGGTGATGGGTCAAACAAACATAGCACTTTCACCCAGGAGACCGCTGTTTGTGTCCCATGTGAACTAAAAATCAACGTTCACTTATTTCTATATTTCTAATAAATTAGTTTTTAATCAAATGCCCACAAACTAGCAGACACAAAAACAGATGAGATAATGAAATAAAAAATCAAACTACAGATGTATCGTGTGTAGTCTGCTGTGGAGAAGATACAGGATGCATACACAGTGCACGGAGAGTGGGAGGATTGGGGGTCAACAGGAGCCCTGAATGGGAGCTGTAGTTGTTGATTGCTAACAATTCCAGCATATTTTATTATCCAGTCCAATAGTAGATGCTAATTCATCTTACAATATGGGCAGAAAAGCTCAGTCGTATGTTCTGGCTTTTCAGAAAGACAGGCAGAGGAGTTGGGACTGTAGACATTTTGTTTTTATGTCCAAACATGGACATGTTATGTGTTTAGCTAGATGTGGCAGCAGGATGTGATGCAGCAGGATTTAATCCCAACATGTCATGATCCTTCTGGTCGGTCACACTTCGTCCTTAAACAGCAAGTGACACAGTGCTCCTAACCAATCTGTGTGAGAGGCTGAGTCAGCGGATAAATCTCTCCTACTGTCCGGAGAGCACATTCCCCCAATAACACAGTGATGTGATCGTGTTTCTCTGGCAGCGTGAACTGGCTCTGTTAGCCCGACGACGCTGCTCTGGCAGCAGGGCGAGGTGGTGCAGGGACACTTCAGTGCTTCCACTAAAAGCCTCCCACTCAATCTGAGGCGATGCACCATGTGTAAACACTTTATGCCTATTATTCTGTTGTCTGCTCTAACATTCCAAATTCGGATTATCAAATACATGTAAGTTAAATTGTTTAGGAAGTCTGGAGGCCACAATATAGTGGGGAGCAGGGGAGGGATGGGGATAATACTGTAATTATTTCATTTATTGATTTTGTGATTTATAAACTGCACAATATCAATAAACAAAAGTTTAAAAAAAAAAATCTGACAGCAATATGCAAATGGCATATAGTGGAGATATGCCATTTCGACAAAATGTTGACTTTGATACAGTGAGTACATATAATGCAAACATAAATAATAGAATTATATATTTTTATCATTGAGTTGTTCATTTCACAACATTGTAGTTGGGATTGTAGCTAAAATTGAGGACACTGAAGTCCTCTGTATTTGAGGGCTTTTAGCAGCTTTGGGGCGTATAAATGAAAACTTGATATTTTTTGTGCTGATTCCACCATTAAATGTGTATTAGATGTATCATAATTTGAGTAATTACAATAAATAAATCAAAGATTCAGTATTTTCCCATCAGAAGTGTGAAGAAGGCTCTGATGCAGCATTTAGACCTTAATGTTTGTTAATACAATTAAAAAGCAAATGATTAAAGAGTGTAAAATGTTTACTGTCTGGTCAAATTAAATAACTAATTGCTTAATAAATAAAATATAAAAAATGAGAACTCATGTATATCCCCACAGGCACTCATTTTGTCTAAAACACAAATGAGTTCACTTTACTTTATGGTATTAAACGAAAAGAAAAGAAAAGCAGCAAATGCTCACGTTTGAGACGTTGGCACCACCAAATGTTTTCTATTTTTTTAACTTGATAAATGACTTAAACAATACATACATTTTCTGTTGATCGAATAATTTGACTGATAGAACAAAAATCACAGTTTTCACAGGGGATACCTTGAGTCAGGGGTCTCCAACCTTTGTTCCTCTGAGAGCTAATTTGACAAAATGAAAGTGTCCGAGAGCTTCTCATAGCACCAAGTTGTACATCGCGAATAGCAGAAACAATTTCTGTCTTACTTTTCTGGTTCTTTAATAATGTTTCAGCCACTGCAGTCATCGCCTCGATTATAATCCCGCCATAAACTAAGTTTTTTTTTTTTGTTTTGTTAGGATGTGCGACACTAAAAAAAAGCCTCTGTTGCTGCGTAGGCTGTTGTCTTTTAAGTATTGTTTTCAGTTCCTTTAACTTCTCTGTTCGTATACTGCTAACAGCCGGAAAGTCCCATTAAAAAAGTTGCTGTGGACTTTGGTGCAGTGGTGCTCGACGTTAAATGTTTTACCAACTGACACTTTCGCAGAGCAAATGAGACGCACACTTTTGTTATTCACATTCGTGATAAAAAAAATCTCTGTTACCTATTCCTTATGAAAATAGCATATTTTTTTTAACCTTTTTATTGGCCTGGCTATTTTCTGTGGTCATTGTGAAATCTGGTGTGTGCTTGCTAGTCTGCTAACATCGCCTAATGTTACAGCATCACTTTTGTAACGAAACCTGAAAGCAGAATAAGTCATTTAATTGACAGCTGATTGTTAATTCATAATTTTGTATTATGTCTGTGAATTTGACTGGATAGTAATTCAAACAGGTTTACAAAGTGACTTAGTGTTTTCAGATTTATGAACATATTCTTTGAACCTTTAGTGAGCCACTCAGAAACTGGTTGTGAGCAAGCTACTTGTTGGAGAACCCTGCCTTAAATAATTCAATAACATATTGTTTTACTATTACCAGTTATTCCCTTTAAAGTTGAGCTCCACACCAAAACAACAGACATAGCAGCTACAGGACATTTTATGTCCTCTGTTGCTGAAGAAGTCTTTCAGTATTAATCAACTCCAAGTTTTTCCAAGTGCTGTGAACACCATACGTGGAAATATTATCTATGATTTGCAGTTCATCCCATAATCACAATACTGAAAGTACGAATTGAGTTTTTTCCGTCTCGCTGGAATAATCTTTGAGGATACTCAGTGACCTGAGCGTTGCAGCCCTGCAGCGTTTTTCCACTCCGATAAGGAGAAACCTGCTCTCCTGTAAATCTCCTCTGTCCTGTACAGTCTGTTTATCCAGCAGATCCCACGGTAGATTTCACTGTGTTTATCAGGAAGGAATGGAGGCCTCATGTTTACAGAGATCATCGTAGTTCAGACTCTCACACTGCTGAAGTGTCCTTGAGCAAGACAGTCTCAGCTCCGGGGCTGCTGTTCTGTAGCTGACCTCTGACCTCTCTGCAGAAAGAGATAAAACAATAACACAGTATTAGAACAGATTACATTTTCTCACTGTGTGAAAATCCCAATTGAAGAGGAACTAAACACATGAAACAAGTTAACAGAGAAGATTTGTGTCATTCCAATGCACGTCTACAAAGCCCTTCTTTTAGAGTCTGAATCAAATCCTCTTCCAAGCAGAAAAGAAGGGACTCATCCTACAAGAAAAGCTGTAAAATGAATTCCAGAGTAGTTTTGATTCATTGTGTTATGACAGGAGGGTGTACAGATATCCACTGTTAAAGTATATATCACATAGCAGAGCAAAATAATTTAAAACAACTAACAACAGTTTTAAGAGGTTTAGAGCTACAGAAGATATTATACTGTACAGACATTGCAAAATATGCATACTGCATGTATCTGATAGGAAAAGCATGGTGAGTAAAATAGTTAATAGTTATGTTTAGGCCAGGGACCCCTTAAAGGGGAGAAAATTGTCCAAGGACCCCCTCATAAATTGTACCCTAGATAAGCATAATGCTTACTACCATTTCTACTCTTAGATGCCATTGAAACTATTTGTATTCTCAAACTTTTCAACCTAAATACCTCAGACCAGTTTCATAGTGATAAACAGAAATATATTTCAATTTGAATCATGTAAAGATAAGATGAGATACATTTGCAATGTTATTGAATATGAACACCTCTTATATACTTTTAAACAGAGGGGGATTTTTACTTGAGTTGACAGGATTTATAATATAAATAGAAAATAAACAGAAGTAAAACTGGCATAGTCTTAATAAATCCAGACATTTAAACTTACCAGTCTAAAGCTAACTTTCTGTAAGTGTCTCAACTTTAAAATAACAAACTTATTGCTGTGTGTCACAATCATATCAGAGTTTCTATTGGCCCAAACTTAACATGGGTGGAAGTAATAGACACAATATGCTTGTTTTATTGGCACAAATGGTCCCCATCTGTAGATATGTGCTTTTTAATGATACAGCACAATTTTATAATTCATAGCAAATTATTTCGCAGACCCCCTGACAGAGTGCCACAGACCCCACTTTGAGAATCACTTTTTTAGGCAACTCAGAGCACTTTGGTAGAAGTTAGGGAAACATCAACGCCTTGGTTTGATGTTAAAAAAGTCCACACTGATTTGACATGACATTTTCAAAATTGTAATCTTAATCTATCGTGGGACTTCTAACCCTGGTTCTCCAGTGTCAAAGTCCTGTAAAATGTGTACACCAACCAAAAACCACAACCATTTCCCTATGATCTCTGTGTGGTACAAAAAGTAGCACTTCCTTGACTGAATAAACAAAAAAAAACATTGTCAGTAATAATCCACGCTGTAGTTGTGTCATTCAAAACAAATTTAGCAAAACAAATTAGTAGCTTATATATGTAATTTCTAAGAGACAGGGTTGTTGTGAAAAAATTGCACAGGCTCAGTTCAAGTCCTCGATAAATTGGTGCACAGTTTACCTCGCCACCTTGGACAAATACAACATTTTTTAAAACTTATTTCTTCCTATTCCCTTTTTCCTAAAGCACACCTTTCATCATTTATCCATTTCCTATTTCCTCATATCTTCTTACATTTCCCATTTTCCTTGCTGCTTATAGCACATTAGGATCAAAGGAATCAAGAATAAGGAATTTTAAATAAATTAAAGAGCCAGTAAAAGATAAATATGAGAGTAAAATTAACATTAATTTTCAATTCATTTGATCAAGTGACAGGATTTAAAGGTATACATGTAGCATTCATTCATTAAAATTTGAACACATTAAATAAAAAATGTAGCAAAATGATGTCACTTCTTGGACTCCATATTTAAAATGCGTAATTTGTCAAACAGTAGAGTACTAATGTAGTCCATAAAATGATCTGTTTGCAGAATTAAAAGCAACCTATTATTCATTGTAACTGTCAGTTAATGCAGCACACACACACACACACACACACACACACACACACAGATACACACAGTCATACAAATGGAGCAGCTGCCTCTAGATATGAGCTACTTTTTTAATGTTTTATTATGATTTATCCAAATGGATTTCGCAGTGCTGCTCATCTTGCGTCGACGCCAGTAAAACAAATGAAACAGTGATTGTCGGAGTGAGGATCAGGGGACGGCCACTCTGCTCCGTTCTCAGGTAACTAGCAGTGTCACTATATAAAACTAATTAGGCTTGTTAGTGCGTGCTGCACATTACGATCACAAAAAAGACGCCATAAATTTGAGAGGGGCTGCTGCTCTTTGTCTTTCCTCTCCCCATCTGTTTAATGTGAGCTCATAAACAGACGGGCGCGGATCCAGGCCTCGGGAGAGATGTGTAATGAAAGTGAAATACAGACGGGAGAGGAGCGTCTGGAAACCAACTCTCTCCACTGTTTGTCATGGATGGAGGGGTGAGAAAATAGAGAGGTGCAAATGTTTAGTGAAACCTAGAGAGCAGTTAAATGCTCAACCCCTTACATGTCTTTTAACAGTAATATGTCTTTCCCCTTGGAGAGCTGCTGCATATGCTTCAGTTTGGCTTCTTGTGGTCATAAAAATGCAAATTCAGGTCAAGAAATAAAGACCTAAATGCTTTCACATTTTTCTTCAACAATATTTTTAAAAGTCTTTACAGAGTCAGATAAAGTCCAATCTGCTCTTTAGAGAGCAGCATTTAATTAAAGCAATAATCTGTGACATTTTAAATAAATGTCTACTTGCTAGTTTATATCAATTATTGATAAAAAAGGGATACAAGATTTAGTAATTTGATAAAAGCGTTCACATTTTCAGCGTCTGCTTAATGTTTTGAATGATTAAAAATCCTCTGGTTCACAGGAAGTGACACGCTTCTTATGTGTTTAGAATAAATGGGAGAAGAGCAGTGTAAAAAAAAAAAATAAAAAAAAATAATAATAATAAAAAAAGATTTGTGTAAAACAAACAAATAAATAAATTAAAAAGGAGAGGAGCTGTGTAAACTAAATAAATAAATTAATGAATTAAAATAAATAAATAAGTAATACAAAATAAATACATTTAAAAATGAAAAAAGGAGAAGAGTATGAGCAGCAATAGCCACCAACAGATGATGATAGCCTCTACAGAAAGTCAAAATTCATTGACAAGACGTCCAAGAAAAACAATGTTGTACTGGGCTTTGACATAAAGGGGGTAAGAAGTTACATTTCTTTAATCTGTAACTATAAAAACACCTTGTACTAGAATACTTGTGGGAAAGTGCATACAATATGCCTTTTAAAGGTAAAGTCAAACAGGAAAGGTCAGGAATTATAATACTAAAACAGGGTCGGCTCTATCCCTTTTGGTGCCCTCAGCGAAATTCGGATTTGGAGCTGTAACTGTATTTATTATAATATAGATAAACAATTGGTCCCTGATATTGTTGGCATAAAAGTGTTTTGTCAGTTTCACTACAACAAGAGTTACTGGGGTGAAAAGTGTATTTCTTTCTTTCTTTCTTTATTTGTTCATTTGTTACCTCAATGCAGCGCCCCCCCCTATATGACCGTCTATATTCCCTATGCCTTAAGACGGCCCTGTACTACAAACTCACAGTAAACCCATTGATCTTGATTGATCAGAACAGACACATGACACAGCAAGTTCCTGAAAATGAATATGAGGTTACACTAAACAGACTAATAGGATTTGTCCCTATAGCAGACACACGGTCTCGTCCCTCCAATGCGAGGTTTGACCTTGGTGGTTTAACGGATTTTCTTGAAGGAAAAGCTTTTCATGTCCATATTTAGAAAGTACCAATTAGTGAGGAAGGAATCCAGGAGTCACACAGTGATTAATTAATTCACTCGGTGCTCCCATTTATTTCAGACATGACAGTGATTGCCAGACTAAAAATACATCTGCCACTACCAAATGGATTCGCGAGGGAAATGTTAATCACGTGGCAGAAACACTGTTATTTGTAGAGACAAGCAGATAATTGTTACATTTTGCTGCGGAGGTCAGTTTTCCACGAAGCTGCGAGTGTAATGCTTTGCTCTCTAGGAAGTCGGCTTTCTTCAAATGTCAGCCTTATTGCAAAGGTCACTGAATGGCTTTTCATTGTTGGTCGATAATTACGCCTTTCGATCAAGTCCGTTTCCCCGTCAATGCCACCAGCAGCCTTTGAATGTCAGTGAAACCTTTCATTTTATTACAGTAAATGTATTTATTGCTCGTCAGTCAGCTCTTTCCACTCTGGATGGCAGTTTTGCTTCTAAAATATATGAAAATATTAATGGATAAAGCTCTGCCTGTATTGAATGACAGCATATTGTAACTGACCAAGACTTAGGTTCACACTGTACCATATATCTGCATGGTATCTGTATATCTGCTTGCATCTGTTTACAGGCTCTGTTTTAGAATGCAAAACTGCCACCTGGTGGTATCTGAGCTGTGCTGCTCTGTAATAAATCCCACACCGAGGCAGTGTGTCTGTCAGGATGCGCTCTTGGCCCTCTAGCAGTCCCCGAGGGCTTCACAGGAGTCCTTTCATACGAGCGAATTGTTTTAATTTCACTATTATTCCCCTCTTGAGAGGTTAGAGGAATGGGAAAAGCAAAAGGACCAGATTGAATTGAGGTGTCACTGTCCTAAACTAGAGGCAGCAATGTAATATCATGCCTTATTAAATGGGGATATGTCGTCTAATGAGAACCTATTGTTTTAAAAATAAAAAGGTCTGGAGGCTGGTGGACTGAAGCACAGCGTGATGTTCAGTCTGAGCTGTGAGGAATCTGAAGCTACACTATTTGATCAGCCTCCTTGTGGACAAATACACTCTGGAGACATGAATGAAGACAAATATGCCAACCAGGATTTTAATCAATGTGGATTTGTGATGCTGATACAAGTGGAGGTATCTGAGAGGATACAGCTGATGGCTGCTATTTTACTCTAACATTCAGTATCAGTAGAATTTGATCATTTTCATGCAAAACCCTCCAACAAATGACACGTTGTCTCCATGACACACTGCTAATGATAACATGTAATCATTTGAATTATTTCAGAGCACATCCATTGTACTTACTATGACTTATAGATATAGGAAATATAGCACTTAATATATTTTTTTTAAATAAACGAAAACAAAGTATCTATAAACCCAGAGGGCACAAATAAAAAAGAACAAAGAGCCTGCTTTATCCCACTTAAATCTCTTTAAATATTTATATATTCAAATTTCATCCTATTGTTGTTGTAAGTTTAAGAGACTAAGTCAATAATAAATAATTCAAAACATTTAGAAAACTTGGGATTTATAGGCTATATGACAGAGTGTATTTTCTTGTTCTTATTTTCTGCAAAATATGCGACATGGCTTATAACTTTATATTATTTGTCTGATGATCTTAATATTCCTCAAGTTTGTGTATCAACAATCATAGAATAAACATTTTGTTGTGTCACATGTGTTCAGAGCATCTACAAATCTACAAAAAAACATGATAAACACGTTATTTCTTTTGTTTTAAAACAATACTGAGATTTTCAATTTTTCCACATTTTGTTATTTCTTATTTTAGAATTGAGTTGAAGATCCCTCCATGTTAAAAAAAAAAAAAAATCCAAATTACACCATACTCAAATTTAAAGCTGCAGTTTTCTATAATTTTATATTAATGGTTAAGGTAATAAAAATGGTTAATAAAATGGTTTAGATGAGTATGTGTAGTGTCAAAGGGGTTGTTTGTGGGGACGAACCCACTTAATAACGTTTCGAGGGAAACGTATTTTCTCTCGGATTACAGTCACAGTTTTAAATATGTAGTTAACGCAAGTAAATTGAAACAAAACAAAACAAAAACCCAACAAATCTACTTGGTTATCTTCATTCGTTGTCATCATGGTTTGGTTTAAAATAAGAATGTCTGTTACATTATTTAAGTTATGGATGTAAATTAAAATAAGTGAACATTGACTTTTGTTTTTCACAAAGGACACAACAGCGGCCTCCTGGGTGAAAGTCTTGTGTCATTTTTTGGAGACCAGGCAGCTGTACACTATCAGTTAGCAACTGAGCTGGGACAGATGTTTCCTTCACGAGGTGGTGGACACCAAAACAGAGCTAAAAGTAGAGTGAATATTGGACTTTGTCAAGAGGACAGAAACACAAATAAACAAATGTTGCTCTGTGTCAGCTGGATGTGTAGATAGGCAACTAGTTACTAACATGTTTGCCCTAACAACTTTGCAAGGAGATCATATGTTACTGTGTAACATGTGTTTACAGCGGGTTCTGCCGCCCCCAAGTGGCAAATCATAAAAACGGAAAGAAAATGATGCAGCTTTAAAGGACTACGTGATTTCTGGGTTCATGAAATTTTTTTTTACCCTAAAGATGAGATCATGCAGGTGCCAGAAAGGTTCGAGAACAACTTCTAATGCTTTTTCTTTCAACAGCTAACATTGTCTGACATTCAGAGGTTTGTTTTTATGTGTTCATGTTCCTGACTGTATCTGAGGCTCTGCCAGGCTTTCCGGTGGACATGCTGGACGCCTGCTGAAGGCTGCTGTGTTTGCTGTTTGTCTCCTTTAGGGCCATGGTGAATGACATTGGGGACTATGTAGGTTCAGACATTCAAATATCCTGGTTACCTAACCTGGATGAATTAATGAAGGGCTATGCCAGAAATTTTCGCCCTGGGATAGGAGGTGAGTACGAGATCTGCTGCTCGTGGCGTTGGGTTGCATTTCACCCCCTCACATTTACAGCCATCCTTAGCATCACCCATCCCAGGTTGCAACAACATGGGCGTTCACATTTCATTTTTCCAAGTCCATTATCATGACAGGTGTCTTTTTTTTTTTTTTTTTGTCTTGTACGACATTAGAACAAAGCTGTATTTATTTTTTTATAAATACCTGCTTTGACTCATCAGTTAGGTGAATCATTTGCAAAAAAAATCATCGAGGTGATGAGAAGCTTTGCTCAGGGGATTATTGAGGGCGATGTCCTTCAAGGACGAGAGGGAGACGGGTGGTGCAAACAAAGAGCACCGCTCTAGAGATGTTGCTAAGAATGGCTGCAAGATGTGAAACATCCAATGACCACAGCGATAGATTTCTGAGTCTCACAGCTTAACTCAGCTGAGCAAAGGTGAAAATGTGGAGCAGGAGCATCGCTGTCACCGCACACCGTCCTGTGCAGCGCACGCCTACATACGACTTCATAACACAGCATCATGTGGTGATGGCACTCCTATTGATGTGACATTATAAAGGAAAGGCTGTTTGTGACCATTGAGGAATCATGTGTGTTATTGGGAGTAGGTCCCTTCATTCATTCAGCTCACATCCCATAGCCTTTTACAATTATTTATTTGTTTATTTATTTGCCTTTTAGTTATTTGTGCCATTAAACAATCAAATAAATATGAAACGTACGCAAATAAAAAAAAGGATATAACATTGCGAGCAAGTTGATGCACAAAAACACAATTTAAAACCAATTATTTTGGTTATGAAAGTACAAACAATATGTGAATCACATTTTTTTTCTTGGGAGACATAATAAATATCTAATATTTATGGATCTTTTTACCAAGCTTGTTAAAACGAATTTGCGTTAACGCGTTATCGCATTAACTTTGACATACAAGGCATACATTTGTATGTAGTGTATGTGTTACAAACACGTGTTAGTAATCCGTGCAGAACCACTGGAGGGTATACTGTGTAAGACCTGCTTGTTATTGCATCAGGTGACACCCTCTAAACTCGCTCCTGCTGACCTTGGCGTGCAATAAACATGCCATTGCAAATCACCTCACACTATACATCCAGTGTATGGCCAATTGAATATGAATTGCGAGAAATTATTATGGGATGGTGTCGAATGGTGGGGAATGATAATGTATGATTCCTTAATGTTCAGTATAAATAGCCTTTCTGCTATGCATCAGTGAGCTCCCCTGTAGTTTGTGCCCTCCAGCATCCGATCACAGAGGCACACTCCATGCTAATCATATGGCAAACTGTTGAGTGCTATACAGTGTGTGTGTGTGCATGTGTATGTGTGTGTGTGTGTGTGAGTTTTGGCTGAAGCTCACTCTGTGCGAGTCCATGAAAGCCCAGTGCTGTTTATGAATGCCCACAGTGCGATGTGCCACTTAGCATGGTTAAACTGGATAATGCTTAATCTCTATGCACTGTAGGAGTGTTTGAGACGTGGGAGGATGGAAGGTGGGAGGGAAACAGATGGGAGATGGAGTGCGGTTGGGAGCGATTGATGGGTGGTAGGGAGGGGGTGTGTGTTTGGGGGCAGGTTTGTTTTCTTTTCTCACTTCTCCCCCCCGCAGGTCCGCCAGTGAACGTGGCCATGGCTATTGAAGTGGCCAGCATTGACCACATCTCCGAAGCCAACATGGTAGAGTATACAGTCACGCTCTCTCCTGCAGATTCTCTATCATCCCTCAACTTATCCATTGCGGCACAGATCAAAGATTTGCTATTTGCATAATCCTGATTTATCCCACTTGAGGGTTTGAAAGTACTCAGTGTGTGACATGTGTGACACGTTGGCTGACTTGTTAGATAATCTGATATTTTCAGGGATTTTGTATGGTAAGAACCAAAAATAGTGGGAAGATGAACTTTGTGGCCCGGATACTTTTCCAAACAAATAAATATTTTCCTCACTTTAGTTGAAAATCCACCTAGAAATAAACATTCTAATAAAGGCTCACCAAAAGCTGAAAACAGGACAAAAAGCAAATTCCTTTAATGACGTCTCTCCTTCTAAGTTACAGCTTGTTGATGAACAGTAGGCATTAAAGGTGCAGTGTGTAGGATTTGGCGGTATCTAGCGGGGAGGTTGCAGATTGCAACCAACTGAAACTTCTCCCGCGTGTCAAGCATGTAGGAGAACTGTGGTGGCTGACGCGAAAACGTGAAAACACGAATGTCCCTCTCTAGAGCCAGTGTTTGTCTGTTCTGGGCTACTGTAGAAACATGGAATAATAAAAGAAATACATAATTGAAGAAAAAAAATACTGCTCTACTTTGTAAGATTTTACACATTTCAGTCACTCTTGTTTAAATTAGGTGATATTTATGAGACTATTAGAGAACTATTCAGAACAAAAATAAACTGAAGTGTTAGATTCCCACCAAATTGCAGTGATTAAAGAGGAACTCCAGCAATTTAGCTTTGCAGTCCCATTGTTGGTGGGAACAATGGTGAAAATCAACGCAGCAGAGACCGAGATATCCTGACATTTTATTGATCGAGGTCCAAAAATGCAATCCTACACTTCCCTTAATGCCTTAAACTTGCATTCTCTCTAATAGCCAGCAGGGGGTGACTGCTTGGGTTGCAAAAAGAAGACTGATTATATAGAAGTCTATGAGAAAATGACCCTACTGCTCACTTGATTTATTACCTCAGTAAACATTGTAAACATGAGTTTATGGTCTCAATCGCAAATAACAAGTCTTCTTCAATACAGCATGATGTTCATTTAGTGAATTATGGTCCTATTTAGAGTCAAATAAACCATAAAGCAGGGTATGCTTTAGGGCGTGGCTACCTTGTGATTGACAGGTCGCTAAACCACACACATTTGCATTGGTTTTGTTTTCATTTAAAATATTCTTGATATAAATTGAGTTTATTTCTTTGTTTTTTCTAACACTGTACTGCAGCGTTAGAGGTGTTTCTTTGAGTACAGTTTGTTTCCCCATGCCCGTGACTCAGCCTTAATGTTTGTGTCTGTGTGTTTGTATGTGTGTTGTTCCTGGCAGGACTACACCATGACCGTGTTTCTGCGACAGAGCTGGCGCGATGACCGCCTCTCCTACAATCACACCAACAAGACGCTGGGGTTGGACAGTCGATTCGTGGACAAGCTGTGGCTGCCCGACACCTTCATCGTTAACGCCAAATCTGCTTGGTTCCACGATGTCACCGTGGAGAACAAGCTGATCCGCCTGCAGCCCAACGGAGTCATTCTATACAGCAGCCGGTATGAGCAAACAGATTATTGTCTCCACGAGTCACACTCAGACAGTCAGACAACACAACCAGTGAGACAGTATGTATCTGGATTCCTTTTTTCTACATATGAAAAAGTTCTTGCTTGTTTCAGATTTTCTAGAAATCTCAGACATTTGAGAGCACAGACATCTCGTATTTGCTGTCTTTGGGAATGAAAATCCCTCATGATCCATACCGTGATCTGAGAGTAAACTGATTTCTCTGCGGTCTCTGATATGATCTGATGTGCTTGAACAAGGCCGATGCAGACAGACGGGGGAGTTAGGGGAATAAAGAAAGGTGAAGGTAAAGGTAAAGTGGATCGAGGTGAATCATCAAAAGAGCTAAATTGGGCTTTACTGTCAGTATGTCGGCAGAATCCATGAAATTTTAAACAAAACTATTTTACTGCTCTGCTAAAAGAAAATCATCCGACCGAAATAACAAACTACATCCTTTGTCATTGCCTTTCCAAACAACCCATACACGTTTTTCTGTCATCAGGATGTCATTGTTTATGGTTAAGGTTTGGTTAAGTTTAGGCAACTGAAACACATTTTTTTTTCTATTTTTCTGAATGGGTGGAACCATGGGAACATGAGCAGGATTTTTTGTCAGTTGAGTTGACAACTATAATGGTGTACATACAATTTAAGAAGGCTATTTTGTTCCTAGAATCACTTCGACGGTGGCGTGTGATATGGACCTGACCAAGTATCCCATGGACGAACAGGAGTGTATGCTGGATCTGGAAAGCTGTAAGTTGGGATTCACATAACGTCTTTCTCTTCCTTCACACATTCATGGAAAATGTAGCTTTCTTGATTTCTTTCGGCGTGTTTTAGCCGTCGCCAGCTTGTTTTTTTTTAACCATAAGTGATATGCGAGGGTGGAACTAAGTACAACCAAACGCTGAATAAGACATTTTTTGGCGACCAACATTACAGTTAACTTTCATGAACTGAAAACACACAATGAAAGGGTTAAAGTTATAAGGTGAAAACACGGACAACTCCCAGACCAGACAACGCCGTGGTAGCGACCTGTCAATCACAAGGTAGCCACACCCTAAAGCATCCCCTGCTTTATGGTCTATTTAACTCTAAATGGGACCATAATTTAATGAATGAACATCATGCTGTATTGAAGAAGATTTGAAACTAGTGATTGAGACCATAAACTCATGTTTATAATGTTTACTGAGGTAATAAATCAAGTAAGAAGTAGAGTCATTTTCTCATAGACTCCTATATAATCAGACTTCTTTTTGAAACCAGAGGAGTCGCCCCCTGCTGGCTATTAGAAATAATGCAAGTTTAAGGCACTTCTGCATTGGCTTCACTTTTCAGACCCAGAGGTTGCCGCCTGGTTACAAGCTTTCTCCTTTACTACTACTGCCCTCACATTACTGCATCTTTGTTGGTTAATAAATTGTCTTCTGTTTTTTTCATTCTAGATGGCTACTCCTCAGAGGACATTGTGTACCACTGGTCAGACAGTCAGAAACACATCCACGGCCTGGACAAACTGGAGCTCTCCCAGTTCACCATCACAGACTATCGGTTTGTCACGGAGATGATGAATTTCAAATCTGGTGAGCATCCCTTTTGTTTTCTTCTGTTTTTCTTGTTGTTAAGGTTAGTTCTAGTAGAGACAGTTTGAAAGCCTCTTACATGTGAGAGAGTGTTTTTATGCATTATGTACTATTTTGAGATTTGGACTTGCATATTGTGTTGGAAGACCCTTTTTGAAGCAAGACTTCTATCTTTTTTTTTCACTTCAGGCACTTCTGTGGTTATATTCTATGCATAGAAGGAATGAATCAAGTCAGGCTTGCTGCTGAGCCTAGCAGGAGGTTTAGGAGATGATAGGAGGTGCTGCTGGGAAAATGTAGTTTGCAATACTTCTTTATGTCTCACATCTTGAAGCTTTGCCACCAGGGGCACAAGTGAGCAGATATTCATTCTATAATAACAGTGTCTGTGAAGAACAATTGGATATGTTCATAATGGATAATTAGCTTCTTCAATAAAGCAATTAAACACAGTGTCTGTTTTTCTGCTCCCCAGCGGGACGATTTCCAAGGCTCAGCCTTCGCTTCGAGCTGAGACGTAATCGAGGCGTCTACATCATCCAGTCATACATGCCTTCGATATTGCTGGTTGCCATGTCCTGGGTGTCTTTCTGGATCAGCCAAACAGCAGTCCCTGCTCGTGTGTCCTTAGGTTGGTATTAGTTTGATGAGGTCTGTTTCAACTTTTAATAGGACATTTTAAAAGGTGGAACTTAAATCAAAGCTGGTGTCCAGCCAGAGGAAAGACCTAATCAAATGGTTTATACTTTTGGTTTTCATGGCAATCTGGCAGTTATATAATGAGAGATGTGTTAAAAGTTGACTTTGTGTCCTGAGGTTGGAGCTAGAGGAAATCTCATTAAATGTCCCAGATGGAAAAAGTTCATCCTCTGAGGAGTATAATATCCTCAGTAAATTTCATGGCACTATGCCCATTAGACATTGATATTTAAAGTGTAGAAGTGGAAATCTGGCCAGATGTTATTGAGATATATTGCTTAAGTGTCACCAAGGCTGCTAGCAGCAAAAACCATTAGCCATCAAGCGCTGTTCCCTTCCAGTATTGTAAAGACTAGGGATGCTACGATGAGAACATTTTCCCACCGGTTAATAAACTTGTGTATCACCGGTGTTACCGATTACAACGGACATTTTACAAGAAAGGATGATGCTCAATATGTAGAGCGCTTACTTTGATCTTTAACATTGGATGGCTGTGTGTCTGGCCTCTCCGGTAGAGCTTTCGCTGCGGAGCCGCAGGTTTCCACCTGTTTCCACCTGTTTCCACCTGTTTCCACCTGTTTCCACCTGCCGTTAAATCCAAAATACTGCCAAATAGGCGCTTTTGCTTTTCACTTTGACACCAAATCCTTCACCATCGTCTTGTTTGTCAACTCTCTCTCGTCCCGTGATAAGTGTGTGAAATCTGACTCCTGCTGCTCTGTGCTGAGACTCCGTACGTAGCAGACACTTTCACTTTCTAATTGTATCATCCATCGTTCAAATATGTATTGATAACACTGGTAACACTGACTACCACGGCAAGCCTACTCTTCACCTGTGATGGTAGTGATGATGATCAAGACTATGAGTGGCTTCAGACTGTATTATCCTGTCAAGAACAGAATGTAGCAGAAAATGCCAGATAAATGTTAGATTATTGGGCTGTTAAAGACATATTGGCTCTCAGTTCACAGCCTGTGTGGTCTGTTAATGACACTAAGAGCCTGCAGCCATGCTAGCGGCTCTGTGTAGCTGTACTCGGTGGTGCTAGCAGGCTAAAACCCCACGAAACCCTGATCTGTACTCTGTGTTCTTTCCACAGGGATCACGACTGTTCTCACCATGACCACGCTGATGGTAAGCGCCCGCTCTTCCCTGCCTCGAGCGTCAGCCATCAAGGCGTTAGACGTCTACTTCTGGATCTGTTACGTGTTTGTGTTCGCGGCCCTCATCGAGTACGCCTTCGCTCACTACAACGCTGACTACCGACTCAAAGAGAAGGCCAAGACGAAGGCCAACAAGCTCAGCTCTGAGGTGAGGAAATCACTCCCATCATGTTCTCCCATCAGCAGATGACAACATAGAGCTTCAGGGGGGTGTTGTGAGTAATGAGCACGCCTTTCAAACATAGACCTGGGCCGCGCTTCAAACTCCGGTGTTGACAAGCATCCATCTCACTGACCTTCAGCAAGACAATGAATCTCTGTAGAGCATAAAGGGAAAATAGCAGATTTCCCTTCAGGGAGTAATAGTGGTTCTCATCATACTGTCTGCTATCTTTGCTGTTGATATACAGTACATCTTACTGAGGTATAGCTTCAGAACAGGATAGTTGACTTGATGGTACTTTTTGTAAATTGAACAATCAAATGATATAAAAGAAATAATAAGCAAAAACTGGTTGTATGCTGCAGTGACAACAAAAGATAAATGAGGTAAAAGACATGACAAGATGAGTGAAGTGAGAGACATTGAGTCTCACAGTGGTGTGATTGAAAATGTGTGGAGAACCAGCATGCAATGTGGATGTGAATAAAACTGCAATGACTGTAAAAAAATCCCAAGATATGATAAACCATAGTTTTTTTTAAAGGCGGGGGGTCCATTATTTTCGAGGGTTTTATATCATTGTGTAGCTTCCCACTGGTGTTCCTTATGTATTTAAATCCAAACATTCACCATTTTGTCAAAGTCTGTATGTTTTAGAGTCAAAATGCTATTTTCCCTTCAAGCCCTTCTAAAAACGTTTTCCCACGTGACCTGACGTAGGTTTCTGCATGACGTCCTACATATATATATATTCATAAATCCTTAGTCGGAGTATTACCTACAGTAACTTAGATGGCGGTCGGCATGCTCCCAGCTTGGAGAAGCAGACAGGAGAATCAGCACGGAAGCTAAGCAACGTACTGCTGTGGACGCCACGTTAGTTCAGATCCAAAAGTCACACAATAACACAAACAAACTAACCGATCGATGCAGCGGTAGACCAGCAACTCCTGTGTTCTGCGAGGTAAAATGACTGTTTTTGTGAATGTAGTCTGGTGGCTTTGAAGAGAGCGTTATAACGACTTCAGTTCCCTGTCAGAAAAGGCTGTCTGATGGCGAGGTAAAGCTGTGAAAATATTGTAAATATAGCGTACACTTAAACTGATATAAATTTTTTAGGTGGCTAAAATACGTTTTTCTGCAGCTCCTCTTTTTGATATAAGGCAGATTTCCATAATATTTTCTGGATTCTACACAACTAGTCCACTAGGTGGCAGATGGGCTAACTGTCACTTTTGCCAGATTTGTCAAATATCTGATGCTGAATGACTCAAAACTGCCCTCAGAAAGTGCTGACAAGCCTCTCTCTCTGTCTCCCTACAGTCCATTGTGAAGAACGGCAAACAGGCTATGGTTCTGTTTTCCCTGTCAGTCACCGGCATGAACCAGGGCGTGATGATTTCCAACCGCCACGGGCGGCCCCAACGCTCCAGCAGCGAAATCCCCGGGGAGGGCGGCAGCGAGGAGGCCGAGCCGAGGAGGAGACGGTCCAGGCAGGCGGAGGACACCACGGAGAAGAAGAAGAAGAAGAAGAAATGCTGTTCAAAGTGCGTCTGCAAGCCCATCGATGCCGACACCATCGACATCTACGCCAGGGCCGTATTCCCTTTCACTTTCGCTGTGGTGAACGTGATCTACTGGGTGGCGTACACCATGTGAAGAGGAGGTCTGTGCGAACGGCTGCCATCCAGGGATGTATATAAGAAACTGCTGGAGTTGTGCCACTTCAATGCTGGCAGACCGGTGCAGATGAAATATACAGCAGGCCACAGTAAAAAGAACAAACAACTTCAGAAGAAATGAAGTGTTACGGCCTGTGAATGTGGAAATATGGTAATTAATGGAAGTAGTTCTGAGTTTAAAAAGTGTTAACAGGACTTCATATATTCAAATACAAAAACAGAAATGTGCCGTATGAAGGCAAAGGACTGTGATGCCTGTTGGAGCGAATAGAGTTTAGCCAACAATCCATATTTCCACATGTTATCCTGTTATATGAACTCAACACAGGACACTAGAACCAAACATCCTGCAGTACTGACCACAAGCTCCCATCCTGCAAACACAACCACTGCAGTTAGCTTAACTAACTCAAAGCCACAATCTGGAGTGAACCGCCTGTTATCTCGAAAAGCAAAAAGCGCCGCCCAACCTAGAGGATAACAAGATGAGGTGTACTACTATTCTGCATGGCTGATAACTCACTCACCCTCACCCCGCGCCATCGCCACCCCCCTCTCTTCCTCTCCCTCCTTTGGTCCTCCACCCATTTTCTTTTTTTCATTCATTTTTCGTTCAGGACACCGTCTGCGGTGTCTTATCTCCTCCTGCCAGTTCTGCCTGTTTCCTCACCATTAAAGGACTTCCTACACCACCTGTGTGTGTGTGTGTGTCTCTCTCTCATGCTTCAAATGGTCACTTGAACCTAAAATCCAAACGGTTGTGATTAAAAGAAAGGACATGCTGAAATCCCTTCTGGCAGATGAAACTTTGTCAATGCAAAATAATAGCCACATTGAATTATTATCCTTTGTCTGAACTTTGAAAATTGATTTTAGGAAAGTTAGAGATGAGAAAGCCCCGCTGCTTCCCAGTCAAAGAATGACCTAGTTTTCCTATTAGATTCAACATCACAGTATCGACTCTATGATAATCGCTGCACTCTCAGGTGTCTTACCACATTCTAATTTGATCTTTTTGATATCAGCAAATATTGTTAGAAATGTAATTACAAGGATATTGTATAATGCATAGGGCTGTCAATCGATTGTCCATAGTTAATCGCGATGAATCGCAAGTTAATCGCACACTTTTCAAAATGCACCTAAAAGGGAGATTTGTCGAGTATTTAATACTCTTATCAACATGGGAGTGGGCAAATATGCTGCTTTATGCAAATGTATGTATATATTTATTATTGGAAATCAATTAACAACACAAAACAATGACAAATATTGTCCAGAAACCCTCACAGGTACTGCATTTAGCATAAAGCTCAAGCCCAACAGGCATTTTAAGAAGCGTACCTATAACAGGGATGCTCTGAGGGGGGCAACATAAAGCAGAGGAATTCATCTTCTGAGGACCAAGAAGATAAATGTCATAGCAAACTGTCTGTTAGATTGTGGTATTTCCTGTGTATGAGGGGATTTTTTTGCTTGATGGTGTCTCCAGAAGGAAAAGTTGGGGTCACCAAAAACATTAGGATTCAGAGACCGTTAATCTTCACAATACATGTCATGGTTAGTTATTAGAATAGCTTTTCATGGACATGGACTTGGTCAAAGGAAAACACTGACCTAACAATGCGACTACAGAAAAGGTCAGGGGCTCAGCACATAAATCATGATTCATCCTCTGTGGACAATGAATATCCCAACGAGAGCCTGATTGATAAATCAGTGGATATAGATGGATAGATATGTCTGAGCTGAGGTCATTTAAAAACACGACATAGTGTTTCCATCAGTTCCATTTTTCAACTGCAAAATGTCCAATATCTATATTTTATATTCACAATGGATCAAATGACTGTGTAATATCAAATGTGTCGCTCATAGTAATGAACCCACAGAATCCCTTCCTCTGCTGTCCCCCTCAGCTCTATGGAGCTTAAGTGCCTTTCAGCTCATTGTTTTGGTTTTACTGCCCACAACTTAACTTTGTGGTTCAGTCTCACTGCTCTCATCAACCTCGTTTCCAGATGCAGCAGGCAGCTGTTTTCAGCAAAAAAACTCTGCTGTACACTACCAGCCCAGCACCTAACAACAGATTGACATAGCCAGCGACTTTAGCTGGTGAACAAATGATGCGTAAATACATTTTACAGCTTGTTCCCGCTGCCCCCAGGTGGCAAAAATACCATCATATATGTGACCAATGTTTACAATTCACGCACTGATCGAATAATACTAAACATCTTGTCAGTTCCACTTTAGATGGTTTAGTGGATTGACGTTCCTGGACAGCATCGACCCACGCAGCATCCTCATTCTGATGCAATAGCAGTAACATATATATCCACCACACTCCTGTAGAGATTGCCCTAGGGGCCGTCAGCATCTCTATTCCCTCTTGTTGCTCCGTGTTTTTGTGAGTGCATGAGGCCAGAGAGTGAGGCTGTTATCAGGGCCAGCAGCGCGGAGGCAGAGCAGGCAATGGGTGGGAGCAGGGCAGGGCTGGGTGCTCTCTGAACAGGGAGCGCGACAGGCCGGCTTCTCCCAGGGAGATAACTTTGTTCTGGGCCAGGAGAGATGACATCATGACGGATGGCGATGAAGATGTGGGCGCAAGGGGGGGGCAGGAAACGTTATCTCCTACAATGGCACCAAGGGGATGGAGACACACACATACACTTATGGGACACACTAACGCTCACTGATACTCCACTTCAGTGGACTTAAACAGGAGTCACACACAGGAACACACACACATCTTTGACATGCCGACACATCCAGTGGGTCCAGGAGGTGGCTGTCATTTAAAAGGCAAAATCGGACAGATACAAGCCCGCTCGCTGTGTGTGACTGTTCTGGTGTTTCATTCGAGAACTTTTGGGAAATACACTGAAGAAACGGATCTCCACCAAATCTCAGCGAGGAGTCCTGCTCATACTGTCGGTCTGTACTGCATGCACATGCACCATACATACTGCATGGATTCTGTTCAAGGCTTATAGATATGTTAAATAAAAGTCATAAAAAAGTTATTTGCTGGCTTTTACTCCAAAATAGAAGGTACACTTTATAAAGAGTTAAAAACATAAGTAACTAATTTATTTATTTAATACAGCATTTGCTAATGCTTTACAGCTCAGTTATAAGCATTAATAACAACACATGTTGGGTTGCCAGGTTGTAAAAACCCATACAACCCCGTATTTTGGGGCAAACGTATTTTGTCGCAGATTACGTACAAAAAAAAACACAGGACTTTCACCCTGGAGATCATTGTTCCTGTCTCGTGTGAGACTAAAAATCAATGTTGACTTATTTTAATTCACGTCCGTAACTTAATAACGTAACAAACATAGTCATTTTAATCCAAACCATGATGTTTTTACTAAACCTAACCAAGTAGTTAGGACAGTAATCCGGGAGAAATTTTTTTTCCCTCAAAACATAATTGAGAATGCAGTTTAGTTGTATGTTTCCATACATCATTCAGAATATCCAAACAGAATATGCTGTTTACATGACCCGTATCAAATTTGGGATATTGCCATATTTGTAATACTAGTGGAATATTAGTGTGCATGTAAACATAGTCATTGCAGATACAAACAGGAAACATGGGGAACACGAAAGGGATATGATCTTCAACTAAAGTCCCTGGCTGGAATCAAAGTGGGTTATATGGTATTCATCTTAATCACATTTAAACCATCAAGTCATCACAATAATCCACAGAGATCCAGAGATCAGATTTAAGCAAAGCCTTCTGGAGTCCTTTAATTGTGACTGCAGATCACTTTCTCTAAGTTTTGCTTACTAATCGCTGCTTGCTTTGAATTCCCCCAAAGCTCCGAAGCATTTATCCTAAGCTGACTAATTGACAGCGAGGACTGTTTGCACACAGGCATCATGCAATAGTTATTGATAATAAAAGCTCAACTGGGGGATAAGATGTGTAATGAAGCAGGCGGTTACATAAGTGTTTACTAATTTTTCATGGTTGGTTTGGTTTTTTGGCTGCCTGACACTGACTGTTCTGTGTGAGTTTATTGCTTAAAGTTATTGCAAAATGCAATCAAGTTGAAGTGGCCTTTGGCACTTGTCAATTCTTTACTCTGCAAAAGCCTTTACTGTTGGACATTAAGTTTGTTGCAGTAAAACTATATGAGGTTCAAAAGAACATAAAGGCTTTTATTGCTCCAACTTTTGAACCACTGTTATTAACAAAAGTTGTGTTAAAGTTGTGCCAAATGGCTGAACAAGTCTCAGCTTTCATCAGCCTTGCAAGAATGATTTATTGAAAAGCAAATATGGCACACAAATAGGATTTCCCCTTAGTTATTTAATATTACTGCCACATCTGACATACTGTAAATCAGTAGACATGAGTGGTTCAGTCACTATCCAGCAACATTAAACAATCTAGTAATGGCTTTCATACATTAAATTAAGGAAAGAGGAAAATCCAGGGATACACTGGCTCATAAATCCGCCTAAACTCCCTTTACAAAGCTTTTGGATTTAAAAAAACACGTTTCCATCATTTAAAGTAAGTGGCAGTAGGTGTTATAAATCCTACTCTGACATAATAAAACTATCTTCTGTACAGGTTTTCTGTGGTGCACCATGTGTCGTCTCCTGAACGTCCTGCTGGCTTTGCTGAGTCGCTTCCTGTTTGCGGTCCACGGGGTGGTGACAGTGTGGCGCGTGGTGGCCGTTAAAGAGGAGCCACTCTATTGGCTGCTGCTGACCGGCGTGGCTCTGCTGGGCGTGGAAATGGCGGTCACTTTGAAGTGCACCCGGAACGCAGAGTGGAAATGGTAACATTTAGGTCACAACAGTGTTAATACTAGGATTAGGCTGACATCTGGGGCTAATATTGGACCAGCCATGCTAGAGGCTCTGTGAGGCTGAATGTTGGCACTGTGGTGCTTTGAGCTGAATGCTAACATCAGCATGCTAGCATGTTTCCAATGACAATGCTAACACACTACTATTTCAACCTGAAGCTGTATAAATAGCACAACATTTTAAGGATATTCCGCGTGTCATGATAACGCATTTTAGGCTTTTCATGTGTCATTTAATGCCACGGCATTACCGTGAAACGATTACGGTTATATTCTGGCAACAAAACTACAATAAAGGCCGCAATTAGGTTTAGGCAACAAAAAACACTTAGTTAGAGTTAGGAAAAACATTAACGTAGGGCTTAAAATAATAATGTTAACTAAGTAAAATACGTACAGAAACAACGTAAAATAAGTACAGGAAACACATCACAAACATCACAAACATCACTAACTCAACAACACTTTGGGATACGAATACCGACCGGTCTCCAGGTTGAAAGTCCCGTGTTTGTTGGACCCATCCACCTCCACTCCTACCTGCCCACCACGAGCAGTCTTTCTCACCTTTTATTCTACGTCACTAGCTCTGAGCGTAGCATATTCATGCGGATGCATTTACATTGCAGTCAGTACAGACTACAGGGTGTAAAAAATGACACGCCAAAAGCAACAAAGACGTTGTTATTGTACACGAAATGACTTACAAATTACTGAGTCATTCATACACCATTTGGTGAGACTGTGCTGGATATTTAGCAGGTATAATGTTAATCATCTTAATGCTAGCATGCTACCATTTGCTAATTAGCACTAAACACAAACAAGATGTCATTAGTTCTGCAGGTATTGGACAAATAAAAACAAACAACCTGCTGGTGGCGCTAGAGGAAAAGTCAGAGGATCACCTGAGTCATTAGGCGTCATCCTCTGCCGTCTATAAAATTTCACGGCACTCCATCCACTTGTTATTGACATATTTCAGTTTGGACCAAAGTGGTGGACCGACCGACCAACAATCCAATATTATCGTCCCTATAGAGACACGCTGTTAGCATGGCTTAAAATCTGCATGCTTTGATTACAGACATTGATACCACAATGTTAATAACAGAATACTCTGATCCATTCTGTCTAACCAAGGTTACTGAAGGGTTACTCCAGCAGTTCGGTATTGCACTTCCATAAAGTTGTGGGTCTCACAAGAGACAAATAAAAGAAAAAGGTCAAAATGAATCTGGTAAAGGCCGAGATATCAAATGCCACAAACGCTGGATCCTACATTTCCCAAGACACAGATTGATCATGTCTCTTTGTTAGACCATTCCTGCTTGGTAAATGAAGCCAAGTTAACCCTAATGACATCATCAGGGGTCAATTTCTCCAGCTTTACAAAGCTCTTTTTGAGACATATTAACTGTTTTCACTTTGTACTTTAGAAACTTATCTTGATGTGTTAAATTGTTGGCGTGCACTTTTAATGGTTAAACAACAAAAGTGAACTCATTAATTTAACAGCTGTAAAACGGTTCCCTCTCCGGCTTCAAACCGAAATGTGTTTGTGGGATAAATAAACATGAACAAACCACCTGCTTTTGTTCTTATTCAGGGGGTGACGTGAGGATTGAGGTGTTGTAGCAGGACTTTGTAAACCCGTTTTGTGAGGGGAGTAAATAACTTCTGAACACTTTACAACCCATCTGCCCAGGGTGGTGAGAGGCAGCCTGTGTACATTCTCTGCCACTAAATTCTCTGTTATCCTCCGCAGCTCTTTCTCTCTTTCACTGTCTATCAAAAACAAATCTATTCCTCTGTTGTGTGTTATTGCTCTGTCTCTTCTCCGAGCCGATACTGTGAGCCTGCTATCATGTCTATGTCACAGTCGCTCCTTTTCCAGTCCTGGAGAAAACGTCTGCTGCTGGGCTGACCGGCTGGATTTAAAAAAAATATTTGGCTTGAGTAAACATAAACTGACACCAACCTTTATTACGCATGTCTCCAAAGGATATGAGCGTTTAGTGTCACACCTCATTCAACATCAAGCTGCGCCTCATTCAAAAGCTGTAGCTCCCTGGCACATTCGCAGTGAACACCCTCAGACGCGAGCTTTCTTCAGGCCTCTCTCTTTCTCCCTGAGTCTTACTTTGAAGTTCTCTCCTCATGGAAAAGGCTTTGCACTGTCAAGAGGGATTTGCATATATGATGAGAATAATTGCCTGTCTGAAATTCGATGCTTCTTTTGGGGGAAAAAAGGGGGGCTCTTTCTTCTTTAGCGGGTGGCAAATAAAAAAAGAAAAGCAAGCCACTAAAAATAACCTACCCACACCTTTTCCCCACCACCCTCCATCTCCTTTGGCGGTCCTCTTTTAGGTTCTCCCCCATGGTTTTCCTCTACCTCAGTACTGTCATCCCGTCCATTTGGTTCCTGGAGCTGAGCCTGCTGCAGTCCAAGCTGCCTGTCAACAATTCCTCGGGCCCTGAGCTTCGTTTGCTGGCTGGCATCCCGATCACAGCGGTAGGCGTCCCACCACAAAACTGCCCTCCCCGCCTCACCCTCCACGCAGCCACATTAAAGCAACACCTGATATCAGATAAGATTTAAATCTAGCAAGGGGGGCGGATAAACTATTAGTTGCAGGAAATGTTGTAATAGACACACAGAGATGAAGTCCAGATAGGCTCCTGCTTGAAAAACTCTCAGATCTCTCCCCTTCTGGGGTGGTTTTAGTGCAGCTTCTTTCATGTAGGATTTGGGAACTTTTTTGCCCCTTGGCTGTGCTCGAGGCTGGGTGGCAGCTTTTCAAACTTGAATACGTAGTGTTTCGGGAACGTTGTGAAATGTCAAGGGGTGCTGTCGGGATAAACTCAATGAACCCTGACACAATGAGGAGCTGACTCACAAGTTATATCGAGAACAGAGAGGAGACGCCGTGTTGAATGGATGATTGTATGGATGTGTTTCATAGATTACACATTTAACTTTTTCACATAAAAAGATATAATATTAAACATTGTATTCTCATCCAACGGTTCATATAATTACAAAAGGTTATTCCTCATTTTTCGTGTGTTTTCTTACGAATGTCCAGCGTTAAATTTCCACTCCAGTCTTTTCAAAATAAACTTCCGCTTGAAGGTAAAACTTGAAGGTAAGAAAACTACTTAGTTACGTTTAGTAAAGATCATAGTTAAGTTACGACATACCTCCTCCCTACGCGGTGTTCGCCGCTCTTTATGCTTTCTCCTTCACAATCACCTAGCTTACACACAAATTGATTTTGTGGGATATATACGTACTACAGTGCATTTACTTTTGGTAAAATATGCGGCAAAATATGCGTTATAATATCTTTATGGTATGAATGATTGATCAAAAATAATTGTAATATCAGAGAAAATCAATGAGGATCCAAAGGAAATTCTCTGCTCTGTAACACAAACTGTGAAAATGACTTGTCGAACTTGACGACCGCTTTTGATGTAACCTCACGGTGCTATTTCCTCCTCCCAGGGCATCGTGGAGCTGGACCCAGAGAACTGGGTGGCTGGTCTGGAGCAGACCATGCTCATAGTGTTGGTTCTGGGTCGCTGGCTGATGCCCAAGGGGGACATGTCCCGCGACCAGCTCTCCCAGCTCCTCATGGTCTACGTGGGACTGGGTGCCGACATCCTGGACATCTTCGACACCTTCAAGGAACCCGAGGTCAAAACCAACCGAGCGGTCGTCATCATGGGCCTGGGCCTCTTCTCTTGGGCGCTCATGCAGTTCCCTCTGGTGCTGACCCAGACACAACTCCCAAAGGGTGAGCCTCCACAGAGGAGCATGGGTGCCATCTCCCGCTGCCCCGGTGCTCCGTCGTCGTTCGCCTCCTGCTGCTCCAGTGAAGTGTGGAGCTTGTTGCTCACAGTGGGACTCCAAGACGGCCCGTTCCTGCTTTACCGGCTCTACCTCATGATCCAAGAGCAGGTGCTCAACCAGCTGATGATCTTCTTCACCTGCAAGAACATCCTCATCGTCCTCTTGGAGCTTTACAGGATCTTTGTGGTGCAGTGCGAGCAGCGGGTATCGGGGCTGGAGAGGTGTTCTGCTTTGGTGCTCCGGTGTCGAACCAAGAGGGCTGGGGAGGAGGAGGAGGAGGAGGAGGAGGAGGAAGCAGGTGGAGAGGAGCAGAGCTGTCATACAGACACAGAGAGGGGTACTAAGAGGGAGGAAGATCAGAGAGGTGTCCAGGTATAGAAAGGCTCAAAATGCCGTGAGGCATGACTTTGGCCCTCGGGGGGCGAGGACGGCTTTCACACACCAAGAGAAAAGTCGAACCTATCTGCCATCTCTGCCAGCATATCAGCCTCGCTCAAGAGACAGTCTCAGCTCTCTGGAGGTTCAGTGACTAGAAATAGACCACAAGAGAAGAGAATAAGTCCCCACTGAAAACATCAGAGATGAATTTATGCAACCCCCTTTGATAAAACCCTTCCAAAGAGTCAGTCAGAGGAGGTTTCTACCCGCCGGAGAAAACCAGTTCTGCAAGTTTAACACGAACTGTCAATCTCAGTGATGTATGAGAGAATTAACCAGAAGAAGCTGAAACACAATCAGCTTTGTGCTTTCAGGTACAACACATTTGTTTTAATCAGCAACAGCTTGTGGTGATTTCATTATGTCGTGCATTTTTAATGAAATGATTGTCATGATGATGCCTTTGACAGGAGGAGATAATATTGAATTAATATGGCAAAGTAAGACGGTGACAACACGTCTTGCTTAATTAATAAACCTTTTCTAATAAAGATGCTTCAGAAAAGCAATGTTTTTTTTTTTATTCTGATCACCATGAGATGGCAGTGTTGCCAAGTCAACCACACAAATATCCAGTGTTTACTTGACTGGAACATGCATGCCAGTTACATAGAAAAAAACAAACTGTGAGACAGCAACACAGAAACACGGATGCAGCGTTGAACTTCATCATTTGTTGGTTTTAGGCACGGAACTCTCCTCTTTGTAAGACCTGATGATACAGTGAGGAGGAAGTAAGGAATGTGATAAATCCATTTCAAAGATTTAGTCACCTTCAGGCAGCGGCTATGTAATGAATAGCCTGATGTAAGCAATCTAGAGACACCTCAAACAGTATAACAAGTAGGAGGAGAGTGAAGAGGTTTGCTTCATTTTCCAAGGTTCATTTTCCTCTTGAGCACAATCAGCCTGTTT